>NC_136618.1:8390000-8487500 GCF_933228915.1 Telmatherina bonti
TCTGTGGCAAAAGATTAATCATCAGTGATGAGGATGATGGTACGTTTGCAGTTTTCAGTGCAAACCTGGAAAACAAAGAGGAAGCAGAGAACCGATAGACATGCATGTTGTTTCCATCTCATCCCTGATCCACATCCAGGGTCAGGGTGGTGTCGAGTTTGCAGGTCTCTGTGTGGTACTGGGATGTTTTGGAGCATGTGAGGCAGCGGTGGATTGATCAATCGGTCAGCTGATCTGTTTGTGATAATGCTGAACACATCATGGATTCAGACAGTCATGAAAATGTTGGTTTTATACATTTAAAGAGACATTTTATATGTTAAAAGATGTATTGTACGTTGAGATGTTTTGTACGTTAAGAGATGTTTTGTACTTTAAGAAATGTTTTGTACATTAAAAGAGATGTTTTGCACGTTAAAAGAAATGTTTTTTACGTTTAAAGAGATGTTTTGCACGTTAAAAGAAATGTTTTTTACGTTTAAAGAGATGTTTTGTAGATGAAGTTCAGTGAACTCTGAAACTATTTGGGTGGAAACGTGTGTGTGTCCTGAACTTTGGTGGATTGAGTTGTTCGGATGAGTTGGGTTCATAGAGCGGTTCTTTTCCAGCGGAGAGCTTTAAATGGATGATTTAGTTTGAGTCGTCTGTGGTTCTGATTCCCAAATGGAACTGGATCGAGCTGGTCGCTGAGTAAAATGGTTTAGCGCCTCCGGTCAGATGAGGCATCCTGATTTTCAGTGAGGATGCTGCACTCAGAGCTGTAAGGCCGAACACAGGTGTGCTTTTGTTTATTCCCAGTGGTTGTTCTGATGATCCGATCAGGAATCATAAACCAGCTTGTGGTCCAACACAGCCTGCGTGGTTCTGGCCTGGTTCTGAACGTTATGCAGCCTTATATTAACTCTGCTAATGTTCTTCTCAGATCAACAAAAGGACTGAAGCCAAATTTTTCTCAACACCGGTGTGAAGGACACGTTTGGATATCTGGTCTTTACTGAATTTGCACGAACAGAACCAGAATCAAATTGTGTTGGATCAGTCTGGGTGAAACAGAACCGGTTGTCTGTGTTATTCTGGGAATACGTCTGACTCCGGTTCAGTCTGAATGTGAAGCGTTCCTCGTCTCGAGGTCTGACTCTCCTGAAGGGGGAAGACAGTAGTAAAATAGTTTTCTTGTTAAAGCTTGTTCAGATGTCGGTGGCGGATCTTAAACTGTCGCAGATCCAGTTGACCACGAAGCCTCTCCAACTACAGAACCAGAATTTGAAATTTGATATCTGATCATTTGTCATAGAAATAATCCCGTCTTTGTTTCATCATAATGAAACAACGCAGAAACAGCTGCAGCATTAAACCTGTTTTCCTTTGGAAATAAACTTCTGAGGAATTAAAGTCTGTTTCTCTCAGATACTTCAGAACGTCATCCTGCATTTAGTTGGAGAAGTTTTGGCCACAAGTTTTTTCAAGTTAACCAACTTTTGCTTTCTTTGGGTGAAAGTATACCCAGATGGTGCATCTTCGAATTATGTGAGGCGTCCTGATGAAGGTGATGTGGATCAAAATAAACTCTAACGGTGTGTTCAGACCAAACGAGTTTTGAGCATCAGGTTTACATGTAAAGCCTATGTAGAGGCGCGTTAAGCTTTCTTGTGGTGCGTTTTCAGTATTTGACGCTCCGAAAATTTAAATGGTTTTTATAAGGTTGACGCGCGGAACGCGCCGCAAACGGCAGAGATGGAAAATCCGAACTTTTGCAGCTTGATACAGAGCGTTAATCAATCAGAGCGATCAGCATTGAGTTAAATGGTGAAACTCACCAAACCCAGAATAGTTACGATTTATCTGGCGAACCCAGACACGGGGCTGAGACGCCCTACGACGACGTTCTCTGTTTATTAAATAAAGCCGAATTTACCAACATTCAAACTGACCGGAAGGATAGCGCCGCCTCCCCCTCCCCTCTCTTTTCCGCCGTGTTTGCTGCTTGATCCCGACAAGCGGCAAATGCGGCAGGAGCAGGGCATGGGAGTTTAGTGTCGAGCGTTCAGCGTTTTGAGCGTTTTTGATGCTCAAACCGTGTTTGGTGTGAAGACACCGTAAAATAATCTAAACTGTGAAAATAACCCGTCATGAAAATAACACTCATGTTAAGGCTGTTTTATAAATTATGGAAACATCCAACTAAAGACCAAGGACCCGTTCTAGAAAGCAGGTCATATTAAAACCCGTGAGTGTTTCTCCCTAAGAGTTCGGAGAAACTCAAACAGTTGGCAGAAGTAGATCTCCTCGTTCTGCTTGAGATGGCGCACAGATATGATGTTATTGATGATGGAAAAGATTCGATGTTTGGAAATGTAATATTTATGCATCGTTTCATCTGACTGTTTCCATGCAGGTAAATTAAGTAAATATAATTCAGATAATCTCAAATAATTTGCAGCTTATGTAGTGATGATGACGTTCAGGTTTTGGTTGTCCGTCTTTGCAGTTTGAAGCTGAACATGTCTCCGCTTTTACGACAGATCGTGTGTTCTGTCTTTACGATATCCGTTTGTCCAGAAATGCTGCAGAAGGTTTGGTGCATGGAAGAACCAACATGGGCTGCGTCCCATTTAGAAGAAGTTTTGCTCAGAGTGTTTTTTTCTTTAAGTCTGTCAGATGTCATGTCATCATGTTGTCCATCATGGTTCTGGTTCTGGGTCTTTTGGTGGACGGGTCTCTTTTGTAAAAACCCAGTCCTTCAGCAGGGACTGGTTTTATCTGCAGAGTGGAAACTCAGGAACTTTGGACCTGGATTCAGCTCAGATCTGATCCCAGTTCGTTTAGTTTTTATTTAACCTTCGTTCTACCAGAGATCTATTGATCCCCTTCACGACCACAACATGGCCGACATGAACGAGAAAGAGGGGGCGGGATTTTACACCGGATGACAGAATACCAAACAGTATGAAAACACACAGAACTGGGTTCTCCTGGAGACGTTCTGTAGCTTGGAACCAAACGGTAGCCCACTTATAAGGAACGCTGCTGAACTTTGTCAGGTTTTCTCAGTGAGGCGCTTCTAAATGACGACTTATCCAGCGTTCACTTCATCCTTTCTCTCCTCTGAGCTCTCTAGATCCAGTAAAAGTCAGTGTGATGTTGATTCTGCTCTAATTTCTCCCTCCGTCCCTTCCTGTCTCTGATGAATCAGCCGCGTTGGAAACGGCCAGCGTGTTGATGCCTAGTTTCAACAGGACACGCTGCGCAAAGCAAGGCTTAGCTGTGAAGTGACGCCACGTCTTTTCTCAGCGCCTGGACTCTGCGAGGCAGGAATGTTCATGATAAACGTCTCTGTATCATCAACACAAGCCAGAAATGCAGGATTTTACAGTCTGAACGTTGAAGTGCTTCTTTAAGAGAAATTAAATTTAATGAAAAGTTGAAAGTTTGAGAAAATTTGTGGATTGGAACATTTTTCTAATTTATTGTTGGGAAAACATCGTAGAAAACGTCATCGTAGAGATATCATAGAGTCCAGGTTGTTTGTCCAACCAGAACCACAAACGGCGAACGACGCAGGCAGAAGTTTGACGTAGGGCTGGGCGATATATCGAGTATACTCGAGATATCGTGGCTAGTCCCCTGTGCGATATAGAAAATGTATATATTCGTCATATTGGAGTATCCTGTTGACACGCAGTTGTTTTTAGCTGTGGGCGGGATTTCCTCCCTCCTCCTCGACTGCACCGCTTTGCACAGAGAGTTAAAGCAAGCGCACCTCGTTACGTACATAACGTGAGCTACGTGCTACGTCATGAGAGGCAGCGTGTAGCCACTGTTGCCAACTTGCGGACTTTCTCGCTTTATCTGGTGACTTTTTTTGTGAAAAGCGACAAATCTAGCGACTTTTACTGGAGTTATTAGAAACTTTCCTGGTGTTTTGGCGACTGACTTTAAAGTGCATATTGTAAAGTTATTGTCAGAAGGAGAGTCTCTCCCCGTCCTAAAGCACTCAGTCGCTCCGGCTGCAGCTGCAGCCAGTCAGTGGAGCAGAGAGGACACCTGCACGACTCCACCTACAGTCACAATGAACAGCCAAATCCACCACTGATCCCACTCTGGATTACAGAGTGGGACGTAAATTACAAAGTTTTTCACGTCACGCAAAAATAATTAATTATATTTGATTACATTCACAGCCTCTGTCACTGACTCACCTCATCCACTGTGTGTGACACAAGCATATTTATCTAGCTCCTCATGTCTCTAGGAAGTACAGAAAGGAGTGGGAATCAAACCCTGAATTAAAAGCTGGCTGAAGCCGTTTATTGGAGACGATACGAAGACATTCTGCCAGGATTATAAGGCTGATTTCTACACTAAACTCTGTGATTAAAAAAAATACACGACAACTCAAAAACATATCCATAAAGCAAAGCCTTTTAATAGTTCATCATTTGAAAAGTCCCCCCCTAGAGCACCTATTTTCATACGTTGCATTTGTTACATCATGCAAAGGCACTTTATTTTGTTTTAAAATTACATGTTTCTGCCACTGCTTTAACTGTTCAATGAATACGGTTTTGATCAATTTGCTTCGTTGCAATTCCATCCTTTTGGCATGAATGTTTAAAATCAGCATATCTTGATGCAGTATGAACAATTATGTTTTAATATAGACACAAAATCATCTTACTGATGTGATTTTCTGCACCAAAGCATTAATTTAAGGCTAAGGTAAATATCGAGATGTATATCGTATATCGTGACATACCATAAAAATATCTGGATATTACTAAAAGGTCATATCGCCCAGCCCTAGTTTGACGTTTAATCCGGGGAAAGTCCAAATTAATTTTCATGTTTTATTCAGTTATTTGTCTGATAATTGATTAATAACTTAAGATCATTTCAGAACTTCTTGTTTTTGTGATTATTCTGAACAGCGAACTCTCCGACGTGAACTTTTAGTTGTTTTTTTTTTATACAGAGAAAAAATCCTAAATGCTGTAAAATGTCCACCAAAATGTTCATAAATCTAAAAATGATTTATTGTGACGCTCTCATACAAAGATCAGCTGTTCCATCGTCATGGTGTTGAAAAGTTTGCCTTCCGTTCGCGTGTTTTGATTGGCTGCTGTCAGCGCTACACTCTGATTGGCTGAATGAGCTGCTCGTTATGACTGGGCCGTCAGCGGGCCACTGGGTCGCTGAGCTCCTGCATGTTTCAGGTCTGTTCTCAGGATTTATGGGCTCGGTTCTGCTCTTAACCCAGTTGCCGTCACCTCAGGAAACACTTCATCAGAACTTTAACCGTATCTGGGTCGGGTCCAGTCCTCAGAACCTGAACCTGGTGTTGTTTGGGTGTCCCTACTGTGAGGAGTTCTGTGTCTGTCCCTGCCAGGATGCTCCAACTGGTCTAGGTGGGTCAGCGTGTTCTGGATCTGCTGAGGAATCCTGGTACCAGAACACCAAACTGGTCACTTATCAAACGGCGCCGTACATCAGCTGCAGAACTTCGGTTTTGGTTTCTGATGAAGTTTTATGATTCCGGTGCTACATATAGATCTCTGTCCAGTTTAACCAGTTTAACCAGAAGCTGGAGGCTGCAGATGGGTTCCAGTACCAGCTTGTTCTGACTCCATGTTTGTTTTTGAATTACCCAGAATGCCATCTGAGGCTCAGTCTCAGGAGCCTCGGGACAGAGGACCGCCCCCTCCTGTCACACGGGCCGGACGGAGCGCTCAGCTGGCCAAGGCCGCAGCTACTAGCCCCGCCTCTGAGAGGCGGCCTCGTGGGAGACCTCGGAAAGATGGGAGCAACGGCCGCTCTGCGCCTCCCACGCCGCCGCCTCCTCTTCCCTCACCACCTCCTCCTCCCAAATCCAGGAAGAAGTAAGTGTTGGGTCGTGTTGTGTTTGTGGGACACGGGACGTTCTAGCGCCGCTCTGGTTCACCCTGGTGTCGGATGGGCAACGAGCTTTCTTCATTTACAGAAGCATTCGGAGTGAAAACGGTTCAAACCAGACAAGCTTCTGTTCATTAGTTTATAAAACGAACCGCTGAACACAAAAACAGAACGGTAGACATGTCCAAAACAGAAATGAATGTTTTATTCACCGTTAAATCTCCACTAGCGTCCCGAGCGTTACCGCCAGGCATCTAACTGTGATGCTGTGAATTGTGATGGATTTCCGACCCTTCAGGCGATCTGTGGATGTTTTACAGGCATTCATGTCTCGTCCAGGAGTTTTACGATCCAGCCACAACGTCTTGTTCAGAGACTCTATATGTAGTGATAACACTTTTAATTATCATATTTACAATGAAAGCAAAATTGGATCGATATAACTGTTATGTTGCTAAGAGACCTCTATTTTCACCTGGAAATTATGATTAAATCACTTTCTGTCAGACTTTCCACCAATCAGAGAGCTTAATATGACAATTATGTCCAATCAGGAACAGCCAAAGATCAATAAGTGATGGGAAATGCAGGAAAATAATGATCCTCTATGGCTGGAATAAAACCAAGAAGACGTTTATGATGCAACTGAATTGGTTTTGTTACGATAGTCGGTAAATATTGGTGGGAAAAGTGTAAAAATGTAAATATTTTTACTTTTATTTTTACTGTTGTGTTTGTTTGATGCCAATATTTTCTCCTGAAAGCTAAAACGTGAGAGAATGCCGTGCAGAGGAGAAAAGGCTTTGTCGCTGTTGATCTGTGTGTCGTTTCTACAAAGTTTTGTCAGTAATAAGTTGTTTTCTTCTGGTTGGTCTCTATGCTGCTGTATCTGCAGATGGATCCGTTTGACATGGTTTTAACCTCATAATCTGACAACTGAGGCTGAAAACGTCACGTCTAGATGCTCACTGGGATACAATTCTTCATGTGTTTTTACATAAAAAGCTAATAAAACAAACAGATACCACACATATGGATTATGAAGTTTTCAAGATGACATCAGATGATCCAGAAGAAAACCGGTGGTCCAAACAGAACTGGTTTTTACCGATCCAAGCTGCTTCAGATTTGATTTGTTTCCATGCCAACGGTTGGAAACAACGTGCAGATTGCGTCTGACACAGTTTTATATTTTATATTTTAACGTCTTCAGTTGGACGTCTCACGTGGAGTCCACGATCCACTCGCGTCCCTTTATAGTGACCCGTCTTCGCTCTGCGGATCATTGGACTCCTCTGACTGGGATTTGGACTTTTAGTGGGTCATTGCAAACTCCTGATGAGTAGAACCTGCTGGACTGGACTGTTAGTGAAAGCTCTTTATCGCTGTTGGACCAGCAGCACCAGCTTGGCAGAATTTGGTGCTACTGGTATGACTGGTTGAAGTGAGCTGGCTGTCAGAACCAAGAAACTGAGCCCATTTATGGATCGCTTTAATTTAATCAGAGTTCTGGAGAACATCTCAGACCCGTCTCATGTTGTCCACACATGAAAAAACTTTCCACTCCCACAGAACCACTGGATCGACCCACCAGAATCAAAGAACCACTATAGATTCTCAGTGGGGTATCAGATGTCCTGTCGGACCAGCAGAACCTGCTCGGTCCTGTGGAAAACCTGAGATATGAGGTGATGAGATTTGGATCTGTTCTGAAATGACCCGGTTGTCATCAAGGGGCGGTTCGGTTTGTTCTGATGTGTGTTCACCGCGGTTCTGAAGGCTCGGGTCTAAACTGCCTCAGCCTGGTCGGGTTCTGCTCAGGATCGGGTTTCACTTCAGGTTTTAGGTCCTGGAAGTGTAGGATGTCAGCAAGGGTCCTCACAGACACACAGAACAATGTGTGTGTGTGTGTGTGTGTGTGTGTGTGTGTGTGTGTGTGTGTGTGTGTGTGTGTGTGTGTGTGTGTGTTGTGGTGAGACGTGTTGGGGAGGAAGTGGTGGAGGTGCATTCTGGGTAATGAACAGTCTGAAAGAAGGTGTGTTCTGGACTCTGCTCCTGGTTTTACTCACTGCCACACACACACACACACACACACACACTCACACACATAGTTGTGTGGTCAACGCCTCCTCAGGAGGTCAGTTAGTCTTTTAATCAGAAGGTTGCTGGTTTGATTCCTGACTCGGTTCTGGATGTTTCCTTCTGAAGTTCCCAACATGTCTGTAAATGTAAATGTAAAGTTAAACTGTGTCCTGAGCCGGATGAGATGCTGCACACACACACACACACACACACACACACACACACCCAACCTGCACATTTACACCAGATGTGAAGATGGAGTGATGAAGAGCAGCAGTTCTCATTGGTTCCTGATCAGTAGTTCGGTTCTTTTTGTTGAAGTCGGGTTGGTGCTGCCGGGAACACATTGAAGTGCAGATGGATTTCTGTCCAGCACCATTACAGGGGTTTGGAGTCAGAACCAAGGTCCGAAACTCAGAGAGCAGGTAGCGCTAGGGCTGGGCGATATGACCTTTTAGTAATATCCCGGTATTTTTATGCCATGTCACGATATACGATATATATGTTGATATTTACCTCAGCCTTGAATGAATGCTTTGGTGCATACAATCACATCAGTAAGATGATTTTGTGTCTCCATTAAAACATAACTGTTCATACTGCATTAAGATATGCTGATTTTAAACATTCATGCCAAAGGATGAAATTGTAACGAAGCAAATTGATCAAAACCGTATTTATTGAACAGTTAAAGCAGTGGCAGAAACATGTAATTTTAAAACAAAATAAAGTGCCTTTGCATGATGTAACAAATGCAACGTATGAAAATAGGTGCTCTAGGGGGGACTTTTCAAATGATGAACTATTAAAAGGCTTTGCTTTATGGATATGTTTGAGTTGTCGTGTATTTTTTTTAATCACAGAGTTTAGTGTAGAAATCAGCCTTATAATCCTGGCAGAATGTCTTCGTATCGTCTCCAATAAACGGCTTCAGCCAGTTTTTAATTCAGGGTTTGATTCCCACTCCTTTCTGTACTTCCTAGAGACATGAGGAGCTAGATAAATATGCTTGTGTCACACACAGTGGATGAGGTGAGTCAGTGACAGAGGCTGTGAATGTAATCAAATATAATTAATTATTTTTGCGTGACGTGAAAAACTTTGTAATTTACGTCCCACTCTGTAATCCAGAACGGGATCAGTGGTGGATTTGGCTGTTCATTGTGACTGTAGGTGGAGTCGTGCAGGTGTCCTCTCTGCTCCTCTGACTGGCTGCAGCTGCAGCCGGAGCGACTGAGTGCTTTAGGACGGGGAGAGACTCTCCTTCCGACAATAACTTTACAATATGCGCTTTAAAGTCAGTCGCCAAAACACCAGGAAAGTCTCCAATAACTCCAGTAAAAGTCGCTAGATTTGTCGCTTTTCACAAAAAAGTCGCCAGATTTAGAGAGAAAGTCGGCAAGTTGGCAACAGTGGCTCCACGCTGCCTCTCATGACGTAGCACGTAGCTCACGTTATGTACGTAAAGAGGTGCGCTTGGTTTCACTCTCTGTGCAAAGCGGTGCAGAGTCGAGGAGGAGGGAGGAAACCCCGCCCACAGCTAAAAACAACTGCGTGTCAACAGGATACTCGAATATGACGAATATGGACATTTTCGATATCGCACAGGGATTAGCCACGATATCTCGAGTATATTCAATATATCGCCCAGCCCTAGGTAGCGCCATCATTCGCCTGAAGAGACGGACAAAGATGACTCAGAATCTGGAGAATATTGGGTCTGGGGAAGATCCGGTCTGGTTAAAGATGGTCTGAAGGTTCTGACTCCCAGTGACTGAAACGTCTGAGCAGAACCGGGTTTGTGTCTGAAATGTAAACCAGATCCAGTCTCTGGAAACTTCAGCTACATGAATTTTTCATCTCCAGATCCTCCTGCAGGAGGGTTTCTGCTGTTAAGACGTTCACAGATTGTGGACCAGTCCGGGTTCTGCTGAATTTAGAGAAACGGGTCAGATTCTGACATGTCAGGACGTATTTCTGTCAAACATTTTTACAGGCAGAGCTTAAAGAGGGACAACAGAAAGATTCTTATCATTTCATTTCTAAAGAACGACAAGTGAACACGAGCAAACGTCTGTTAATGTGTGTGTGCGTGTGTGTGTGTGTCTGCAGGGGGCGGAGCCGAGGCCGAGCACAGGTAGACGATGAAGAGAGCACGGACGCCGCGGAGAAGAACCACCCCGATAAGACAGGTGTGTATGACGTATGAAGGATGGAAATGGTGTTCACATGCAGCAGCTGTCTGCATCGTCAGGCTCTGCATATCAGAGAACTTTGTTTTTGTTCTCAAGGTGCCAAGAACCTTGAGAACGGTTAGTTTAGGCTTGTTTATGTCATACCTCATGAGAAACTTCATCTGTCTGGGCGGGGTTTGGTGTGGGGGGGTTTATCTGCCACGTGTTGTATTTATTTACATACTTCCCCACCAGCTCCACCAGCTGTTCCTCAAAAGCGTCCATTCGGCCGAGTTGAATCTTTTACATCCGCGGAAAAGTGGAAACGACAAATTTCTAACCAGTCACACTGTTGTAAACATTAAACGGTTTTATAGGCGAGAGCTACACACACACACACACACACACACACACACACGAACAAACTCACAAACAAACTCAGCTTCCTAAATCCTGTGAAAGTGTGAGATTATAGACGAGCAGCTGACATGATGATGCTGGTGGAGGAGACGGTTGGAGCACAGAAACATCTGGAAGCTTCCTGTTTTCAGCCTGTTTACATCACCGACTTCAGTTTCTGTCTCTACACTTCAGCAGACGAACACAAACCAGACCAAACGCCGCCGTCTTGTAAACAACCAATGAGCTGCAGATTCGGCTTTTCCTCCTGGTGGGAAACTGACCAACTTTATCTGCAGATCTCCTGTTTAAAAAAAGAAACAGAAAAGGTTAAATGTGGCGACATGTTGGAGAAAGTGAGGCTGGTCTTCCATGTTGGACCTCAGACAGAACCGCTCTTCTTCCCTGAATCCAGCAGATTGACAGGATCGTGTAGGGAAATCCACATCCGCCTTTTTGATTCAAATCAGAGTCCGTTTGCTCGGAAAGTCCGCTTCATTTGGGGAAATGTTAATGTGCCAAACCTGGAGATAACAGGAGCTAACCAGCTGTGAGGGACCAAGCTGGCGAAGGAAAAGGAACACAGGTGGCTTCAAAGGAAAAGGGTTTTATTTGCCCAAACAATATAAATGAATTAGGCCTTTAAAAGAGGTCAACTAAGCAAAACCTAAATCAAAATCTGAAAATAACTAAACTAACTGATTAGGGAACATAATCGACATAACACAAAAACATACTGACCTGACAAACAAGAAACAAAGGAGAACTTAAATACTGGCTGATCAGACCAGTTACAAAACATATGGGGTAACACATTAAACATGTTAACAAACTAGACAAAGAAACAGAACCTAACTGTTAGCTCAATTATTCTTAACAAAACTCCTAACAAAAGGTAAACCCAAACTACTCAAAAATGGGAAAGAAAATGAACAAATATTTGAAGAAACTAAACTAAACTTTTAATCTCCCCCTCTGAAGATGAGGTCTTCCCAAAGGCCCGTGGCACTTCCTGCTCACTGGCTTCCCACCTGCGCACACTCCTGCCCCCCAGTGCCCAAGCTAATCCTTTCAGCACCCGTAAAAAGAAAGATTAACCAAAACGCAAACAGTTGAGAATACAGTGGCTCCTTGATGTGTGCGCTAACACAAAGAAACCAAAGCATTTAAACTAAGTTTAAATATAAAGACAACTAACAATGTGGTGCTTTTACCGCCTTTATATGTGTGGCCAATGGTCTGGCCATCACACCAGCTAACGGAGGTAAGCGGGCTAAAGCTAAGTCACGTTGTTAGCCGGCTAAAATCCGTGGTTGTTCTACGTTCTTCTGACTTAAAGCGGGAGATCTGGTACCTGTTAATCAAAAGGACATGCCCTTAAAAATGCCGAATTTCTAGATTAAATTACTTTTAAACGGGCAAGTTAGAAAGAAATTCACTCCCCCCACAGTTGTCATGAAGGTAAACCTGACCTATTAAACCTAAAATGGATTTTTTACCAGGCTGTGAACATGTTTATTTCTGCTGTGAACATGTTTATTTCTGCTGTGAACATGTTTATTTCTGCTGTGAACATGTTTATTTCTCCTGTGAAGTTGGTCTTTTTAACATGGGAGTCTATGGAGATTCGCTCTGTTTTGCAGCCCCTTGTGGATGAAGGGGGAACTGCAGTTTTATGCACTTCCGTATAGGCTTTACTATTAACCGCCGGAGGCTCCGTTCATCTTTCACATACGGTCTATGGCATGGATACACCCCCCTGCAGCTGAGCCGAGTCTAGCAGACTATCCTGATGTGAATGTGGCCTTAAACTCACTTTGTCAGAATCTTCTTTTTCTGAAAATGAAATCATCTGAAATAACGAAGAAACAGAACGACAGCAACAGTTTACAGGCTGTTTACCGAATGTTTTATTTGTAGCTTCGTTAGGAGCTGAAAAAGAAAAAGTTTTAGTGTGCAAAACATAAAAAAAACTCCAAAGTATTTTTTTTTTTTTTCTGTTCGAGAATTTTATCTCAAATCTGACAGATAACAGTAAAAGTAACAAACAAACACCGTCCCTCAGGCAGTGTCTTCATCACCTTTACCAGCCTGTGTGTTCATGTCAAGTCCTGCTGTCAGTTTCCTTCAGAAGAGCAAAATTTAGACGTTCTCTTGTGTTTGTGTGATGCTGACAATGTTTACATGGTCTATCAGTACCTCTGTAAAAGTGGGGTGCCTACCCCCCCAAAAAAATCCAATTTTACCCACAATTCATGAGGCAGCAGTTAGGGTCAATGTTCCTGACCTGCTGCATCTTCCTGTTCTGTCATATTGGTTCTTGAACTGATGGTTTGTGTGTTTTCCACAGAGATAAATGAGACAAAGGCGGCGAAAGAGACCAAGGGGGTGAAGGAGACGAGGGAGGGGAAGGAGGGGAAAGAGATGAAGGAGGTTAAGGAGGCGAAAGAGACTAAGGAAACGAAGGAGCTCAAGGAGGCGAAAGAGACGAAGGAGGTGAAGTTACCCGGACGCCGGCGCTCCACTTCGAGGAGAAAATCCAACACAAACCCTGAACCCAGCCCGGATAGGCTCAGTCCGCATCCTGAGCCAGATCCTGACCCAGGTCCCCTTCAACCTGACCCCGCAGCCCCAAAGTCCAGCCCAGAACCAGCTCCCTTTCTTGAGGAAGAGGACAGACCCAGCTCTGCTCCTGCTTCCCCGCTCCAGGCTCCAAGTCCTGGGGGAGACCCTCGGGTCAGCCCCCTGCCTCCCTCCCCAGCCCTCATCCAAGCTCACAGACCAGATCCTGATCCAGTGGAGGAGGAGCAGCCCGGCCTGAGCCAAAGCCCCTCCCCCATGGAGGTTGACTCCAGTCCTAGTAGGGTTGCTATGGAGATAGATGAGGATGGAGCCAGTCCTGACGTGAGTCCCCGGTCTAGTCTTTCAGTATCCCCCTGTTTGCGGCTGGAGGATGAGGATGAGGACCCCCTGTCCCCCCTGTTCCAGCGCTCTCTATCGGAGGACTCAGGGGGTTCACCCACCCCCGTACTGGAACACGCCAAAAAACGGTGAGTGATTGCTCCTGTCTGAAAGCCCACAGCAGAACCAGGTTTAGGCTGAGCTCAGGTAAACTGATGAACAGCTCCTCCTGCAAGCAGTTTAGCCTCCACAACCCCCTGCAGTGTAACACAGACCAGCTTTCTCACCTCAAACCAGTTTTTGGAAACAGATTCGGGTTCTGTTTGGAGGATTTTCAGAAGGAAACAGGACAAGCGATGTTTGTCTGAGTCCTACAGCTCCTAAAGAGGTCCAGGTGTTGCGGCAGTGCTGGTGCTTTAGATTTACTCTGAATTGATGCCGTCTGAATTTCTTACCTGTGTTTGTGTTTGACCTGTTCTCTTTCTTCTGAAACCAGCTGGCCAGAGTAGCTCCCTCCCAGCTCAACTTTTAGCTAATTAGCATTTGATCACATCTGTCTGTGTATCAATGAGTTCCGAATTCCTGTCATGGTTCTGGTTCTGGGTCTGGCTCTGCTTTGTGATTTAGACCTACAACACTGCAGCATTCTGGTTTTATTCCAGTGTTTGATCGATCAGAGTGATCTGGATGTGGAGCCTAATTGATGCTTTGCAGCCCCTCGTGAAGCTCAGTCACATCTGTTTACGTTTGCTGTTTTACTTGGAAATTCTTTCTCAATGACTGATATTCTGAGTCGGGTGTGTTTAGCCGCTGCGTGATGCCGTCCTGCTCTACCTCGGGGAAATGTTAGGTTGCTGATTTATACTGTATCATTTCTCTCTTTCTTTCTTTAAAAGGCATATTGCATGTAAATGTGTGTGTTTGGGATGGAAGCAGCTTGACAGTCAAGGTTGAAGCTTAACTCTTCATACTGCACTTAGTGTCGCTTCTGTGCACAAAACAGATCCATTGTGCTCCAGCCTTTGGTAGGGACCTCTTCTAGATATTCTTTCCAGAAACATTACTCTGCCGCTCCTCGTCTGATTGGAATCTGAACCACCTCCGGACCACCACCAGCTCCTCTTCAACGCTTACATCCTGACAACAAACCGATGGGTGGTCCTCTACACGCTGTAGGTTCAAATGTACGATCAGAGGTGTTTCCATCAACACCATTGTTTAGTGGGAAACAAACTGGTTTTTGGTAGGTTCAGGAGCTTTGAACTGGAACCAGAGCCCAGTAGAAGGTGAAATAGGGGTGTGTTCTGAACCTCTGACCTAGAATTTCTTGAGTGTGAGCTGAACTACAGGCGGCCGTTGCCATGGTAACAGTACACTGGTAACAGGAGCAGCAGGGCTTTCCGTCATGCAAATGAGTTGAGCTGTAAACAAAGTGGTTGACCCAGAGGAGACCTGAGATGTTTACCTGATCAGGTGCGTCCGCAGAAGGACTTTTGACACAAACGCCACACCTTCTGTCTGCAGTGTGAAGCAGTGTGCCTTCTGTTACCGCGGCGACCAGCCTCCTCTGGGACAGGGTCGGCTGGTGGTGTTCGGCCCGACGCCCGGCTACATCCCGCTCCACATCCTGAACCGCCGCGCCTCCTCCGAAAGGGACAGCGACTGCCATGACCACTGCTACCGTGGCAACCAAGCCCCATCCACGTGAGTGACACAATTTCCCGTTTACAGTTCGATTCCCAGAAGAAGAAATGATGTGATGAACTAACCGTGTATGTGTGTGTGTGTGTGTGTGTGTGTGTGTGTGTGTGTGTGTGTGTGTGTGTGTGTGCCTTGCACAGGTGCAGCAGTCCCGAACAGTGTGGTGAGTCCGATTAACTCAGCTGAACTTTCTCCACTGATCATGTGACCTGATCTGATCAGCGCAATCAGCAGCAGGTGTGTGTGTGTGTGTGTGTTTGTTAACCTCTATGCTGATCTTCCAGATGAAGAGTCTTCCTCAGAGTTTATGAAGCAACTCGGACCCATCGGCCTTCCACATGACATCAATGTCCAGTCACTGTTCGACCCCACAGGTACCTTTTCCTCCTCCTGCTCCTCCTCCTCTCTGAGTGTGTGTGTGTGCTAACATGACAGTTTGTGTGTGCAGGTCAGTGCTGTGCTCACCTCCAGTGTGCTGCCTGGTCAGAGGGGGTGCATCGAGGGGAGGGTGAGTCTCTGCTCTATGTGGATAAAGCCATTGATGCAGGAAGTACTCAGGTGGGTTTAACTGTCGGATCAATCAGCCATCTGCCTCTTAGTTATTCACACCCTGCCTAAGCTCCGCCCTCTTCCACCTGTCCAGGTGTGTGTATTCTGCCAGCACCTTGGTGCATCGTTGCATTGCCAGGCAACGGGCTGTGGGCGGAGCTACCATTTCCCCTGCGCTGCTGCTGCTGGAGCTCATCAGGACTGGAACCAGAGACTCACACTGTGTACAAGGCATACGCACACAGGTACACACTGTGACATCACTGTGATGTCATGATGCGTTTGCTCCGAGCGTATTCTTCTTCCGTGGTTTTAGGTTTTGTGTTTGTGTGTGTTGCAGTCTCCTCACAGTGTGTGTTGTGTTCGGGTGGCGGTGAGCCTAGTGGCCTGTTGATGTGCTGTTGCTGTGGTAACTGTTACCATGGGAGCTGCCTGGATCCTCCTCTGAACCCCTCCCCTCTGTGTCGGGCCGGCTGGCAGTGTCCTCAGTGTCGAGTGTGTCGAAGCTGCAGGTAACAGAATCGTTGTGGATTTGATGCTTTTAATGCAACAACACACACATCATCTTTACTCTGTATGGATTAAGTGTCAGGATCCATATTCTGTATTTAAAGATAAACGTAGAGTAGAACTTGTTCTAAAATATATGTTTAAAATCTAAAAAATGTTTAGATTAACGGTCCTGATCATTTCTTTAATTGTTTCATGAAAACAGAAAACAACTGCAGAAGCATGCTCCAATGTAAATACACTAAATGATGTAAAAACAGAGTGTTGGACTGTTTCTAACTACATCCATCCATCCATTTTCCTCCACTTATCCGGGCTCATGTCACATGGACTCCTGCCTCTAAGCAGGGAAGACCAGACTTCCCTCTTCCTGGTCATTTCTTCATGCTTAGCCAGGAGCATCCTAAGAGAGACAAACTCCCCAGCGTGTCTA
The DNA here is from genome assembly GCF_933228915.1 of Telmatherina bonti. Classification (NCBI taxonomy): domain Eukaryota; kingdom Metazoa; phylum Chordata; class Actinopteri; order Atheriniformes; family Telmatherinidae; genus Telmatherina; species Telmatherina bonti. The sequence goes on from NC_136618.1 coordinate 8,406,639, forward strand.
AGGTCTTCCCTGGGGTCTCCTCCTTGTGGGACATGCCTGTAACACCTCATCAGGGGTGCATTTTGACCAGATACCCGAACAACATCATATGGTTCCTCTTGATGTGAAGGAGCAGCGGTTCTACTCTGAACCCTTCCCAGATGACTGAGCTTCTCATCCTATATCTAACCGAGAGCCACGCCACCTTGCGAAGGAAACTCCTGTCACTCACTTGTATTCGTGATGTGGCTGTTTCAGTCACTTCCCACAGCTCTTTATCATGGATGAGCGTAGGAATGTAAATCGACCAATAAATTGAGAACTTGGCCTTTTGGCTCACCTTCTTCTACACAACAGACCACCACAACACAGCTGACACAGCACAATTCTGATGAGCTCAAAGGGAATATTGTCATGCGCAGCTTTCCACTTCCTTACAATCTGAATCCTCTTAGAGAAGCTTTCTGTCATTTCTTAATGTAGTCTTCGGGAACAGTTTTTCAGGGTTATTTAAGCACTTTCCAAAGCTCTCCTTTGAAAGTTGGTTGCCTTTTGTTCCACAATTGAATTCATTCATTCAATGAATGAATTCATTCATTGTTGGGGATTTCTGTTTTTACATTAGTGTTCAAACCTAATTCAGTTTTCACAACAGTCTGTCCAGTCTGAGCACCATGGAGGCAGCAAACTATCCAGCATGTTGCACTTAGAACATCACTTCTCTTTGGTTTGGTTCACTATTGCAAGAGAACCGCACTAGGGTTCAGTTGCAAGTGAACCCAGACCCCGGAGTTTCCTTATTTGGTCCACATCAGAGTGAGAATGCACTTTTGCACGATGCCAAACAAACCAAACTATCTGTGGAATTGGACAAAATGGTACCAGAGTGAACGCGGCCTACCTCAAGGCTTCTCAGAGTTACGGCGACAGAAACATGACAGGGGAAATCCTGGTGTGAGGAAGCTGGTTCAGACAATGGTTTGAAGTTTCTGATGTTCACTTATCAACCTGTGTGTGTGCGCATCAGGTTGCGAGGTGATGAAGGCGTGCTGCTGGTGTGCGAGCGCTGTGATAAAGCTTACCACACACACTGTCTTACCCCACCTTTGGATCAAACACCGAGCTCTGGATGGACCTGTAAGGTGAGTTGAACACTCACATGCACACACACACTTCCAACTCTTTCAGTGCTGAACTCATGGACTTGATTTTTGACTTGACTTTTTCTCCAGAACTGCAGAGTCTGTCGCCGCTGTGATGTGAGGGCATCAGGTCAGTGGGCAAATCACCCGTTCCTGTGTGAGTCATGTGACTTGTCCCTGCCCTGCCCACTCTGTGGCCATGCCACTGACTTCTACAGACCCCAGGAGTATCTAACCTGTACCTGCTGCTATAGGTACAAACACACTCTCATCGTGTGACACTCATTGTGTGTTTCCTGTTGCTGCAGAACAGCTAAAGCTGGAACGTGGGTGTTTTCTTCTGTTACAGATGTGTCCATGTAGACTGCTTGGTCCATGCGGGGGAGGGCAGGGCAGGGTCTGAAAGTTATGTCTGCTCCATCTGCAGCCCTCAGGAGGTGGAGCTAATCTCACAAAGTCCTAACCCATCCCCACCTACTTCCATTTCACACATTCAAATTCCAAGTCACACAGAAGCTCCACCCATCTGTCAAATCGCTTACAGTCCAGTCCAACTCACAACATCACAACCTGATCAAGAGATCCAACACAGTTCCGCACCGTCTCCCACAGACTTGCAGCAGGGTTTTACACCATCTATCGAAGCCCTTCCACAGAGCCCTACACCATCTCTATCAAATCAGCACATATCTCCGCCTTCTCCCAAAGAGATCCATCAGAGTACCCCACCTGAGGAAACACAACCCATTCTCCAAAAGCTGCATCAAGATTCTGCATTATCTATGGAAGACCTTCAATCCAGTATTATACCAGCTCCTACAGATCTTCAACAAAGTCGTGCACCATCTCCAAAAGACATCAATCAAAACCATGCACCATTTTGTGAAGAGATCCATTACAATAAGTCACCATCTCCTGGAGAGATCCAGCAAAGTTCTGCACCATCTCCACAAAATACCATTCAAAACCTGACACCATCTCCAAGGGAGGCTCATCAAAGTCCCAAACAACCTCCTGAAGAGTCCCATCAAAGTTCTGAACTTCTACCTGAAGCAACCCATTCAAGCCCTGCACCGTCTCCAAAGGAGACTCATCAAAGTCCTGAACTGCCTCCTAAAGAGATCCATCAAAGTCCCAAACCATCTCCAAAGGACACACATAAAAGTCCAGCATCACCTTGTCAAGAGATACATCACACTACTGCACCATCCCCTGAGGAGGTACATCAGACTTCTCCACCATCTCCAGAATATACTCATCAAACTCCAGAGCCATCTCTGAAGCAGACCCTACAAAGTTCTGAACCACCTCGTGAAGAGGAGCATCAAAGTCCTGCACCATGTGCTAAAAAGATCCATCAAAGCCCTGCACCACACCTCGGAGAGACTCATCAAAGTCCTGAATCACCTTGTGAAGAGGTCCATTATAGTTCTGTACCATCTCCAAAGGAAATCAATGAAAATTCTGAACCACAATCAGAAGAAAATCATCAAAGTTCAGCACCATCTCCAAAAGACGCACATCAATCTCCTGATCCACCATGTGAAGAGCTCCATCACAGCCCTCCACAATCTCTCGGAGAGGTCCATCAAAGTCCTGCATTATCTCCACAGGAGGTCTGTAAAACATCCTCACCATCTCCAAAGGAGACCAATCAAAGCTCTGCACCACTTTATGTAGAGATCTATCACAATATCACCCCATCTCCAAAGGAGATCCATCAAAGTCCCACGCCACTACCCGAAGAGATCCTTCAAAGCCCTGTTCCATCTCCAAAAGATATTCATCAAAGTCCCACACCACCCCCAGAAGAGATTCATCAAAGTCCTGCAACATCTCCAGAAGAGATCCATCTAAATCCAGTACCGTCTCCAAAGGAGATCCATCAAAGTCCCACGCCACTTCCTGAAGACAGCCATCAAAGCCCTGTACCATCTCCAAAAGAGATCCATCAAAGTCCCATGGCACTTCCTGAAGAGAGAAATCAAAGCCCTGTACCATCTCCAAAAGAGATCCATCAAAGTCCCACGCCACTTCCTGAAGAGATCCATCAAAGCCCCATTCCATCTCCAAAAGATATTCATCAAAGTCCCACACCACCTTCAGAAGAGATTCATCAAAGTCCTGCACCATCTCCAGAAGAGATCCATCAAAATCCAGTACCATCTCCAAAGGAGATCCATCAAAGTCCCACGCCACTTCCCGAAGAGATCCATCGAAGCCCTGTACCATCTCCAAAAGAGATCCATCAAAGTCCCACGCCACTTCCCGAAGAGATCCATCAAAGCCCTTTACCATCTCCAAAAGAGATCCATCAAAGTCCCACGCCACTTCCCGAAGAGATCCATCAAAGCCCTTTACCATCTCCAAAAGAGATTCATCAAAGTCCCACAACACTTCCCGAAGAGATCCATCAAAGCCCTGTCCCATCTCCAAAGGAGATCCATCAAAGTCCCACGCCACTTCCTGAAGAGATCCATCGAAACCCTGTACCATCTCCAAAGGAGATCCATCAAAGTCCCACGCCACTTCCCGAAGAGATCCATCAAAGCCCTGTACCATCTCCAAAAGAGATCCATCAAAGTCCCACGCCACTTCCCGAAGAGATCCATCAAAGCCCTTTACCATCTCCAAAAGAGATCCATCAAAGTCCCACGCCACTTCCCGAAGAGATCCATCAAAGCCCTTTACCATCTCCAAAAGAGATTCATCAAAGTCCCACAACACTTCCCGAAGAGATCCATCAAAGCCCTGTCCCATCTCCAAAGGAGATCCATCAAAGTCCCACGCCACTTCCTGAAGAGATCCATCGAAACCCTGTACCATCTCCAAAAGAGATCCATCAAAGTCCCACGCCACTTCCTGAAGAGATCCATCAAAGCCCTGTCCCATCTCCAAAGGAGATCCATCTAAGTCCCACGCCACTTCCTGAAGAGATCCATCAAAGCCCTGTCCCGTCTCCAAAAGACATTCATCAAAGTCCCACGCAACTTCCTGAAGAGATCCATCAAAGCCTTGTACCATCTCCAAAAGACATTCATCAAAGTCCCACGCAACTTCCTGAAGAGATCCATCAAAGCCTTGTACCATCTCCAAAGGAGATCCATCAAAGTCCCACACCGCCTCCAGAAGAGATCCATCAAAGACCTGCACCTTCTCCCAAAGAAACCCATTACAGTTCTCTTCCATCTCCCACAATACTCAAACAACATCCTTCACCAACCTCTGAAGAGATTGAAACTAGTCCTAAGCCACCTCTCTCAAACCTTCAAGAAATTCCTGAACCATCTCTTAAAGAGATCAGTTGTAGTCCCAGAGATCCTGATGCTGAACCAGCAGAATACCAGAAAAGTCTTACCCAATCCTCATCTATTCCTAAAGAGCACCAAGATAGTTCTTCACCATTCCACCCTGATCCAACAGACTTTGGAGCAAGCACCTCACCATCTTGTCCTGATCATGCAGATCTGCAGGAATGTCCTTCATCGACTAATTTTCATTCTGCAGAATGCCAAAAATTAGACACCACACCTTACCTTAGTCCAGAAAAGCTTCAACATGGTCCTACTCAGTCTGAGTCTGGTCCAGCAGAAGTTGCATTAAGTCCAGGACGGAATAGTCCAGTATCACATATCTTTTCAAATCCACCACCACAACGCCTAATCCAGCAGGAGCTTTGTCCTCCCAGCCTTCACCCAGGGCCTGGACCGGACGGTTCTCCACACAGTCCTGAACAGGACAATGAGACTTTGATCAACACTTCATGTAGTCCCTTAAACACCACCATTGTGCAGCCTCAGCACACTTCTCCACAAGGAGAGTGTTCTGTTACACCAAGCAGTCCTGCACAAGTTGATGCATCACCTAAGATGACTCCCACTCAAGAGGCAGAACCAACACTGGATCAGGAGAATCCTAAATCAGGCTCTGCACGGGACATTTCTACACTGGACCAGGACCTCCTACCAGTCTCCTGCAGGTCTCTCATGAAAGCCACATCACATGCGCCACCAAGGCCCAGTTCAGCTCCATGTAGCCCATCTTCGTCTTCAGTCAGACCCAGACCACGCAGTCTGTCACAGCCTGGCAGTCCTGTACAGCCCCACTCCACAGAACTGAGTCCTCACTCTGACAGCAAAACACTGGAAGGTAGCTCTACAGTGCCCCCTGCAGGGAGCCACCTTGGTGACCCCACCCCCTGCGATGCCCCTGCTCTGCAGACACCAGAAAGCCTTGATCACTTCAGCACTTCAGTGGAACACAGTAGCCTAACGGACGGAAGTCCACCCCCAGCCTGTGACAGTCCGTCACTCTGTACAGAAGCTATGGAAGCAGCAAACTTTCTACCCACAGCAGTTCTTCCAGACACCTGTCTTACTGTCTGCGAGGGTCCCACACCCTCTGAGAGTGAACCTGCTGAGACTGGACCCCTAGCAGAACCAGCCAGCCCAGTGGCATTATCTGTTAGATACACCACAGAACCAGAACTGGCTCAGCACACCCAGATCATCTCATGTCAGGATGAGGAGATGGAGGTTCACTTGTCTAGTCAGCCAGAACCTAGTTCAAGTCCAGTCCAAACAAAGGCTGTTGGTGTCTCTGAGCATCTGCGGAGAACCAGTAGCTCTGCAGATCTCACAGAATCTCAGATTAGTCCCACACAGGACCAGAGTTCCTGTCATCCCTCACAAACCAGCCCTCCATCTTCTCCCCCTAGTCCCCCACACTGTTCTTTGGCCCGTACTGGGACAGCTGGTATCATGCTGGTCTCCTCAGACCATGACAACCAGACGAGTCCCCACTTTGAAGGTGTCACTCTCAGTCCACCAAGGTCTAGTCCTGCTGGTCAAGCTAGTCCTCTTCATGCACATCACTCAGGCCCAATGCAAACACAGACCACCTCAGATCACAGCTCAGCTGGTGTTACCCCACCTCATAGTCCAGCTCAGGCAGGGGAAATGCAGTATAGCCCCACAGGTAGCCCCCATAATCCCAACACTGGAACTAGTACCACCATTACTGGTGTACAGCTCAGCCCCACATCCGGTCCAGATTTGAGTCTCGTCGCAAAGCCAATAATAGAGACTTCTTCGGCCCCCGTTGTGGATCCTAGTCTTGTTAAATCTGCACAACCTGACCCCTCTTCTGTTGTTAGTCCCAACCCAGCTGATCTTGATGGCGCCGGGTGTCGGACCCACACCTGTCAATTAGATTCTCCTGCTGAGACAGTTCCGAGCCATACTGGTATAGTCTGTACTGGTCCAGGTCAAGATGACATCATAATGCCGAGCGCTACCATCACGAAGGAAATGCCTGCTTGTCCTTTTAGCCCTGCCCCCTCACAGGGCAGCCCTCCCAAAACAGCCTCCATCTCCTCTCCCCTCGCTCAAGACAAATCAGTGCACATCAGCCCAGATGCAAGTCCTGTTTCTGGGCCTGTGGATTCAGAAAGAATTGGTCCTACTGGTCCTGCTAGTCCTGGTCTTTGTCTAAGTCCTGCTAGTTCTGGACAGCCCCATCTTGGTCCCGGTCTTGATTCTCTTAGCTGTGAGGGTAGTCCTGGTGGAGATGCTGCTAGTCCGGTTCCTGCTACCGTTGGAGAGTGTGGAACTAACGTGAGTTCAGGTCCCATTAGTCCTGGTTCTGTTTGCCTCCAGCAACAGACAGAAACGGAGGTGGAGTCTGCAGCTGCTATGGGTGAGTATCAGAATATGTAGTACAGATTGTTAATAGATACTTGTTCGGGTTTCCAAAGTTATACGCATTTTTTCCTGCAGATGCAAGAGGAGCAGAGGAGCAGAGGGATGCTGAGGAGGAGCAGAGGAATGTGGACGAGGAACAAGAGGAGGACAAAGAACCTTTGCTTCACCAAAAGCAGGAAGAAGAAGAACATTCTCATCAGAAAACAAAGAAGAGTCAAGAAGATGTGGAGTCTACTGAGAGAGCCGAAGGAGAAGAACAGGAAGATGAGGAAGATGCTCAGCTTACAACTGTTCCAGTTTGTTCTCTTTCAGGTAACCAGCGGCTGATTTGGTATTTTTACTCTGGAAACGTGTCGGATCAGTCTGGCAGGCCTCTGTGGAGACTCCTGAGACGGATCAGATGTTTTATGTCAGCAGTTTTCTCTGCTTGCCATCACTTGCTGCTCTACTTAAGGTTTTACATGGAGGTGTTTCCAAACATCTGGCAGCTACAGTTGCTGCCATGGTGATGAGATTTTCAGCATCAAAACAAAGTCCAGTTAAATTAAATGTTGATCGATGAGATTTTAAAGCACATTTTATATAAAGTTCTGACAGAAAATCTGTTCTTCACTCTGTGGCTGATGCTACAGACTCTCTAAGAACACACAAACCCAGTTCACAAGTCCACATCTGGTTCTGCTGACTGAACAAGCTGCTAAAGGGTCCATACAGGGTCATAGAGAGTGACCATTTTGGACGTAAAAACCTTTGTGAAGCACAACTACGCTACTGTGCATCGTATGAGATGTGCTGGACATTTGGCAGGTCTAACTGTAGGGCTGAGGTATCTAATCAGACATCAGTAGAGTCCTACGATTTCTGTAGTTTGGTCCGATCCAAAATCGGTATCGGGCGATATTGTCCTGATTCACAAATTGGATGTTGGATTAACTCTAACCCTTTGATAATTTACGATGTCACTAATAGGGGTATAAGAAAATATTGATAGATTGAAATATCGCTATTTTTTGTGTGAAAATACTATATTCATGTTCAACAGCACTATATTGATTTTATCAAACAACCAATCTTTACTGGTGAGGCAGAGTTTAATTTCTTTATTATTCATCTTGTACATAAAGATCAGTGTTTTTATTTATTCTGCAGTGAAATGTAGATCCTCTGTTCCCATTCAGTAAGCTAAAGTCAAGCATGTGTTCAGTGTTTACAAGTAAAGAAAAATTGCAATATATTGTCTTCCTTATAGTATCCTGATATATCACAGTATATCGTATTGTCGCCCAGTAGTGATGCATATCTTATCCCCAGATTCTTGTCGATGCACACCTCATGTCACTTATTTGGATAAGTTTTAATTCTAGTGAAGGAAGATGTGGAAATCTCTAACTCAGGTTGTTTTGCTCACATGATGCAGCTTATCGACGATGTCATGCTTATTTCACAGCATAGTGCCGGACATGCTTTAAGTAATGCACATAAACCTGTGGAGCATTTGAAACATTTGCAACGAGCAACGTCTGATCGTATCTTCAAACTGGGCTAAAAGCGCTTGCAAATCGGCCCCATTAAGACTCTACAACCAGGTTGAAGAGCAGCTTCTATGATTATAAGTCCTCTTCAGAAGAATGGAGCCTCTGAGCCGATGCTGCCGACCATAATCTGTCTGCACTGCTGTCCTGTGCTCGAACCCATCCTGCTTCCTGTTCAACATTCCTTTAAGATATTAAAAAACTGTTGTTTATTTTTATTTAGCTTATTAAGGAGCTACAGATGTTTGATTTACTTTATAAATTGTTTCTGAAAACATTTAAATTTTAATTTTTTTTGTTCATTATTTGCTCTTTCATAGGGAAGTGTTGTCTGGTTTAATACTGTATAATGCAGGGGTGTCAAACTCCATTCCTAAAGCGCCGGTATCCGGCAGGTTTTTGTTGTTTCCTTCCACCAACACAGCTGATTCCAATCAAATGGCTCCAGCAGCTTCTTGACAACATATTTATGGATTTTGGTCAGGTGTGTTGGAGCATGGAGACAACAAAAACCTGCTGGATACCGGCGCTTGAGGACTGGAGTTTGACACCCCTGGTCTAATGAAACCGTAACAATAAGAACAAAAACTATACTTCGTATAGCTCGGACCCTAATAACGTTGACGTAAACTGGTTTGGTAATGGGGAAAAATCGGTAGCAGCAGATATCCAGGAACATTTAGCTGGTGAACCCAAATGAAAAATTTAGGTGCACCAGTTCAACCAGTGAAAAAAGTAAGTCTGAAGTGTTGTCATGTGCTTCTTCTCTGAGTTCTGGTCCTGTTTGTCCAGGACTGAGATTCTGGTTTCCTGCTGGACCTGCAGCTGGATCTGGCCTTTGACCTCCACACTGGGTTGATACCATGGCCGTCTGGTTTAACTGGTTCTGGTTTGTGTTTCTGCAGGGCTCCAACTGACAGAGGACCAGAAATCTCCTGTCTCCCCACACCCCCCACAGACAAGTCCTCCCTCCTCCCGCCAGTCACCCACACCCCCCTGTGCCTCATCTCCTGCCTCCCCCCTTACCTCACCGCACACGCCTCCTTCTTCTCCTCCAGCTGGCTCTCTGGAGGTCTCCTCCTCATCTTGTCCCCTCCCTCACGAGGCTGCCTTACTCTCCTCCCCACCTCGTACCACTACCCCCTCCACAGAGAACCTCCCCCAGGAAGAGGAGTCCACCAGTGTCGGAGAAGAGGAGGTGAGGATGGAGGACAGACCTCTGCTATGTAATGATAACCAATCACAGAGACTATTTGAACCTGTTGCCATGACAACACTACCCACCAAAGATGAGCGTCAATCACATGCTGAGCCTTCAGAGAAGGATGAGGAGGAGGAGGAGCTGCAACAGCCCATGAGTGAGAAGGAGGAAGCTGAGGAGCAAGAGGAGGAGGATGAGGAGCCGGTGAGCCCCGTCTTGGACCTAGACCCCTCTTTAGATATGGAAGTGATGGAGCTGATGAACTCCTCCATCGCTCCCTCCATCCTGCAGCTGTCCTCTTCCAGTCCACCTCCTCCTTCCCGCAGAGGGAAAGGACGGAGCCTCAGACCTCCTCCCTGCTCCTCCAGGCTTTCAGATGACCTCTCGATTCGCCTGAGGCAGTCGCCTTTCTCCACCGAGGCCTCCCCCGAGACCTCCCCTGCCAGAACTCCCATCACGCCACCTCCCCTCACCCCACCCTCACCTCTTTTTAAGTCTTCTCCCCCGTCCAGGGAGTCTCCTCCTCTGTCCAAGGTAAACCTAACGCCAGACACTTATGACGCCTCCTGGTGTCCTCCTCCTGTTGACTCCCCTCATGTTCTGCTTTCATCCCAGGTTACTCCCACCATGCTGCTCCCCTTCACTCCGAAGATCGGCATGGGCAAGCCGGCCATCTCGAAGAGGAAGTTCTCCTCCGGCAGAGCCCGGGTCAAACAGGTACGCCCTGCTCCAGACCCGGTTCTGCAGAACAGAGCTCATTGCTTCGTGCTGAGGTTGATCTGCCAGTAATCCACACTGTGTGTTGTTTGGGTATAAAATGTTCAGTCAGACTGATGGTTGTTGTTAGTTTCACCATTAATGGGAAGGTTCCATCTGAGTGGAACATCATGAGTTCATGTTCTCTGTGGTAAAGACAGGAAACAAGCCTGCAGAACAAAACAGCCTGAAGTGTTCAAGGTTTTCTCCTTGCAGCCAAAACATCACTCGTCACCCGATATCGAGTGTGTTCTCCTGACCTGTCAACATGGATTTCACTGGATCTCTGGGCCAAACCATCATTATCAGACCCTTAAAGTCCTTGAAGTTAGAGTCTCCGTTTGACTTGTTTTAGCTTCAGTAACTCTGACATCATTCTACACCTACATCATGTCATCGGACCAGTTTGGTTGGTTGTAGCTTGAACCCGACTGGCATTAACTGATGGTAAATATAGGAGCCAGGACCAACATTTTTTATTTCTTGAACGCATTTATCCTCCAACATGCATAAGAAAACCCACCCCTCACCCCTAACTTCTCAGATACAAAGTTCAAAGAAATCCGTCTCTACATTGATCAGTCCGTTAACAGATTTATCTCACAGGGTGTACATGCGTGGTGATGTCACTTCCTGTTGTTTCCAAACATGCAGTCTGTTGAACCCGGCAGAGCCTGCGGTGCTTAGCCGTTTGCTTCTCACTCTTTCCCAGACTTTTTTCTGCAGGTCTCCCATTTCATACACAATCATGTCCCACTGCCATATGCACCTGATGCACACACTGCAACCAATGCGCCGCAAAATAGTTTGTCAACGACTTTACTTCTAATGTAATAAAGGTCCCACTTGGGTAGTTTTGGACATAAAGCTGCCCTCGCTCGAAAAACTACTATATCCTCTTTATTTGTGAGGTTTTTGATAGTTTTTTAGCTTTAAATTTTTCATCCGCTGTCCAGAAAAAGTTTAGAAGTAAATAAAAATCAGAATTTGACATAATCAGGGCGAGAGAAGCCGACTTTGGGTGGAGGAGATGCGGCTTTCTGCACATGTGCAGATGTAAAAAGATTAAATAAACCAGATGTGTGGCTCCTCGTGCACAGAAACATCAGGTCACCTCATAACCCCATTAGGATCAGGTTTAACTGTTTACATGACAACTTGAATCATCTGACAGCTACAGAGATCAGACAACGATCAGATGTTTGGTGTGGATGTGAAGGGGTCACTGAAGCCGTTTGGCGTCTTAACAGACTATCAGCTCTGTTAGCTACACCAATGTTTTTTAGCTAACTGGATTGACGTGACGCTTAAAGCACATTTAAGATATCATTAAGTCTGTGACAAATCAATTGTTTTCATTAAAATTAGTTGTTAAAATGGCTGATCAGCTTGTGTGGCACACAAAATGAAGCTGATGAGTTTAAGTTTATTCTGTTTCTATTCTACAGTCATTTAGCAGAGGCTTTTATCCAGAGCGACTTACATACACACTCATATCCCAATAGGCACATCTGAGGGTTTTGGTATCTTGCCCAAGGACACTTCGGCACATAGTCAGGGGAAGCCTGGAATCGATCTCCCAACTTTCCAGTTGGACAACGACCCAACCACCGCAGTTTGTCTAACTGATCAGTTTCATTCATGAAACACGAGACACGCCGTATGTTTCCTCTGCGACATCTCAGTGCATCGTGACACACGCTGTGTGAGTGGGTTTCTGCTCGCGGCGACTGCGATGGGAACACCAGAACGTTTGTGATGCGAGGTAATGTCGGTCAGGTTGAAGTTGTGACCGCTGCAGACCAGGAGCGTCCCCGCAGGAGCTGCAGTCATGGAGACTCCACTGTCTGGTCAAAGTTGCTCAGTTTTTATTCTGTTAAGTTGATGTTTCCCACCTGCAATCAGTTACCATGGTAACAAGATGATCACCCCCCCTCCTGTCACAATGTCATGGCTGACGGGTGTGAACTTTGTTCCTCTTCAACAAAAAGCTGAACAGCTTTATGGAGAGAAAGTCCGAACCAGATCGGACCTAACATCACCAGCTGACCGCGAGGACGTCCGACACGTTCCGGTCGGGTCCATGTGTCCTCGTCCTCATCCTCACCTGTCAGCCACTAACTGCATCCAGGCTTTCAGCATGTTGGATCACACACACACAGCATGTTGATCAGGCATGGAGCAGATCAGCCTATCAGTTGATGCTTCCCAGTATGACAGCATGTCCTGAGTTGCATGTGGTTGTCATAGTAACATTATCTCATTATGACATTGTTCATTTATTCTGCCTGTTTTTTCTTTTGTTTTTATTTTTTCACTTTGACTCTTTGTTTTGGAGCTGTTGCATTTATGTTGCTGCATTTTGTGTGTCCCCCCCCCCCCCCTCTTCTTCTTCCTCCTCCACCTCCTCCTCCTTTCATCCTTTTCTTTGACCTCCTCTTCACCTTCATCCACTTCCCTCCTCCTCCTCCTGCCTGACGTAGGGTTCGTGGTGGAGCAGTCGCAGGGCCGTGAGCCCCCCCTCGTCCTCCCAGGATTCCATTGGGGAGGGAGGGTGGGAAAGCCCTAAGCCCCACCCACCGGACTCCCCCGTGTGGAGCATGAGAGTGGTAAAGAAGCATACCTAACTCTGATTGGCTGTAACTAACTGTGTGATCTGAGTGTTGGTGTGGGAAACAAACGCACCCTAACTCTAGTAGACTAACTGTGTGTGTGCGTGTGTGTGTGTGTGGATAAGACCTAAAAAGTGATTAGATTGTTGTTTGTGTTTTTCCTTTTGGGCGATCACAGGAAGTGATGTCATCAGAGGAAATGGCTAGAAGTTGAGCAGGTTTTATCTCATTGGCTGAGCCGACGGAGGTCGTCCCGGCCTCCTTTATGCTTCCTTTACCTGCGCGAGTCACTACATCTGTCAAACATCCTCTGTGTTGGTACGATGCATCCACTGGAGGGCAGTAATAAGTTCAGGGCTTACTGTAGAGATCTGACAACGAACTTCCGGCCGTGAATAATTCGTGATGACCTCATGATGATGATTGTCAGAGAGAGGGAAGCAGCTGAGGAGACGGTGGTGCTCCGTGTTGCCTTTCAGCTTCATTCTGTCGAGGCGGTCTCTGGTTTACTCCTCAAGCTCTTTGCATTAAAAAAACAGAACTACTTAATCGTGCTGTTGCTATGGAAACAGATGGTGATTCTGTTATAAAAATATAACGATTGTGTGCAATGAGATTATTGTAGTAATCAGATCTGTTGCTTTTGCAGAAAAGTGAGGATTGAAATCGCTTTCCAGTCCGCTGTCGGATTGGTTGTTGTAACGTCAGCGTTCATACTGGTGCAGTTTGGTTCGCTTTCATGGAGCAAATGGTTTAAATTGGTTATAGTGGAAGGACTGCTTTCAGTTCTGGCCAAACAACATCTGGGCTTTTTCAGTGGTTGTTTTGGGGAATGTCGGGTCCTGGGGATTCGCCTTTGGTCGTGGTGTGATTGGTCTTTAGCCACTAAAAACTGGGATTGCTGGAAGTGTCTTCAGGGTTTATTTGGGGTTTTTTACGGGACAATCATTTACGAGTCTACGCTCATGAAAAAATGGCCATACTGGGAGAAATCCAGATGTGGTAATGTGATTTCTCAGGTAACTGCTTTTGCATCGACCCCAGTAAAACCAGTGAATGCTACGGAGCAGCGTCGTGACGTCCCAGTGTGCGGGGTTCCCTCCTGTCCGGTTGGTTTTACTAAGACGCTGCTTTTTAAGTGCGACTCGGGTCAGTTTTCACGCTAAAGTGACCATGACGCCTTCAGGAACCGACTGGCGGCGGGTTTGATTGACAGGAGACGGCGGAGGATGAGGAGGTTCAAAAAGTAGAATCATTGCCATGGCAACAGCTGAGTGATGCTGTAAGTGATGGTTTGATGTATCACACCCCCCCCCTTCTTTTCCTCCCTCCCTCCCTCCCTCCTCCTCCCATTCCCTCCTCCAACAGGGTCGCGGTTCAGGGTTTCCAGGCAGGAGGAGGTCCAGAGGAGGTGGCGTCGGAGGAGGAAGAGGAGGCAGAGGAAGAAGCCGGCTGAAGACTCAGGACAGTCTGACTGTGACACCTGGAGTAAGAACATTCGCACATCCATGCAAACACAGTTGTGTCACCTTGGTAACGGCTAGCTGTGCGTTGGATGAGGTTATCGGATTGATCAGTACTGATTTATACTCTGTGTGTGTGTGTGTGTGTGTGTGTGTGTGTGTGTGTGTGTGTGTGTGTGTGTGTGTGTGTGTGTGTGTGTGTGTGTGTCAGTGTGAGTATGTGGAAACGTTTCAGATGAAGGAGGAGGAGGAGAACTCGATGCACAACACGGTGGTGATGTTCTCTACGTTGGACCACTTCACGCTCAGACAGGTACTCCCACCTGTAACACACACACCTGTGAAGCTCCTCACCGCTTTGAATGAAGCAGGCTGATGTAGTGTGTGTGTGTGTGTGTGTGTGTGTGTGTGTGTGTGTGTGTGTGTGTGTGTGTGTGTGTGTGTGTGTATGCAGGACATGTGTGTGGTGTGTGGCAGCTTCGGTCAGGGCGCTGAAGGCCGGCTGCTGGCGTGTTCTCAGTGTGGACAGTGTTACCATCCCTACTGTGTCAACATCAAGGTCAGTACTCTGTAATCTGATTACTTCACCTGTTCCTCTGGATGTGCTCTTCCTGTAATCAGAATACTCTCCTCTCGGTGAAATTACTCATCTTTAGTCAGATTACTGTCCTGTCACACATCAGGTTTTATGATCAGACTGTTTGATTTAAATCTGATTACTCTGAAGTGTAATCTGATTACACGTTTAATCTGGGATTTTACTCATTAAATCTGATTACGCTGAAGTGTAATCTGATTACACGTTTAATCTGGGATTTTACTCATTAAATCTGATTACTCTGAAGTGTAATCTGATTACACGTTTAATCTGGGATTTTACTCATTAAATCTGATTACTCTGAAGTGTAATCTGATTACACGTTTAATCTGGGATTTTACTCATTAAATCTGATTACTCTGAAGTGTAATCTGATTACACGTTTAATCTGGGATTTTACTCATTAAATCTGATTACTCTGAAGTGTAATCTGATTACACGTTTAATCTGGGATTTTACTCATTAAATCTGATTACTCTGAAGTGTAATCTGATTACACGTTTAATCTGGGATTTTACTCATTAAATCTGATTACTCTGAAGTGTAATCTGATTACACGTTTAATCTGGGATTTTACTCATTAAATCTGATTACTCTGAAGTGTAATCTGATTACACGTTTAATCTGGGATTTTACTCATTAAATCTGATTACTCTGAAGTGTAATCTGATTACACGTTTAATCTGATTACTCTGTATATCTAATTATTTCTCTATTAGTCTGATTCCTGTCTGCTGTAATCTGATTATTTTGTTAATTTATCTTGTAATCTGATTACTATTGAACCATAAAGTGTTGCCTATCTGTGTAATTTGATTACTATGTGGTCTGTAGATCACTCGGGTGGTCCTGACCAAAGGGTGGCGCTGTTTGGAGTGCACGGTGTGTGAAGCGTGTGGCGAGGCCAGTGACCCTGGGCGACTGTTGCTATGCGACGACTGTGACATCAGCTACCACACCTACTGCTTGGACCCGCCCCTCCACACGGTGCCTAAAGGAGCCTGGAAGTGCAAGTGGTGGGTTCAGCTGTCAATCATCCTGCCTGTCTGTCCGTGCTTTCCTGTCTCCTCATGTGTGTGTGTTTCCTCCCCAGGTGTGTGTGGTGTGTTCAGTGTGGCTCCACCTCCCCAGGCCTGCACTGTGATTGGCAGAGTAACTTCAGCCGGTGTGGTCCGTGCAGCAGTCTGAGCCGCTGTCCCGTCTGTCAGAGGACGTACTGTCAGGACGACCTCATCCTGCAGTGCCAGCAGTGTGACCGGTAACACACACGTTCTGGTTTTAGTTCCCTGTAGAGACCCGGAGTTCTGGCGTCCCGGCTGACTGTAGTTCTGTCTGTTCAGGTGGGTCCACGCTGTGTGTCAAGGTCTGACCTCCGAGGAGGAGGTGGAGGTGGCTGCGGACGAAGGCTTTGACTGTTCGCTGTGCAGAACGCAGGGCCGCAGCTCCTACGGTACAAACTAGACCTGGGACGATACGCTTTGCTCATAATTCGATTTTTACATTTTGTTTTTGTTTTTTGTTTTTTTGTTCTGATTCGATTTAAGTTGTGATTCCAAAGTGTTGCCTATTTTTACTTTGCTTTTTAAACATCAGACCGCATGAAAAAGTTGCATAATGACCAAGTTTACAGACTACATCACGAGCCAGATTTCCAAAATAAAAGAATCAACTGTGTGTCAGTTTTTAGGATTTATTCAGCAGCAATAAATCTGAACCAGCTGGTTGAACTTCTGCTCTTGTTTCAGAAGCTTGAACCGGATATTAACGTTCTGGTTTGTTGTCTTGCTGCTGCGCTACGTCTGGCCATTAGCACCAGGATGGTGGGCGGTAACGTTAGTGGTGTTACTGCAGTACGCCGCATGTGCATTACAGAGTTTACAGCTTTCCACATGTCCTGCTCTGCTTTTACCTTCAAAGCAAAACATCAAAAATGTGTCCAAACTTTTGACCTAAAATGTGATGGTGGAGGATTTATCTCTGCACATTTCTGCAGGTTGTCGCCGTTCTCCGTCTTCTGTTTACATGTTTTCCAAAAGGTCATGTTACTAGAGAAACATTTCGCCCTCTGCTGGAGAAAAGCTGTAACTTCTTCTCCATCGGGCATCTAGACATATTCATTCATTCATTCATTCATTTTCTAAACCGCTTAATCAAATTCAGGGTCACGGGGAAGCTGGAGCCTATCCCAGCTGGCTTTGGGCGAAAGGCAGGGTCATCTAGACATATAAACATTTAAAATAAAAAAAATTAGATTTTTTGACTGAAAAATCTATTTAAATCTGGTAAAACAAAAAAAATCCTGATTTAAATGTAAAAGAATTTTTCCTCCCACCCCTGGTAGGCTACATACATGAACAGCTTTAACTCTGAAACGATGAAAGTTTATTGTAAAAAGGAAAACTGACGTGTGTTTGTTGCAGGGAGGTCAGAAGCTTTGGGTCCCTACGTGCCTCAGATCGTCTCCAGGTTAAGAGAACCAGGTCAGTAGGTCCACTTTGCAATGTCTGAGGTGAAGTGTGGATTAGAAGCTGCGATTCCCAGCTTCATGATGAAATGTGTGTTTGCAGACACAAAGACGTACACCCAGGATGGAGTGTGTTTGACTGAGTCAGGCCTGTCTCACCTGCAGTCTCTAGTTGAGCCTCTGACGTCACCGCGCAGGTATCGAAGGTAAAGCCGCAGCTCTGTTCCTCTACAGGGGAGTGTCAGGTGTATCAGACTGACCTGCTGCTTCCTGTGTGCAGGTGCAAACCCAAACTGAAGCTCAGGATCATAAACCAGAACCGCGTGTCCGTCCTGCAGACTCCGGAGCTCGACCTGCCGACTGAGCAGGACCACAGCAGAGGTCAGTCAGTCACACGTTCTCCCAAGATGTTCCACACCCTGACGTTCCACGTGCCGCAGCAGCTTGTAGTTTCCTAAACGACAAACATCTTCCTCCTTCTGTCCTGCAGGCGAGTTGGAGTGTGACATGAAATCTGACTCCAGTCCTGAGCGAGACCATACACACAACGACGATCTCCATAAGGAGCCTGAGATCACCGATGGCAACAAGAAGAGGAAGCGGAAACCCTACCGGCCTGGTGAGGAAGAGGAGGGACAGTAAAATAAAACCTGCCTGAGAGAAACGGGAGTGTCTAAGTGGACATGATCGAATATCTTCCTCCTGTCTGGGTCTCAGGTATCGGGGGGTTCATGGTTCGACAGCGTGGGGGGAAAGCCGGTCTCAGCAGAATCAAACTCTGCAGGAAGGATTCCACCGAGACGCTGCAGGGTCGAGATGAAGGTCAGACACCTGTGATCACGTCTGTTTTTTATAAATCTGTGCTGATGGCGAAGACTTGCAGACCAACGGTTGGCTTGATTCATGTCAGGTGCCATGGATGCTGACGTTGCCATGGAAATGCCGCCTGGTGTCAATCAGGAGAAGGTGAAGAAGAGGTACAGGAAGAAAAAGACCAAGCTGGAGGAGGCCTTCCCGTCATACCTTCAGGTAACGCACACAAAGACAGACAGTTTCGTCTGGAGAATCCCTGTTCTGATTGGCTGTCTCCGTCTCTGTCCAGGAGGCCTTCTTCGGTCGGGATCTTCTGGACCGCAGTCGGCAGGTGGAGAGGAGGGTAGGACCTGAAGCGTCAGGCAGCAGCCAATCAACCATGGGTGAAAGAAAAGCCCCCGCCCCTGTGGCTCATGGCCCCTCCCCCTCTGGGTTACTGGTAGCAACCAATAAGAAGCAACGAATTCTGTGTAAGTTTCTTCTTTATTTTCATCATTTTATCAGCATTTTTCATCTTTCATTCGTGTTTGATTTCCTGCATCGGCCTGAATATCAGACTGATCACGAAACTCTGTATTTAACTGAATTAAAAAAACGAGTCAACTCTCCATTGAAGCCTCACAGGGATTGACTAGTTTTTACATAAATACCAGATGTATAATCAATCTACTTCATAAAGCAACTGAAGTCAAACAACTCAGAGTGAATTTACCAGTGTATCTTGTAGTTGTGTTGTTGATGTTATTTACTGAGTGCAGTACGCAGAACTAGAGAAAAACCAGACCTATAGAGTAAGGATACGTTCACACTGCTGCTGTTTGGTCCCTGGTCCTTTTCCAGGGATAATACGGCTCATTTGGCACAGTACGAACCCAACCACACTCAGAGAAGTCGACTCTGGTTCGTTTGAAAGCTGAGGGTCTCTGTTCGCTTGCAAACAGACAAGCCAGTGTAGGGCTGGGCGATATGACAAAATAGACAATAACAAATGTTTATTGTTTCGATGTGCTTCACGGCACGCTGCAATACATAAACAAACATGGAGGAAGATGGTGGCAGACGTGTTTCAGAGGATAATTCACTAAAAGATGAGCAGCCAACCCAAACTGATGAGCTTGTTCCTAAAAGGGAGAAATTTCTGTCGCATGGATGCGGTTTGGATATAAAAAGACTGACGTGGAACCGACAACAGACTAGCTCACAGTCCCAACAACGGACTCCGACACAACTAACTCATTTTATCACAGTTTTCCTCCTACAGAAATACAGAGTGATCCTACCTAAAACTACAGGATAAAAGTACTCAGAACTGCACAGTGATCCTACCTAAAACTACAGGATAAAAGTACTCAGAACTACACAGTGATCCTACCTAAAACTACAGGATAAAAGTACTTAGAACTGCACAGTGATCCTACCTAAAACTACAGGATAAAAGTACTTAGAACTGCACAGTGATCCTACCTAAAACTACAGGATAAAAGTACTCAGAACTACAGAGTGATCCTACCTAAAACTACAGGATAAAAGTACTCAGAACTACACAGTGATCCTACCTAAAACTACAGGATAAAAATACTCAGAACTACACAGTGATCCTACCTAAAACTACAGGATAAAAGTACTCAGAACTGAACAGTGATCCTACCTAAAACTACAGGATAAAAGTACTTAGAACTGAACAGTGATCCTACCTAAAACTACAGGATAAAAGTACTCAGAACTACACAGTGATCCTACCTAAAACTACAGGATAAAAGTACTCAGAACTACACAGTGATCCTACCTAAAACTACAGGATAAAAGTACTTAGAACTGCACAGTGATCTTACCTAAAACTACAGGATAAAAGTACTTAGAACTGCACAGTGATCCTACCTAAAACTACAGGATAAAAGTACTTAGAACTGCACAGTGATCCTACCTAAAACTACAGGATAAAAGTACTCAGAACTACAGAGTGATCCTACCTAAAACTACAGGATAAAAGTACTCAGAACTGCACAGTGATCCTACCTAAAACTACAGGATAAAAGTACTTAGAACTGCACAGTGATCTTACCTAAAACTACAGGATAAAAGTACTTAGAACTGCACAGTGATCCTACCTAAAACTACAGGATAAAAGTACTTAGAACTGCACAGTGATCCTACCTAAAACTACAGGATAAAAGTACTCAGAACTGCACAGTGATCCTACCTAAAACTACAGGATAAAAGTACTTAGAACTGCACAGTGATCTTACCTAAAACTACAGGATAAAAGTACTTAGAACTGCACAGTGATCCTACCTAAAACTACAGGATAAAAGTACTTAGAACTGCACAGTGATCCTACCTAAAACTACAGGATAAAAGTACTCAGAACTGCACAGTGATCCTACCTAAAACTACAGGATAAAAGTACTTAGAACTGCACAGTGATGCTACCTAAAACTACAGGATAAAAGTACTTAGAACTGCACAGTGATCCTACCTAAAACTACAGGATAAAAGTACTCAGAACTGCACAGTGATCCTACCTAAAACTACAGGATAAAAGTACTCAGAACTACAGAGTGATCCTACCTAAAACTACAGGATAAAAGTACTCAGAACTGCACAGTGATCCTACCTAAAACTACAGGATAAAAGTACTCAGAACTACAGAGTGATCCTACCTAAAACTACAGGATAAAAGTACTCAGAACTGCACAGTGATCCTACCTAAAACTACAGGATAAAAGTACTCAGAACTGCACAGTGATCCTACCTAAAACTACAGGATAAAAGTACTCAGAACTGCACAGTGATCCTACCTAAAACTACAGGATAAAAGTACTCAGAACTACAGAGTGATCCTACCTAAAACTACAGGATAAAAGTACTCAGAACTACACAGTGATCCTACCTAAAACTACAGGATAAAAGTACTCAGAACTACACAGTGATCCTACCTAAAACTACAGGATAAAAGTACTCAGAACTGAACAGTGATCCTACCTAAAACTACAGGATAAAAGTACTTAGAACTGCACAGTGATCCTACCTAAAACTACAGGATAAAAGTACTTAGAACTGCACAGTGATCCTACCTAAAACTACAGGATAAAAGTACTCAGAACTGCACAGTGATCCTACCTAATACTACAGGATAAAAGTACTTAGAACTGCACAGTGATCTTACCTAAAACTACAGGATAAAAGTACTTAGAACTACACAGTGATCCTACCTAAAACTACAGGATAAAAGTACTCAGAACTGCACAGTGATCCTACCTAAAACTACAGGATAAAAGTACTCAGAACTGCACAGTGATCTTACCTAAAACTACAGGATAAAAGTACTCAGAACTACACAGTGATCCTACCTAATACTACAGGATAAAAGTACTCAGAACTGCACAGTGATCCTACCTAATACTACAGGATAAAAGTACTCAGAACTGCACAGTGATCCTACCTAAAACTACAGGATAAAAGTACTCAGAACTACACAGTGATCCTACCTAATACTACAGGATAAAAGTACTCAGAACTGCACAGTGATCCTACCTAAAACTACAGGATAAAAGTACTCAGAACTACACAGTGATCCTACCTAAAACTACAGGATAAAAGTACTTAGAACTGAACAGTGATCCTACCTAAAACTACAGGATAAAAGTACTCAGAAGTATTCTGGAAGAAATTTCACAACATAACAGTGAATATTATCAGTATTTCATACATTTACTTGTAGATTTTCAGACTTTTCTCATGTCTTTAATCTGATTCGGGGGAAAAATGAGCCTGGAAGAAATCAGAGTTTGGAAAAGTCTGGAATTCTGTTCTGGAAGCCGAAGCAGAGTCATGTTGCATGTCCAGGCCTGCACTACACACCCAGTCGTGTGTGTGTGTGTGTGTGTGTGTGTGTGTGTGTGTGTGTGTGTGTGTGTGTGTGTGTGTGTGTGTGTGTGTGTGTGTTGCCATCCAGCCATGTCAGAAGACGCTCTCATGGATCTGTCCGATGTCCTGAACACTGACCCTCACATTCTGGCGACAGGACACACAGGTACAAACACACACACTGGTTTTCATCACCATCATCATCCTCTTGCTGCTGTGTGTGTGTGTGTGTGTGTGTGTGTGTGTGTGTGTGTGTGTGTGTGTGTGTGTGTGTGTGTATGTGTGTGTGTGTGTGAGAGAGAGAGAGAGAGAGAGAGAGAGAGAGAGAGAGAGAGAGAAGCTGGTGGAGCTGACTGTCAGATTGTATTTTTCAGGTCAGTTCCAGGTGGAGCGCTCCCCCTCTCCGTTTGGTAAGCTTGCTCTGGAACTCCTCTTCCTCCTCCTTTTCCTCTTCCTCCTCCTCCTCTTCCTCCTGCACAGCTGTGGACTTTTGTTTAACTTCCAGAAGCTGTATGAAGACTGACTTTCCTCCTGTTCACTCTGAGCTGACCAACGTCAGCGGACCATCATCCATTAATCTGCTTTTTCTTCTTCTGCTGCTTTTTTTCCACCTCCGGATTATTTAAACGTCTTCTTCTTCTGCAGAAACCAGACTGCTGCTCCTTCTGCTTCCTCCTAACCATCTCTCCATCTCCACTCTCATCTGTCTGTAACTCTGCGTCTGTCTGTCGTTGTCAGCTGGTCTGGACATCGGCGTCGTCACCGATGACCCCGCGTTGTCGTCTGCGGGAAGCAGTGGGCGTGGCCAGAGGACGGCGCAGGACGAGCCTCTGGATGCCATCTTGAGTCCTGAGCTTGATAAGATGGTGTCAGACGGTGAGATTAAGTGTCAGCGTGTGATGTTGACGTCATGATGCACGGCCGAACTGAGCAGCCAACTGATGTGTCGTCTCGTTACGTTTCAGGCGCCATCCTCAGCAAACTGTACAAGATCCCAGGTAAGGCTGACCACGCCCATCTCACCTGTGTTCGGCATCAGTCTGGACCATGTGGGGAACAGTTATATCACAGTTTTCTGACCAATAAGGCAGTTTATTCCTTTAAAGTCCAGCTTCTGTTTATTGTTCATGTGTAATAAGAGGTGGAGGGTTATCACACGAGATGACGCGTACCGTATTTTCACAACCACACATAATGCGGAGCGCCTTATGTGTGTAGCGAGTTCCAAAGTCTGTACATATTGTTGTGTGACTTTGATGAGCTCTTGACTGACTGAGAGCGTTTCCGACACGCTGCTTGCATAGATAAAAGGCGTTCAGAGGACAGCATGAGAACGTTAACGGGGGAAGTGTGGGTGTGAAAGAAGACGCTAAAGGCAGGTCCTCAGTATAGTGCCGGTGTGTGCATTATGCAGAACATCGGCGTGGCTAATGACGCCTTACTAAAATGGCTCCTGTGAAGAAACGTTTACGAAGCTCAGTTAAAACTGCGAGCTATCGGTTACGTGGACAAACATGGGAATCGAGCCGCCGTGAGAGAATTAAAGATCAATGAATCCACGGTTCACAAGTTTAAGAAGCAGGAAAACGAGCTTCGCCAAGTCAAGAACACGAAGTGGAGTTTCCATGGAAACAAGGCGAGGTGAAGATGGAAACTCTCGTTTTGTCCTGAGAGCTTTGTGTCCATGATGGAGACACAGCATGTCAGGGTTACCATGGTTTCAGTGTTTTTGCTGGTTTTATTAACGTCGACAGGTTATCTGAGATCTGAACTTTAACTATTTATAGCGACTTATATTCATTGTCACAACATTTCAGTCATTAATGGGAAATTAGTCCGTGATGAGGTGTACAGTAGCTGTCTCGGTATGTTTTGGGTTTGGTCTTATTGTGAAAGGATCTTTTTATATTCCTGCTCTGGTTATTTATGTCCACTTTTCATTTTTGTGCTTTTGTATTGCCCTCCTTTGTTTTTGTTTTCGTCTGAAGGACGGATTTTCCTACTTTTACTGCGATTCAAGACTCGCCCACAGTTTCTCTACAGCGAGACCTTTAGATGTCAGTTTATTGTCCCTGATGGGAAATCCTTTAACACAGGCCATCCCCGAGCAGACACAGAACGCACACAGAAAAAAGCAAGATAACAATCCTCAGCTGGGCCTGTTGTTTTTTTTTTTTTTTTTTTTTTTTTTTTTTTTTTTTTTTTTTTTTTTCATTTTTGGAGCCTTTATTGGTACTTTTTATTTCTTTTAACACAGACAACTGGAAAGCGACAACACCGCAGCAGTAACCTCCACTTGTGCAGTTTCAGTTTACACTGCATCATTTATCATGCATTATATAACCTCACACAAGATAAACAAGCCTTTCTTTTGCTATTTTATTGTCGTTTTCATAAAGTGCAGCTGTTAAAAATGTTCTTTGTACCACTGAGCCCTGGCAACCACATCGTTTGAGTAGTCGCCACCTGTTGTGTTTTCATCCACTTTGCTGTAGGAATGCACACTCCTGTCCCCCATGTTGTAGGCGGCTATCCCTCCTTTCAGCTTCTGCTCCTTGCACCAGTTGGGAAACTTCTCACTGATCTTGTTAATAAATGAAATCAGGATCTGGGTGGCCTGAGTGAGATGTTCTTCACTGTCCCATTTTCCTTCTGGAGTGTGTCCACCTCCTTCCGGGTTGACGTCTACCTGCATCAGTCCAAAGGCATTATATGCTTTTCTCTTTGGGTTCCAGTCCCCCCAGCCCTTATCCAGTGTATTTCCAGCCCTGGACTCTCTGGAGATGATGGCAGCAATAAGAGCCGGATCGATTCCGGACGATTCTGCCACATTTAAGATCTTTTCCTTGTATTTCTTCATTCTTTCTGCGTCCATCTTTGCCATCGTGTGTGAGGCACAAACACCTTTGTAACCCAGCTTGTCCTGCTGAGCTGTTTTCATCGAAGCTCCTGTAGTTTCAACTTTCATGATGTCACCATAGCCAGAATCTCCGCTGAAAAAGCTGAAAAAGCCTCCCATCTTCCCAGCGAGGATCCTCTGCAGAGCAGGTGTCCGTTACTTTCGCAGCTGTCGCGTGCGCGTGCTCTGCTGTCGCGTGGAAAATTTTTTTTTTTTTTTTTTTTTTTTGGGCCTGTTGTTTAAGGCAGCTATGACTGCAGACATCAGATTTTCCTAAAACCTTCCTGCACCGTCGTGTCGCACATCTACGCCCTGAAGCCAGTGGGTGAGTCTGGTGGAGGAGATGTGTTCGGTAGGACTGCTGTGTGAACGGCGGCCTTATTGTGTTCAGTGATGTTGGATGTGGGAAGACTGAGGGCTTGAAAATACCAAACTTTGTAAAAACACCCGGTTACTGTGTCCTGTTTGCTGCAACTGCTTCGTCTCCGTCCATTTCACCGGCTGTGAGGGTGGACGACGTAAAGCGAACGCGGGGAATGAAACACAACTATCATAGCTGATATTATCACATCTCAGGTGGAGATGAAGCAAAATCCCAGTAAAGCATGCACTGGTTTCATCCTTTAACTCTGAAAATGAGGACTTGTCTGGGAAAAGGGACGTTTGGTCTCCTTAAATGACGGATTCAGAAAGATGAGAGGAATTTCACGTGAAGGAGTGAAACCTGGATCAGTGCCGGGTCTTCAGGCTTCTTTGTGATTTGCTCATAAAAATGTTTTAGTTTGTGTTTCAGTTTAAAGTTGCTGAGTCCAACTCCAGCAGCTCAATGCCATGCTAAAGTGTGTGTGTGTGTGTGTGTGTGTGTGTGTGTGTGTGTGTGTGTGTGTGTGTGTGTGTGTGTGTGTGTGTGTGTGTGTGTGTGTGTGTGTGTTCAGAGCTGGAGGGGAAGGACGTGGAGGAGGTCTTCACTGCTGTTCTGAGTCCAGATGGCAGCAGCCAAGCAGAGCCGAGTCAACACACACACTCTGCTGCTGGGACCAAGGTGCACACACACAGCGCGGGTACGTTCACAATAACACACACACACACACACGCTTGATTTACTGACGCAGGTAAGTGACCAGGTGTATCGATCGCTTGTCTCCCAGCTCCAGCAGCGTTTTCTCGCCTGCCGCTGATGAACGGCCTCATGCAGGCTGCGTCACACTTTCCCAACACTCCCATGATGCCCGGCGGGGCCCACGCTCAGCCTGGGTTTAGGATGCCAACGCCCGAGGGACCCAGAGCCGCTCCCGCCCAAGGTCCCGTCCCCGGGTCGGCCTCAGCCAATCAGGCGCTGGCAGGAGAGGGCGAGCAGGATGCAATGTCCACGGCTCAGAGGAGCATGTTGAAGTGGGAGAAGGAGGAGAGTCTTGGAGAGCTGGCTACCGTCGCTCCCGTCCTCTACTGCAACACAAACTTCCCCCAACTGAAGCTACAGTATCCTGGTACACACACACACACACACACACACATGTGGCATCATTCAGATAGAAAACATGTTTAAACGGATAAACATTTCCTGCTGTCTGACCACTGTGCTCCTTCCTCAGACTGGCCCACCAGAGTGAAGCAGATCGCCAAGCTGTGGAGGAAGGCCAGTTCTCAGGACAGAGCGCCTTATGTGGTGAGTCCCAGCTCCTCTTCTTCACCTGCACCATAGATCAACTACAGAACTGATCCAGAGTCCCAGTCCAGTCTTCTGGTTTGGATGTAGGGCTGCTCGATTAAGGCAAAAATTATAATCACGGTTATTTTGACTGAAATTGAAATCTCGATTATTTAACACGATTATCCTTTTATCTTTAACAGCATTAATTTATTTAACATTAAAACGTGGCTTTTAAACAATGACTTTAGAATTACACAAATTTTAGAAAACAAACAAATAACATGAAGCTTTGTCTTGACAACGTGCACATAATGATGTAAACTGAATAGATAAATAAAAGTAAGGATTAAACAACGTTTAGTGTTCTTGACACTGCTGCTCCTCCGTATCGAGAGGAACCAGTTGAGGTGGCTCGGGCATCTGGTCAGGATGCCTCCTGGACCTCCCTGGTGAGGTGTTCCAGGCACGTCCCTCCGGCAGGAGACCCCGGGGAAGACCCAGGACACGCTGGAGGGATTATATCTCTCGGCTGGTCTGGGAACGCCTCGGGATCCCCCCCGCAGAGTTGGCAAATGTGGCTGGGGAGAGGGAAGTCTGGGCTTCCCTGCTTAGGCTGCTGCCCCCGCGACCCGACCCCGGATAAGCGGCTGAAGATGAAGATGAAGTAGTGTTCTCGACTCAACAACGTGCATTATAACCGTTTAATGCACGGTTCCGAGTTGTTTAGTCCGCTTATACCATGGTCCCACACAGCAAAGATTTCATAACAAATTTATATTTCCTTTTTTTTTTTTTTTTTTTTTTGCAACATTTACTAAATATGCTAAAGTATAGGAACTATTTCATGTTGGCCTGGATGTACCAATAACAGTTGTCAGGCTACAGCGCGTTTCTCTCACTCATCTGTTAAAAGATGAACGTGTTGCTATGGTGACGCCCCGTGACGGAGGGATATTATAGTGATTTAACTCGCCAAACTACGTGTGCATGTGTAGGAAAATAATGCAGCCAGTTGTCAGTGACAATGGTATAAACTATGTTTAGGTGAACTTCCACAACCTACTGCAGTTATTCTACATTGACCTGCAGGCGGAGCCGACTGAGACTGGCCGCCTGGGAGTGCTTTAGGACGGGAGAGGCTCCCGCTGCTCCTTCCTTACAGTAACTGCAGAACAATATGTGCCTTCAAGTCAGTCGCCAAAACACCAGAAAAGTCTCCAATAACTCCAGTAAAAGCTGCTAGATTTGTCGCTTTTAACAAAAAAAGTCTCCAGATTTAGCGAGAAAGTCTCCAAGTTGGCAACAGTGTCTGAATGAAAGCAAAGCGGCTGTGGGAGGAGTTTACAGCACAGCGCTGCAACGCCAGAGACGCTCGATTAGCAGCTGAAGACAGCAGGAGAGGAAACTGCAGAGAGAGAAATAATCACATCCTTTTATTTTTATGATCGCTGAAACCGCAGATCGTAATTGAGATTAAAATCCGATTAATCGCCCAGACCAACTCTGATGTAGTCTCTCTTTTTAAAGTGGTCTAAATCAATAGTTCTGCAGCTTTCTTTGGAAACTTTCCTGCTTTTCCCTTCATTTTCCATCCATTCGTTGTACGGGACCATGGTCAGGGGAGGATGTGTTGTTTACCTGTTTGTTTGTGAAGCATCTTAACTCTGACCAGTAAACCAGTGCAGCTGGAATCAGACATGATGCTGCTTTTTTCCTTCATTTGTGGAGTAAAGTTCCTGTATGTTAATGAGACAGTCTCACCTGCTACTGCAGGATGCGAGGAGCTCTGCAAATACCAAACACTCTGTGTCTGAAGGTGTGAAACGACGTTTTCTCTCTGCAGCAAAAAGCTCGAGACAACCGGGCGGCTCAGCGCATCAACAAGGTGCAGCTGTCCAACGACCCTCTGAAATGTCTGCCGCCTCCTCAGCAGCCGCAGCCACTGGGACCCTATGACCCCGTATCCATGGACACAGATATGGCCTTCAAGGACCCACTGAGGCCCAGAGAGTCCGAACAGGAGCAGGAGTGGAAGTTAAGACAGGTGAGTGTGAGTGTCATTAAATCATCATCACTAATCTTCATCTTGTGATAGTCGTAAAGCCGATTGCTTTTCCCTTCCGGAAGGCCTTACAGGGTGCGTTGGTCTTCAGACCGACTGTTGTGGAGGAGGAGTGGAGCTCCTCCATCCCATCTCATGGTGTTTGTCGTCTTTTTCTGCAGCAAATGCGTCAGAAGTCGAAGCAGCTGGCCAAGATGGAGGCGACTCAGAAGCTAGAGCAGGTGAAGAACGAGCAGCGGCAGCAGCAGCTGCTTTCCAGCCAGCGTCTGTCTGGATGTCTGTCTCCGGACGCCGGCAGCCGCAGCCCGCTCACCCCCACGCAGCAGCCTGTTGCCGGGGGCAACGCCTCCCCGCTGCACTCGGCGCCCAGCAGGCAGCTTCCGCACATGCAGGGGAGTTCAGGTTCAGGGCCGCCCGACGACGTCTTCCTCCGACCTCAGGCTCCTCCCCCTTCAGGTTTCTCCTCACTTCCTCACTCCCCTCAGACATCCTCCCCTCTCCACCAGCCCCCGTCCTCTCCCCAGATGTTCTCCCCGCCCTCCTCCCGCCCCTCGTCGCCTTGGGACCCCTGCAATAAAAAAGCAGGGACTCCTCGCCCCACCTCCTCCCAGTCGGGAAGCGCTCCAGCCCCTCAGCAGCATTGTCGCAGCTCCCTCAGTGCCTCCCCCGCACACGATGTCTTCGGATCTCCTGCGCCGTCCCCCGACTCCAAAAGCTCTGAGGCTCCTCGGGCCTCCACATCCCAACCAGGTAACTCCATCCGTCTGATCCCTTCCTCCTCCTCCTCCATTCTTTCTCTGCAGATTAACACCTCCTCCTTTTTCTCCCTGCAGGGCTTCAGCAGAGCAGAGCAGGTATGATGAGCCCCCCCTCTGGCTCCGCCCCTGACCTGTCCGTCAGACATGCCGGTGTACGAACAGCTGACAGAATGAGCATGCAGGGGGGCATCTTCAAAGCCCCGATGCCCCCGCAACTGCAGGCTCAGCAGGAGGTGTTTGGCAGCTCAGGAGGAGGAAGGAGGGATCCGCCCGTACCCTCAGACCTGGCGTTCACCATTGCCCAGACACAGGAACCCCTCTATCCCTCCAGTCCTCTGTCAGGCCTCGGTTCACCCCACCGCAGCCCCTACTCTCAGACCCCCGGCACCCCCAGACCGGACTACAGCCAACAAACCAGTGACCACTTCTCCCAGCAGTCCCCCCTCAGCTCCCGGCCGTCCCCTGACCCCTACAGCAACCCTCAGACGCCTGGTACACCGCGCCCTCACTCAGACCCGACCTACCTCACCACCCCTCCCAGTCTGAGACTGGACCAGTACAAGCAGCAGCCTGCCAACCGCCGCCCATCCCCCTCCCACCCGTCGCTAGACCCCTACAGCTCCAACCCAGGAACTCCCCGCCCTTCTGAGCGCTTCCCCCGCTCACCAGGAAACCAGCGCAGCACTGACCCGTACGCCCAGCCTGTTGGGACGCCGCGGCCCTCGCCGGACCCCTACCTCCAGCAGCCTTCTACTCCTCGGCCCCAGAAGCAACACGAACCATTCAGCCAAGCTCCAGTGGACAGCTTCAGCAACCAGCCTGCCTCCTGTGGAACCTCCCCTCTGACCTCAGGACCATCTGCAGAGCCTGGGACCTTCACCCCGACTCCCCACCAGGTAACCGCTCAGTCTGCAGTAACAACCATGTCGCCAGTAGGTGGCAGCAGCATCCTGCATGGTCTGACCCCGAAACGGAGATGATGTGCTAATTCAGTTAGCTTTAGGATGCTCGTAACCAGAGCAGGAGTTGTTTACCTGGACCAGGAGCAGCTTCATGCCGCAAAAATAATATCCGGAGAAAAAACTAAGTTATGAAGACTCAGACTAATCTGCCAGTGCAGTAAGAAAGTTAGACTTTGAAGAAACATATTTAGACTTTAGACAAGAGAAACACTCACTTAGGCCTGTCGCAATAAGTCAATTAATCGCACGATAAGAAGTAATGCATGCAATAAGTTTACCAGACCCAATAATTTCCATTTGTCTTTCTTTTCTACCATGTTTGTTTTAAGACAAAAATCAACTAAACACGGCAATACAACAAGCTTCCATCTGCACTTAAGGCCTTAACAAACAGCTCCATCTCCCTGACAGTCTACGATCACTGCAGTGTTTAACAGATTAAACACCAACAGGACAGTCCAACATGGTGTGCGCTCAGATGGCGTGGTTGGTAAAGCCATGCCGCTCTTTAATGTTAAAGATGTTGGAAACATTTCACAGCCAGTATGAATCGCCTGGATGAACCTTCATGTTACAAACGGCATTTCCACAACTTTATAATGACGTGAAAAATGACATTTTACCATTCCACCTCTGGTCTAGTCCAAACATGCCCCCTTATATGAGCTGACCATAGACCATGTAACTGTGTTACGTGGTGTTTAGAGACCAGATGTTCCAGGTCACCATGTTGCCAAAACCCCAGGAGAAATCCGGATCTGTTTTTCCAGACTGGGGATTGGATGAGTCTAGTCGGCACATCGAGCTAAATGTTCTTTAGAAATTAAAGTATGTTGATCTTTGAAAAGGTGTACTTGCATTATTATGGCATTATTATTATTTTAGTTGAAAATGGTCTCAAAATGACAACAATAATCGCTGATATTATCGTCTATCGCAATAATTTCTGAGACAGTTAATCACACGGTGAAGTTTGTTACTGTGACAGATCTACATTCACTCCAATCCCTTATTCTGTGAAAACAACCTCAGCTGTAGCGGCAGCAACTTGTAATCCCTTCCAGCAGCCTCTCTGAGGCCTGAATGGAGGCAAGGTGGGTTAGTGGATTTAACAAGACAAAGACTCGAACCACCTTCCTCTTACTGGACACCATCAGAACCGCCGCCGCCATCCACACGGCCGCGCTTACTTCTTGTATTCTTGTTTACTGGCTCTTCGTTCAGATTCTCGTCTCTCAAAGTAAAAAAACACTCACCTGATGGCTCGGATTTAAAATGAGTTTCACGACTTGTTTTTAAGATATTTCTAACTTATGTCAGGAAATCAAAATGTTTTTTCCCTTAAACTGGTTTTACTGGGAGGTCTTGAAACAAATTTTTACAGCTAATTTGGTTGGAAAGACATGATGTGATCTGAAACAGCGTCTCAGTTTGATGATTTGCACGGAAAATAACACATTTTAGGATGTAGTAAGTAAAAAATAAGAACGTTCCTGAAACGTGTTTGTTCCGTTTTACTTTCTACTCGCTGCGAAAACAAGATGAAGACGTCGTTTGGGTGAATATGAGATCATAAGACGGGGTGTGAGGGGTCATTGTTGGCTCAGTTGCCTGTACTTACCATACCACCATACTCTTCATCCCCCTCCTTTGCTTCCTCCTCATCTTCATCTCTCCTGTCAGATGCAGCGGTCTCCAGGGCGACAGCAGCAGGACTCGTTTCCCAGAACACCCAGCAGTCAGACCCCAAAGCATCCTGGGACGTCTGAGGAGAGCGGGTTCACCGGTCTGGCAGGTCACGCTCCGGGTCAAGACCCGTTTGAGCTGGGTCACATGACCCCAGGCTCCACACACCCTGACAAGACGCCAGCCAATGAAATGTCAGCACTGGGCGTGGCTTCTTTAGATGGACCAATGAGCATGCTTCCTCAGCTGGGTGACACAGAGGAGAAACTGCGACAGGTTCTTCTTCTTCAGCTTTTCTTTCCAGACAGTTTGGGCGTTTGCCGCGTCTCTGGAGGCTCATCTGCTTCTTCCTGTCGTCTCTCTGCAGCGCCAGCGGCTCCGGCAGCTCATCCTGAGACAGCAGCAGCAGAAGAGCGCCTTACGGCAGGAGAAAGGTCTGCAGGAGGCGGCCGCTGCTCTACCCCTCGCCGCTGGTTCTACCACTCCTCTTCATAGCTGGGCCCAGGAGGACTCCTCCAGCTCCTCTGCTCCTCCAGCGGACCTGTTCGGACGTCCTCCTCCCCCATACCCTGGCACGGTTCGACCTCCTGCTCCCAGGTTCCCCGGGGGTTTCCCCGGGGAACAGCCGAGGGGCTTCACCCCTGGAGAGCCTCCTTTCCCCAGACAGAGCCTCCCCAGGGAGCTGGGCGTCAGAGGACCGGGTGTGAGGTGAGGATCAGAACCTGGTTTAGATCCAGTCTGAGGGTCAGAACCTGGTTTAGATCCAGTCTGCGGGTCAGATCCTGGTTTAGATCCAGTCTGAGGAGCAGAACCTGGTTTAGATCCGGTCTGAGGATCAGAACCTGGTTTAGATCCAGTCTGAGGAGCAGAACCTGGTTTAGATCCGGTCTGAGGGTCAGATCCTGGTTTAGATCCGGTCTGAGGATCAGATCCTGGTTTAGATCCGGTCTGAGGGTCAGATCCTGGTTTAGATCCGGTCTGAGGATCAGATCCTGGTTTAGATCCGGTCTGAGGATCAGATCCTGGTTTAGATCCGGTCTGAGGATCAGATCCTGGTTTAGATCCAGTCTGAGGATCAGATCCTGGTTTAGATCCAGTCTGAGGGTCAGAACCTGGTTTAGATCCAGTCTGAGGATCAGATCTGACTCCTGACTCATGTTCTCTGTCCAGATTCAGCGTTCCTCCTGGAGCTCCAGCAGAGTCCTTCCTGCGCCCTCCCCAGGCAGCGCTGCCTGTGGCCGGACTCGGCGCGGTGGAGGGAGCCCCGGTTGGGATGAGGAGGTCGATGCCCACTGAGTTTACTGGGATCCGACCAGTGATGGCTCCAACCAGCAGCACACACGCCATAGCAGGTCGGGACACTCCGCTGATCCTCAGAATCAGATCAGACCAACTTTCAGGAGAATCTACTAGTGTCACCATCAGCACTTTTACTGATTCATGACGTGTCCCCCCCCCCAGGTCTCCCCCAGCCCTTCCTCCCTCACCCCCTCCCTCTGCAGCAACACACCATGCCTTACATTGAGCTGCGTCACCGTGCTCCAGAGAGCCGCCTTAGGCTGCCCTTCCCACCAAACATGACCCCGGACTCCAGAGCCCTGATCCTGCACCCTCGAGACCCCCAGTCCGCCCCACTCAGACCTGGTCCCCCCAGGATGGGTGAGGTTGTGCTGGGCCAGCAGATGGTGATGGGGGGTGGAGTTGTGGGGCAGCTGAACCAGCCACACCAGCAGCATCTGGGCCACGCATCGGCGCTGACTCAGAGCGGCGAGGCGAGTCTCCCGGGACCTGATGGGATGGAGGAGCACCTGGAGGGGGAGGACTCGGCCGTGAAGGATCTGGAGGACGTGGAGGTGAAAGACTTGGTCGACCTCAACCTGAATTTGGACCCTGAAGACGGTAAGAATCCACACGGTTTGCAACTCTGGAGATCCTGCAGGTCGAAGCGGACCCGAGTCACGTGACCACTTCTGCTGCCTCAGGTAAAGAAGACCTGGACCTGGGTCCCAACGATCTCCACCTGGACGACTTCCTGCCGTCAGGGAAGTTCGACCTGATCGCCTACGCCGACCCCGAGTTCAACCTGGAAGACAAGAAGGACATGTTCAACGAGGAGCTGGACCTTGGGGAGCCGGTGGAGGAGAAGGAGGGGGGAGAGCGGAGGAGGAGTGACGCTCACCTGCTGGAACAGGTGAAGCACGAGGTGAAGGAAGCTGTGAAGATGGGCGGATGCTCCTCGGCAGCGGGTCCCTCTGCCCTCCTCATCAAGGTGGGGTCGCGTCCGTCGGCACTTCTCATCCATAATGAGAGCAGATTATCGATCATCTCCGACAGGAACATAATCAATAAGTTCTCCTTCCTCCAGGAGGACTCTGGTTCTCTTTCAGGGACTGTCGTGGCTCTCCAGGCCCAGGATCAGGCTCCACCCACAGGTTAGACTCGCAGGATCCGCCCCCATGAGATTAATGTTATTGATCGGTTATTGATCTTCAGATCAGTCGTGTTTAAACCCGTTTCCTCTTCGTCTTCAGGACAACAGTCTGTTTTCCAGCAGAGACCCTTCGGACCGTCCTCCTCCTCGGCGCTCCCCACCCCCCTCCCACAGGGTCTCCCACTGACTCCTCAGGTTCCCCCCGGCCTACCTCACCCGCTACCTCCTCAGCCCCGCCTCCTGCTCAGTCCCCAGAGCCAGCCTCCACACCCCGGGACCTCCACCCAGGACCAGGTCCAGAACCAGAACCAGTCCAGGCCTCTTCTTCTGGAGGAGCAGCCGCTGCTCCTGCAGGACCTGCTGGACCAGGAGCGCCAGGAGCAACAGCAGCAGAAACAGATGCAGGCCCTGATCCGACAGAGGTCCACGCCAGAGTCTGTGTTCCCCAACACAGGTAAGACCTGGACTCTGGTAGACCTGGACTCTGGTAGACCTGGGACTCTGGTAGACCTGGGACTCTGGTAGACCTGGACTCTGGTAGACCTGGGACTCTGGCAGACCTGGGACTCTGGCAGACCTGGCCTCTGGTAGACCTGGGACTCTGGTAGACCTGGCCTCTGGTAGACCTGGGACTCTGGCAGACCTGGCCTCTGGTAGACCTGGGACTCTGGCAGACCTGGCCTCTGGTAGACCTGGGACTCTGGCAGACCTGGCCTCTTAAAAGAAGACGAGTGGCCGGGTACATGAGCACCAGATAAGGACGCTTGATGAAGGAGGACCCTGACCAACGGTCCGTGTGTGTGTGTGTGTGTGTGTGTGTGTGTGTGTGTGTGTGTGTGTGTGTGTGTGTGTGTCTCTGACTTGTAGGAATTCTCCCTCAGAGCTTGTTGTATTTGTGTGTCTGGCAGACTTTGACTCCATCTCGGACCCCATCATGAAAGCCAAGATGGTGGCTCTGAAGGGCATCAACAAGGTGATGAGTCAGGGGAACCTGGGCCTAAACCCCATCGTCATCAACAGGTGGGACTCTCATCTCAGCTCCGCTTTTCACGGTTTTTATTCAGGCTCGTGACTCTGTTGTTCATCACTACCTGCAGGTTCCAGCCGGGTCCAGGGACCCCAGGACCCCCAGGAGCTCCAGGAGTCTCAGGTACTCCCGGAGTCCCAGGTACTCCCGGACCCCCAGGCACTCCAGGCCCTGAGGTGACTCCCCAGCCTCCTCACCTGGTGGGACAGGTATGTAGATCCTCATCAGTGACTTGCAGCCTATATCTGTGAATGTTGGGGAAACAAAGTGAGTTTTTGGCGTCTTCTCTTCCTGTCAGGACGGGAAGCTGAACCCTCAGCTGGTGCGACGGAACCCCCCCAGCTTCGGTCCGGGCTTCGTCAGTGAGTATCGGACATGAATCAGACCCAAGCTGATGATAAACCGGTGTTGTCCGCTTGTATCTGGCTGAAACGGGTCGACAGGCGTTCAGTTAGTGACCATGGAAACCAGATCGAATCGGTCAGATCTCGTCACACTGTCTCCTCAGATGAGTCTCAGCGCCGTCAGTATGAGGAGTGGCTCGGGGAGACGCAGCAGCTCCTGCAGATGCAGCAGCGCCTCCTTGAGGAGCAGATTGCTGCCCATCGCAAGACCAAGAAGGCGCTGTCGGCCAAGCAGAGAACAGCCAAGAGGGCGGGCAGAACCTTCGCCGAGGAGGACGCCGCTCAGCTGCGTTACATCAGCGAGCAGCAGGGGGTGGTCCAGAAACAGCTGGAGCAGGTAGACGGCGTAACATCTGCACTGTGACACGACATCTGGCTGCTTTGTAAACATCAAGCTTATTTTCACAAACAAGTCGGATTATTTTCATCACACCTGGAAGAATTAATTCTGCAGTTTTGCTGCTATAAAAATAACAAACCTGAACATCAGCTGTGTGACACACACTGCCCATCCCATAAAACTCTCCTCCTGGAGTTTCAGTCCAATAAGGAAGAGCCTCCCAGTGGAGGGTGATGTTTCCACTGGGATCAAGTTACTGTAGCAACGAGTAGCTTCTCGTTTCATCAGCTAACGGTGTGTTCACACCAGACGCGTTTTAAGCGTCCTGTATCGGACATGAATCGTGATGAACCCAGACACGGGTCTGAGACGCCGTACGACAGGGTTCATCATCTCATGCGGCTCACCGACTCTTGCCTTGCGGCTCATGAAGCAGTTGCTGGCTGTCTGAAAATGCATCTAAACAAGCCATAATGATCCTCAACGCTGCAGTTCTCTCCACAAACAAGAGCTGCAGGCTGCTTGCAGAAACTCTGCTGTCCTAACGGCCCTAACTGACCCTGTCAGAGTTGCCAGTTTGGCTGATTTCAGCTGCAGCGAACTCCACTCTCTGCTGAGTGCAGCTCTTGTTGCATTAACAGTGACTATGACTGCCCTACAACGACGTTCTCTATTTATTAAATAAAACCATTCCATCTCTCTACTGCACCGCCATCATTCAAACTAACCTGAAGAAAAGCTCCGCCTTTCCCTTCTCTCTTTTCCGCCATGTTTGCTGCTCGCTCCCGACAAGCGGCAAACGTGACAGGAGCGTTTTGGGCGTTGGACACAAAAGTGACAGTTGAGTGACCAGCGTCGAGCGTTCAGCGTTTGGTCTGAACACACCGTCAAACCCCAAGTTGCCCCCGATGTCCCCATGGGGGTACGAGTGTGTATGTAAGTCGCTTTGGGTAAAAGCGTCTGCTAAATGACAGTAGAGTAGAGTAGAGTAGAGTAGAAAGACACATCCTGAGGTTTTGGAAAAGAATAGGTTGGGGAACCGTCAGGAAGAAATGTGGTCAGAAAGATCCTGAATGACGCTGATCAGTGATCACTTAAGGTTAGAAGAAAAACAACAGTAGAACTCGGGAAAGTAAAAACGTTTCCACGTGAACGGTGTTACGTGAACGTGAGGGATTGGAGATAACTGTGTGGCCGTAAGAAAACCACCACAGTGAACCGTATCACGGTTCATCTGCCTCGCGGTTTCACAGATTTTTCTTTTAATGTAGCTCTGCACATTTAAGTAAATGTAAACTCTATTTCAGCCGTTATATGTCCCCATTTTACTGTAGGAATCAGCTCACTGTGCTGTATTTCTGTAGAAAAAGCAACGTTACGTACGAGGGAGGAGAAACAGCGCCAGCAGAGAAGCTGGAATATATTCTACAGGATTAGTAATTATTAAGAAGTTCACATTGTTAAATATATGTAGGATTTTATGAGTGTGTAAAGTGGGAGAATGTTGAAAATGTTTGGGAAAGGTTTAAAAACACTCTGAGGAGGAATAATTTGGCTGGTGAAAAATAGATAAAGTTGTCATTTTGGGGGCTGTTTTCAGAACGTAACCCCCCCATTAAACAAGGGACTGCTGTAATCGAGGCTAATGGGGGAAGACGGCGAGGGAGCATAAAGACTCTGGAGCTGGAAGGTGGTCATGTGGTCTGATGAGTCCAGATTAATCCTGTTCCGGCGTGATTAGGAGCAGCAGATAGTGATGCAGCCATCATGCTGAGTGTCTCCTGTACAAGCCAGTGGGGTCCGTCTATGATCTGGCGATGTGTAGGAAATAAGTGGTCATGACTAATTAAACGATTAACTGAACGAGTCTCGAGTTCCATCGTAGTATTTCTGGGTTTTATTATGAAACTGATCCTCGGGGCATAAATGACAGAAGGCAGTGGTTCAGACTCTTCTGTCGCATCATTTCCAGCCCAGTGTGGGACTCCTGCAGAGCATCACATCGCTTCCCCAAAACACTTTATTCTCTCCTGGTTAAATATGATCCTCCATCTCACAGTCCTGCGTTTATGAACACACCGCTCACACACAGTTCGGCATCAGGAGAGAGAGGAGTCAGCCGTTTACCACTCTGTTTCCACGCAGATCCGGAAGCAGCAGAAGGACCACACAGAGCTGATCGAGGACTACAGGAGCAAACAGCAGAGAGTTATGCAGCTGCCCAACCCTCCTATTATCACTGCACCAGCACCCGCCACCCCCCAGAACCCGCTGGTACCGCTGCAACCCCACCCGGCTGGGTCTACACCCGCTCACGTCCCAAACGTCCCAGCTGGTTGGACCTCAGGGCCCAGGGCCCCGGGGCTGATGGGACAGAGGATGCCACCACATCTGCAGGCCCCGATGCTCCCCACCCTGCCTACCAACCCCCAGGCTCCTCCTCACACCCAAACCCCCCCGACCATCGTTCCTGCACTCACAGCACCAACTGCTGGCTTCACGGCAGGCCCCCAGGGCCCTGCTGGAGGACCCAGCGGAGCCACAGGAAACGGAGTCGCTCCAGCACCTCAGGTGAGTGTTGGACTGGGGGTCAGCTGATCCAGAATGAGACTCTGGTTTTACTCTGTCTGAAAACTCCAGCGGGTTCAGTCCTGCCTCGATGTGACGACGGGCATCGGGTCATCTTTTAGTTTTCAGCTGGAAGAAGCAAATAACCAACTGAGTTGGGTGCTAAAACAACCTGGAAGGTGGATCAAAAGTAGCTTCTTGTCGAGCTGTGTGAGAAATACGACCGTGTCGGTCCCCTGATGGAGCAAAGGGTCCATCGGTCTAATCAAACATGACAGCATGAGACTGTCACGTTAAAATATCCATCTGTTTTCTAAGCCGCTACGTCCGGGGTCGTAGGGAGGCTGTGACTAGCAGGTGGGAGGCAGTGCAGACCCTGAACAGGTCAGCAGTCTATCGCAGAGCCAGAACACAGGATTAGTTAACCCAACATGAATCTGTCTGGACTGTGGGAGGAAGCCAGAGTCCCTGTAGAGGGACAACGCATAAACTCCACACAGAAAGGCGATCATTGACACCAACAGTAGTATCATATGCTGTACTGCAACCAGGCCTCCGCAGCAGAACACAAGTTAATCCAGCATTTTGTCTGGTTATTTCTGCTGTTTTAGGTCTGTGTGGAAGATGATTTATCTGGTTTTACAACCCAAAGCTCCAGTAGGTAACGTTCCTCAGAGACATGTTCCTCTGGGTGAAGTGGTTCCTCGTCCTGACAGTAGTCTATACATTCTGTAATCATCAACAATAAGAAATATAGTTAGACCCCTCAGTTTACTGTAAATCTGTAGAAACTCTGACCAATCCAAACGTTCCGACCGTTTCCAAAGCCTCGGATCACGCAAGGAGCAAAACCAGAGGGGGAGGAGCCAAGACAGGGGGCTAGCTCCCCATCATGACCCACTCCAGCTCCTGGAGAGCTCCGGATGCTCATTCACACCCCGTCTCCTCCTCTGCAGGTGAAGTTTGACGACAACAACCCGTTCAGCGAGGGTTTCCAGGAGCGAGAGAGGAGGGAGCGGCTGAGGGAGCAGCAGGAGAGGCAGAGAGTTCAGCTCATGCAGGAGGTAAAACATCACTGTGGACCAGAACGTTCCACGGGAAAAACCTAGACTCTGAACTGGTGTGGAGCCTGTGGTGTTCCTCTGGGCTCCATCTGTCCCACTTCTACTTTTGTTTGACATTAAGATGAGGCCGAAGTGAAACACACACAAGCAGTAAAAACTAAATGGATTGAAAGCTAAATAAAACCAGTTGTAACTGGTTTTTGTTGTTGTGATGCAGCAGGTTTGGTAGTTATACTGGTTTAAACGTTGAGGATGGAAATGCCTACAGGTACGTCTGTCATAGATTACCACAGTGATCAGGTACTACAGGAAGTACACAGGACCACCAGTGTGAGTCCAGAATGGAGACCTGAACTCCGAACCTGCTGATTATCTGCATGTTACGCATCTGATCAGTTATTGATCAGCTGATTGGACCAGTAAGGACTGTTTTTGCTCTCAGGTGGAGCGTCATCGTGCCCTCCAGCAAAGACTGGAACTCGAGCAGCAGGACCTCCTGGGGGCCTCAATGGGTTCTGGACCTGCAGCTCAGGCCACACAGAAACCAGTACCGAGTTCTGGAGGATCTACAGGACCAGCACCGGCATCTGACGGTCTATCCCAGATTCCCTTCTACAGCTCTGAGCCTGGTTCTGACTTCCTCCAGTCCCCATTAACGCCCAGACCTCCACCGCAGCACCAAGGCCAGGCAGGGGCAACGTTCCCCCCACAAGCAGCGCTCCACCAGGGCTTTACTGGAGGACCCCTACCCCCTGCAGGTCACCCAGCTCCGGGTCTGCTCCCAGCAGAGCGGAGCCGGCTTGTGACTCCCTCCAGCCTGCAGACCCGGCCGAGGCTCCAAGGCCCGGCCGGACCTGCAGCCCCGGGTCAGGTCCGTCCAGCTGGTGTAGGAGCACCGGGGATGACCCCCTCCCATCCTGGAGGTCAGACTCATCGATTTGGACATGACTCCTCCTCTTCCTCTCCTTCTACCCCTTTGCCCTCCTCCTTCTCCTCCTCTGGAGGCCCTGCCTCGCTCCTCCAGCTCTATTCGGATGTAATCCCTGACGACAAGCTGAAGAAGAGGAGGAGCAGGAAGAAGGATGGAGAAGATGCCGCCGGAGGAGCCAGAACGCCGCTGTCACCGCATTCTGATGAGCTCGCCGCCCCGCTCACTCCGGCTCTCTCCGACACCTCCTGCTCCACGCCCACCCACCAACCAGACGTGTCCTTCTCTGCTCTGGCTCCATCATCGGAGCTGGAGAGGCAGCTATCGGTGAGCTCTGCGGCCCACCAGAGAGCTTCCGCTTTGGGCCTAGAGGGCCACAGAGGTCCCCTCTCCGCAGCCCGCCTGGAGGTCAAGGTTTGTAGTTTTTGGGATTGTTTCTAGTCGCAGCGGTGGTCTTCAGAAACCACCAGTTCCCCGCATGAACCACAGGGTTCATCCTGCTTTCTTCTAACAGGTGGAGCACGAGGAGATGGGGGCCTGTGAGGGGAGTGTGGTGAAGATGGAGGAGAGTGGTGGGGATGGGTTGTCCTCTCCTCTTCAGGGAGGAGACGCTGGGAAGGAGCTGCTGAGACACCTGCTGAAAAATAAAACCTCCCCTGCGACCACACCGTCGCCCACCAGACAGGCCCCGCCCACCGCTCAGCGCCAGCTGTCCAATGACAGCATCCGGTCTGAGGAGGATCGTCCTGGTTTCCATGGCAACATGGTATGGAGTCAGTCAAGAGGCAGGAACATTTGAGTTGATTTAAACTGCAGAGTGTGAGGTGTAAC
Organism: Telmatherina bonti; assembly: GCF_933228915.1. NCBI lineage: Eukaryota > Metazoa > Chordata > Actinopteri > Atheriniformes > Telmatherinidae > Telmatherina > Telmatherina bonti. The sequence goes on from NC_136618.1 coordinate 8,448,379, forward strand.
TGCGGCGTTCTCTGTCCTCCTCCAGGTGACGAGGGACAGTCCTGGTCCAGATCTACTGGACGCATCGGGCAAGAAGAAGACTCAACGTTGCAAGAGACCCACCCAGCCTGACAAGGAGAAAGCTCCTTCTAAGTACAAGAGGAGGAAGAAGGAGGAGGAGGAGAAGCCCCTTCAGTCCTCGACTGAACCGCTGATGACACACCTCAGACAGGTAGCGTCATTTCCCGCTCGTCTCGATCCAAAACACACGACTCATCACAGCAGCGATGGCGTGCAACACTCCCGACCAGAAACAAACTGCGTATTTAAACCAGATCAGTCTTTGGCTTCACCAGAGGTCGCCGCTTGGATCTAATATAAACCCTTATTTAGTCTCAAACCAAATATGTTTACTCCATCCATCCATCCATCTTCTGCCGCTTATCCGGGGTCGGGTCGCGGGGGCAGCAGCCTAAGCAGGGAAGCCCAGACTTCCCTCTCCCCAGCCACATTTGCCAACTCTGCGGGGGGATCCCGAGGCGTTCCCAGGCCAGCCGAGAGATATAATCCCTCCAGCGTGTCCTGGGTCTTCCCCGGGGTCTCCTCCCCGAGGGACGTGCCTGGAACACCTCACCAGGGAGGTCCAGGAGGCATCCTGACCAGATGCCCGAGCCACCTCAACTGGTTCCTCTCGATGCGAAGGAGCAGCGGCTCTACTCTGAGCCCCTCCCGGATGACCGAGCTCCTCAACCTATCTCTAAGGGAGAGCCCGGCCACCCTGCGGAGGAAACTCATTTCAGCCGCCTGTATACGAGATCTCGTTCTTTCGGTCACGACCCACAGCTCATGACCATAGGTGAGGGTAGGAACGTAGATCGACTGGTAAATGGAGAGCTTCGCCTTCTGGCTCAGCTCCTTCTTCACCACGACAGACCGGCGCAGAGCCCGCATTACTGCAGACGCCGCACCGATCCGTCTGTCGATCTCGCGCTCCATCCTTCCCTCACTCGTGAACAAGACCATGAGATATTTAAACTCCTCCACTTGAGGCAGGACCTGACTCCCGACCCGGAAAGGGCAATCCACCCTATTTCGGCTGAGGACCATGGTCTCAGATTTGGAGGTGCAGATTCTCATCCCAGCCGCTTCCCACTCGGCCGCGAATCGCTCAAGCGAGAGCTGGAGATCACGACCAGATGAAGCCAACAGGACCACGTCATCCGCAAAAAGCAGGGACCCAATCCTGAGGCCACCAAGCCGGATCCCCTCAACCCCTCGGCTGCGCCTAGAAATTCTGTCCATATAAGTTATGAACAGAATCGGTGATAAAGGGCAGCCTTGGCGGAGTCCAACCCTCACTGGAAACGAATCCGACTTACTACCGGCAATGCGAACCAAGCTCTGACACCTGTCGTACAGGGACCGGACAGCCCTTACGAGGGGGTCCAGTACCCCATACTCCCGGAGTACCCCCCACAGGAGCCCCCGGGGGACACGGTCGAATGCCTTCTCCAGGTCCACAAAGCACATGTAGACTGGTTGGGCAAACTCCCATGCCCCCTCCAGGACCCCAAAGAGGGTTAAAGAGCTGGTCCACTGTTCCGCGACCAGGACGAAAACCACACTGCTACCCATCGGTACCCATCAGCTGCTTCCAGAGTCCCACAGGCCAAGAAGGCCCGATAGGACTCCTTCTTCAGCTTGACGGCATCCCTCACTGCTGGTGTCCACCAACGAGTCCTGGGATTACCGCCACGACAGGCACCAACGACCTTGCAGCCACAGCTCCGGCCGGCCGCCTCAGCAATAGAGGCACGGAACACAGCCCATTCGGACTCAATGTCCCCCGCCTCACCCGGGACATGTTCGAAGCTCTGCTGAAGGTGGGAGTTGAAGCTCGCTCTGACAGGGGACTCAGCCAGACGTTCCCAGCAGACCCTCACAACACGTTTGGGCCTGCCAGCTCTGACCGGCTTCCTCCCCCACCATCTGAGCCAACTCACCACCAGGTGGTGATCAGTTGACAGCTCCGCCCCCCTCTTCACCCGAGTGTCCAAGGCATGTGGCTGCAGGTCCGACGATACGACTACAAAGTCGATCATTGAACTGCGGCCCAGGGAATCCTGATGCCAGGTGTACATATGGACACTCTTATGCTGGAACATGGTGTTCGTTATAGACAATCCATGACGAGCACAGAAGTCCAATAACAAAACACCATTTGGGTTCAGAGGGGGGGGGGACCATGCCTCCCAGTCACTCCCCTCCAGGTCTCACTGTCATTGCCCACGTGAGCATCGAAGTCCCCCAGCAGAACAATGGAGTCCCCAGAAGGAGCACCCTCCAGCACTCCCTCCAAGGACCCCAGAAAGGGTGAGTACTCTGAACTGCTGTTCGGTGCATAAGCACAGACAACAGTCAGGACCCGTCCCCCCACCCGGAGGCGGAGGGAAACTACCCTTTCATCCACCGGGGTAAACCCCAACGTACAGGCACCAAGCTGGGGGCTGATGAGAATGCCCACACCTGCTCGGCGCCTCTCACCATGAGCAACTCCAGAGTGGAAGAAGGCCCAGCCCCTCTCGAGGGTACTGGTTCCAGAGCCCAAGCCATGATTCGAGGTGAGTCCAACTATATCTAGTCGGAACCGCTCAACCTCGCGCACAAGCTCAGGCTCCTTCCCCACCAGAGAGGTGACGTTCCACGTCCCTAGAGCCAGCTTCTGCAGCCGGGGATCGGACCGCCAGGGTCCCCGCCCCTTGCTGCCGCCCAGCTCACATTGCACCCGACCCCTACAGCTCCTCCCGCAGATGGTGAGCCCACGGGAGGTGGGGCCCATGTAACCCTTTCGGGCTGAGCCCGACCGGGCCCCATGGGCGAAGGCCTGGCCACCAGACGCTCGCTCTCGTACCCCACCTCCAGGCCTGGCTCCAGAGGGGGGTCCCGGTAACCCGCGTCCGGGCAAGGGAACATTCATGCCCAGGTTGGTCGTCATCATAGGGGTCTATGAGCCGTGCTTGGTCTGGTCCCTCCCCTAGACACCTGTTTGCCATGGGTGACCCTACCAGGGGCATAAAGCCCCCGACAACATAGCTGCTAGGATCTTCGGGACGCACAAACCCCTCCACCACGATAAGGTGACGGCTCAGGGAGAGGTTTACTCAGTCATAATAACCAGGTGATACAGTCTGACTTCATCATAGTTCAAATATTTATTCTTCTTCTTGAGTAAAATGATTGTGATTGTTAGAACAAAGCAAATTGAAAAACAGATTTTCATTTCTACCGGCCTTTCGGTCCTAAACTGGCCTGAATGATTTGTCTGGTTATTTATTTCATTTGCACTGTGAAGAAACAAGACGCTTAGCTCCTTTAAACTATCGATGGAGGATATGTTCCTGTTGAAAACAATAAAAACCTCTCTGAGACAGGAATCAGTTCTTGTCCACAAAGAATCAGGTCTTAGACCTGCATCTGCTGTTCGTTACACATCACTACTTCAGACACATGTAAACAGGAATATTTAAAAACTCCCAATATAAAACAGACAAATGTATTGTAACCAAAATCTCTTTAAATAAAATAGTAGATAATATGTTGGGCGCAGAGTTATCACGGGGGGGCGTGGCAAGGCTTAATGAAACTTGGGAGTTTTTACACTGGATAAATTTGTAAATTTATATCTGTCCCTGCTTGACCATTAATAATAATAATAATAATAATAATCAATGGTGGGTAATAATGAGACCACAGCCTTTTACATGCACCATGATATCGCCTTGTCTCGTCTTCATGCCGCTTATCCGGGGTCGGGTCGTGGGGGCAGCAGCCGAAGCAGGGAAGCCCAGACTTCCCTCTCCCCAGCTACATTTGCCAACTCTACGCGGGGATACCAAGGCGTTCCCAGGCCAGCCGAGAGATATAATCCCTCCAGCGTGTCCTGGGTCTTCCCCGGTGTATCATCTAATATAATGAAGTATGAAGCCAAACAAGTTACAACACCACTTGGGTACTTCTCATCCTGAACAGAAGGAAAGCCTGCAGATTACTTTAGAAATAAACTATCCGACTATCACACATAGCAGAGTTGTTTTACTAAAGCTGCATCATCTCGTAGAAAACTCCACTCACCTAAAGTAGTTTGCAGAGATTCCTGGTTTAAAATGTTTCACACTAAAGCAGAAGAAGGGATAAAAAATACTACCTACAATACAATCAAATCAAATCAAAGATACTTTATTTATCCCCGAGGGGAAATTCAGTTATACAGCCACTAAAACTAAAGACACGTTTCTTAGTATGTGTCTTCGATGAAAAAGTTTGGAAACCACAGCCCCTAGTGGATGAAGGGGGAACTGCAGTTTTATGCACTTAGGCTTCACCTTTAACCGCCGGAGGCTGCTGCTTGGGTGAGACTGAGAGCAGTTAACCCTTTACTGGGTTGTTGTTGGATACAAAGTCCACAAGCCTGTAATCTCACCTGACTGACAGAGCTGAAATGTACAGACATGTTTTCCTGCATCAGTGCCCGTATTGATGATGACTCTTCACCTCCCTGTTAGCTGTCAGTGCTGCCCCTGATGGAGCCGGTCTTGGGGGTAGATCTGAGTCTGTTCCCCCCCTACGGCAGCTCCTCCCTGGGCAGAGACTCCAGACTGAGCGGCTCCTTCGGTAACGCCTGCCTGGACGGAGTCACAGACTACTACTCGCAGCTCATCTACAAGGTGCGGCTGCAGCGAAACTACAGCATCACTCCATCCTGTTCCACTTTGTCCTGATTCATGTCTCCATCGTCTCGTCTGCCTCCCTTTCTTCCAGCAGAACAACCTCAGCAACCCCCCCACGCCTCCGGCCTCCCTGCCCCCCACCCCGCCTCCTGTCGCCAGGCAGAAACTGGTGAACGGCTTCGCCACAACGGAGGAGCTGGCCAGGAAGGACCTCAGCGAGCCAGAAGGTGTGCTAAATTTACCCTCTGCTGTGTCTGAAAGGCTCATGATTAGATTACGTTCATGCTGTCAGTACGGATGCAGCAGGTAATATATGTGATGTGTTTACCTCAGTGAAAGGAGCGCTGAAACAGAAAGAGGAGGAGCTTCTGGCTATAAGCCACGCCTCCAAGACCGTAGATGTCCCCGCCTCTCTGCCGACTCCACCCCACAACAATCAGGAGGAACTCAGGTAAACTCCACCTGCTCGCCAAAATCTCACCAAATGGTAGTCCACCGTTTGTTTCTGTGGAGTCACTTTCTCTTTTTCTTCGTTGGTTTTTGTTCTCAGGGTCCAGGACTCGTTGGAGCGCCCCGGCAGCCCAGACGGCTTCGTGCCGTCGTCGTCGCCGGAGAGCGTGGCGGACATGGAGGTGAGCAGGTACCCAGACGTGTCCTTCATCAAACTGGAGCCGCCATCACCCTGCCCGTCTCCTACGTTTCCCATCATGCCCTGCGCCTGGGGAAAAGGTCCGTCTGCAGCATCCTTCCAGAAGTTTGTTTTGTTTTACCTGTCGTTCACCAGTTGATTGGTCTGTGTGTGTGTGTGTGTCCAGGTTCTGCAGTGAAACAGGAGGTGAAGGTGGAGCCAAGCCATCAGGGTCCCCCCTCCTGCTCCAACACAGACCTAGTTACCATAGCAATAACTCTTAACCCTGTTGCCGCTCAGGTAAACTTCTGTCCCGACTTGTGACATCATTTCTAGTCTTTCTCTGTTGATGACATCACTGCGCCTCCATGTTTTCAGAACGTTCCGGGCGTGATGGCAGCGATGGCGGCGCTGCTGCGAGTCCCCGTCCCGATCCACTACCAGCTGAGCCGAGCAGCCGTCCCCGTTCAGAGCTCCCTGGACCTTCTGGCCGGCGTCCGCGTGCCGCTGACACAGGTAAAGCTGCCGCTGACACAGTTACCATGGCAACATGGCGCTGGCTCTAAACCGTGCGGATTGCGAGTGCAGGGTTCAGCAGACGTACGGCAGCAGAGACCTCCACCGGCGGCGGGAAACAAACCGCAGTGCTGCAGTCACTGCAAGGGGATGCTGGGAAACCGAGTCCACGTCATCAGGGAGCTGAAACAGGTGGGACGCAGCGGAGGAGGTCACCGCTGGACGCGGCCTGACGGGGCGCGGCCTGACGGGACGCGGCCTGACGGGGCGCGGCCTGACGGGGTGCGGCCTGACAGGAAGTGACTATGTGTGTTTGTTACAGGAGGCTCCGCCCAGGCCGGGAACCGGTCCGGTCTTCTGCAGTCCCAACTGTTCTGCTCTGTTCACGCTGGAGCAACAGAAACGCTCCGCGGGAAGCAAAGTAAATAAACCAGAATGAAACATCTCGGCTGCTTGTGTCCGCACGCTGTTTCCCATAATCCATCTGTGTTTGTATCTTCAGCCTGCGGTGCCCGCCCAGTTGCCTGGCTCTGAACGGACCCCTCCCAGCAGCACACAGCACCAGTACAGCAACAACATGTCTTCCATCGCTGTCCACTCCCTTCCCAGCACTCCATCGTCATCCTCCGCCTCTCCGCCTCTCTCCTTCCCGTCTGCCTCTGCCATCACCATGGAGATTAGGCCGCGAATGGACAGCCTCAAGGTGGGAGTGGTCTCCTGACAGCCGCTGAAGGCAACGTCTGATCAGCTCAGGGATTGATTGGCTGACTGGTTTGCAGGTCAAGGTGAAGCTGAAGCCCCGCCCCCGGGCGTTGCCAGGGGACGAGGAATCTCTGTCATCTCGACACGGGAAGAGGATGAAGAATTCCCACTGGAGACGTTGGAACGTCAGCATCACGTTCAGCAGGTCGGAGTGTTGGCGTCACGCGTGCAGGCTTCTGTTGTTTCCCTGCTCCAACACACCTGATTCAAATCAGATGGATCCAACAGCTTTTTGCCAACTTCGTCATAATAATCTATCAGTTTCAGTTAGGTGTGTTGGACCGGGAAACACTGCGAGCTTGCAGGATGGCAGTGAGCCGAGCGTCTTGACATGAAACGGTTGAAACGAGCATGGTAATGATGTTTTGTCCTTGCGTAGGGGTCCTTGCATGCCTAATGAGGCAGTTGCCATGCCAACGGAGGAGGAAGTGGATGAGCTGTTGAAGAAGTTGGGAACGTGCCTTCGTCCAGACCCGCTACCTAAAGACATGCGGAGGTGCTGCTTCTGCCATCAGCAGGGAGATGGACAGACGGATGGACCGGCCAGACTGCTGAACCTGGACCTGGACCTGTGGGTGAGTGTGCACTGAGGTGGCCCAGCTTCCGGTCCAGGCCCTGGTTTGAGCCCTCTGTTGGAGTCAAATTCATTATTTTACATATTATTTAATTTAAAGGAAAGATAAAAATATAAAAGGATTTTGAGCTCTGAAAGTTTATATTTGCTGAAATGTATAATTTTACGTTTCTTAAGTTTCCATACGTCACTGGGAAACTAGTCTGATTGAAGCCAGACACGTTAGAAGCAACATCGTTTTTTGACCGTATAATCCGTATAATTTTTTTACCGTGTTGTTTTATTGTTCTTATTCAAACTAAAAGAAATAAGAACTGGTCTGCTCGCGTTTCAAATACAAAGCTGCTAGACTGACTTCAAAGTGGTGGTGAAGAAGAGAAACGACGTGCCGCTACACCCTCAGACCGACTCATTTGTCTGTCCGTGTGTGTCAGGTGCACCTGAACTGCGCCCTGTGGTCGAGCGAGGTGTACGAGACTCAGGCCGGCGCCCTCATCAACGTGGAGCTGGCGCTGAGACGAGGCCTGACGCTGCGCTGCGCTCACTGCCAGCAGACCGGCGCCACGAGCGGCTGCAACCGCCTGCGCTGCACCAACACCTACCACTTCACCTGCGCCCTGCAGGCCCACTGCACCTTCTTTAAGGTGACACATGCACTCCTGCATGTTTTAACACACACACACACACACACACACACACACACACACACACACATGCGTGTCTGAGCAGCTTCACAGTGAACTAACTTGTCGTCCTCCAGGACAAGACGATGCTCTGTCACCTCCACAAGCCCAGAACAGTTCCTCTCAGTGGGGACCGGTCGTCCAGCTGCTCCCCGTCCTTGACCCCCGGCATGACCCCTGACCCGTTAGCCGTGTCCTCGGACCCGTACGATTCAGAGCTGCGGTGCTTCGCTGTGTTCCGGCGGGTTTTCGTGCAGCGGGACGAAGCTCGGCAGATTGCCGCCGTGGTGCAGCGTGGCGAGCGGCAGCACACCTTCCGGGTCGGCAGCTTGCTGTTCCGCGCCGTCGGCCGGCTGCTCCCGCAGCAGATGAGCACCTTCCACAATGAGACGGCCATCTTTCCTGTTGGTTACCATGCCAACCGCATCTACTGGAGCATGCGCCACAGTAACAAGTAAACCTCGGCTGATTATCGCCCAGCGACTGAAAATAACCCGGATCACTTGCAGGTTTATTGATGAGAACCTCTCTTGTAGGCGCTGTAAGTACATGTGCTACATCGAGGAGAAGGAGAGTCAGCCTCTGTTCAGAGTGAAGGTGGTGGAGAAAGGACACGAAGACCTCATCCTGACTGGACCCACGCCCAAAGGTTCACATCTGATCACACGATGCTGGTTTGCCCTGCTGCTGGTTTCCTCTCTGACTCCTGCTCTGTGTGTTCGCAGCTGTGTGGGACCAGATACTGGAGCCCATCACTCAGATGAGGAGCTCCAGTGGGACTCTGAAGCTTTTCCCAGTTTACCTGAAAGGAGAAGATCTGTTTGGTTTGACCACGTCTGCAGTGGCCAGAATCATTGAGTCTGTAGGTCACACACACTTTCCATGCTTTAATACACTGAAATCTGCATCCTGACACACAAGCAAACCTTGTTAAGCTGTTTGTATCTGGTGCCTGCCAAAAGTTTAGGGGTTTTCCATTTAAATCTACTGGGAAAGTGTGTCCAAACATCTGACTGGCAGTGTGGTACGTCGTCTTGATGGATTACATTGAGGTTCCGTTGCTCTTTCTTAAACCTACATCTTCATATGGATCCCTCCTGAGGAGACGAGGAGTCCACAAATCACTGTGTAATAGTATTAGTTACAGACTGATTAGTGATGGAGACGCTGCTGACGGAAACAGGCTTACGCAGCCGTAACTCCATGTTGTTCAACCAAAAGTTCGTTCTCACAGAACTCACTACCAAATATGTCACATTTATAGATTTTCATCGTATGATTACTTTCTGAGAAATTATCACAATCATCTGTTTATTATACACTATAAATGTGTAAAAAGTGCACGATTACTTATTAAAGATAACAAAATACTACAGAAATAAAGTCAAATTCCATTTAAATCTTCTCGGCTCTGTAAACACAAAACAAATACTACATTTTTACTCTAATTTTCTCTTAGAAAGAAGAAACAATGTGCAGCTCGCTCAAGACTTCTCATTCATCTTCAGCAGAGTAGTGCTGCACACTAGTGCAATGAAAATAGGATTATATATCTGAAATTAATTGTGATTTCTTCTATAGATCGTTGCACACACATCATGGCAGAAATACTCTTGCTGAATTCATTACAGAATATAATAAAATGCCTTAATTGTCATTTTACATGTGTAATTGACACCCAGATTAAAACACAATCCCCCACGGTAAAGTGTGAAGCGCAAGAACATACATGTATAAAACATATATATATGAAAGCAAACAAAAATAAATGTAGCTTAAATTGCAGGTAAAAACTGGAGAGAAAATAAAACCGTTGCTGAGCATTTACATGTTTACATATTCATGTGCAAAAGGATCACCAGAAAAGTGATGTGTTTATAAAAAACACACACATGACAAGCAGCAAAAAGGATCCATACTGTAACTCTGCCGTCTGGTGTTTCTATCCACCTCATCTCAGACGCAGGCAGGTCACGCCGTTTCCTCCTCGCTCCTCTGAGTTTGGATATTTTTATTTCGTTAATAATAAAACATGGTCAGCTGCAGGGAAATAAAACGACAGAAACTGAACGCAAGAGGTCTAAAAGCTTCAGACCTGATAGGCTGAAACCGTCGTCACATGATGAGACGGCAGCTGGAAGAGGACACGTCATTCCCGACAGGATCCATGTTCCTGCAGGGAAAACTGAAGCGTGAACACGTAACAATAAGAGCGATAACCTGCTGTTTTAACACACAGCTTTACAAACACGATGCTGACCCTGTGTGTGTGTGTGTGTGTGTGTGTGTGTGTGTGTGTGTGTGTGTGTGTGCGCAGCTGCCTGGTGTGGAGGCCTGTGAGCGCTACACGTTTCGCTACGGCAGGAACCCGCTCATGGAGTGGCCCCTGGCCTTCAACCCGTCCGGCTCGGCTCGCTCCGAACCAAAAGCCTGCCAAGCCAAGAGGTAATGACATCACTTCCTGTTTGATTTCACGACCGTGTTTCACTGATGTTCATCTTGACGCTGCTTGTTATGATGGAACTGACGCAACACACACCTCAGTGTGGCTAAGCAACATGTTCCTGGTCCACCAGGCCTTACCTGCTGACCAGCATCGCTCCCAGGTGCCAGGGCTCCGTGGGCTCCATCGTGGGCTCCGTTCCCGGCGTGGTCTCTCTGTCCCCGGGCGAGTCGGTGGCCGCCGCGCATCAGGGCCGCCACTCCAAGTCGTCACAGTACCGCCGCATGAAGGCCGAGTGGAAGAGCAACGTGTACCTGGCACGCTCCCGCATCCAGGTGGGACGCTGCGGCTGACGGGTCACATGACCCCCCAGCTGCAGGACAGGCTGCTGACTCTGTTTGTGTGCAGGGCCTCGGGCTGTACGCTGCCAGAGACATCGAGAAGTGCACCATGGTCATCGAGTACATCGGGACTATCATCAGAAGCGAAGTGGCCAATCGCAAGGAGAGGCTGTATGAGTCGCAGGTAAACAGTTTGCTGCTGGCGGAGATGTGTAAACAACAACAACAACAAAGGATTTATTTGTGTTTAATCACGACCCGCATGACAACATGAAGTCAGCTGGAAAGCAGCACATCCTGCCCCGGTCAGGTAACAACAGAACGGTCTCAACATTTCCATCAGCAAACTTTTCTCCAGTCTGGTCGGGTCTGACACGCCGGATCAGCTGATCCAGTCACTGGAGAGACTTAGTATGATCCCAACACATCTGACATGCACACAGTGGTCTGATCCAGGAAAACGACCCTTTCGTTCATCGAGATTCTCCATCACCATTAGCTCCTATAGTTCCCACCCACCACAGTCCACTTCTGTCACGCTGCGGACATTTTACGTCTTTCCTGTCACTCTTGACGTCTAATCCCAACACGGTTCACTCGTGATGAGAAAGAACTGAAACAATCTGAACAAGTGTATCCATCTCTGGGCCGGTTGTGGCCGGTATCCAGCAGGTTCTAGATGTGTCCCTGCTGCAACACACTTAATCCAAAGAAAATGGTTCCTTTAAGCACAAGCCTGCTCATGACTTGTTCATCTAAGTCAGGTGTGTTGCAGCAGGTAAACATGTAAAACCTGCTGGACGGTGACCATGTACGTCGGCAACTCCGGTCCTCGAGTGCCACAGTCCAGCCAATGTTAGGAGTTTCTCTGCTGCAACACACCTGATTCAAATCAATGACTAATTAGAAGACTTGCGCAGAGTTTGTGAAGCTCTGCACAAGTCTGCTGATTAGGTCTGATGTGTGCCAGGTGTGTTGCAGCAGAGAAACTCCTAACATTGGCTGGACTGTGGCACTCGAGGACCGGAGTTGCCTACCAGTGATGTACATGGTCAGGTTCAAACCGCTCTCCTCGACTACCGATAGGAAACCATTTCTAAGGATTTGAGGCTTCGGAGAATCACAGTGACGACTGTTACCCACCAAGAGAAAACATGGAACGGTGCGGAAACTTCCCAGGAGCAGCTGATCCAACAGGATCAACATTTCATCATGATGAGTTTGATTTTCATGTTTACACAAAACTAATAAAAGAGAAAATACGACGCAACAACACGGCTGGATGGCGGCTCAGTCACAACCATGTGTGGGATGAACTTTTGATGGACACCTTGTTCAGACCATCAGACCTTTTTAGAAAAAGAAAACTTTAGTATTCTGGTGCTGAAATTTCCTCCAATATCATAACCAATCATATTTCTTAGAGACAAGCGATCCTGTGATGGCCGCTGCTGTCGTTGCTGTTTGTCGCCTTTTGGCGTCGCTGTCTGTGTCGAGCCCATTATGTGGTTCAGACATGGCAAATTTTGGTTGGAAGAGGAAACAGCAGCACAAAGCAGAGCCTCTGTGTTTGTAGAAGAGGCCGTAAAGCAAAGCGCTCCAGGTCACATGATCCCGTGAGAGACGGATCCGCTCGGAGCGCCGACACGCATCAAGTCCTGTAAACGGACGCCAGAAATGATCTGTTTTTACGCTCAGTGATCTGATGTTTGGCTCAAACGTTAACATGAGAATAAAAATATGACTTTTCCAAAAGCTTTAAATCTTCCGGAGTCTTCTGCGCACATCTCACGTGTTCTGTGTGATTCTGTGCGTGCAGAACCGAGGCGTCTACATGTTCCGGATCGACAACGACTACGTGATCGACGCCACCATCACTGGAGGACCTGCCAGGTGAGAGCCGCTGCTCCCAGCAGCTTTCAGAAACTGGCTTCCCAGTTTGGACTCATTTCACATCACTTTTACAAAAAACACACCGTCAAGGTTGTGATCAAGGTTCACCTGTCAATCACTGACACGTGTGTGATTGACAGGTACATCAACCACTCGTGTGCTCCCAACTGCATCACCGAGGTGGTTACCGTGGAGAAGGAGAACAAGATCATCATCAGTTCCTGCAGACGCATCCAGAGAGGCGAAGAGGTATGGCCATCGATCAACTAATCAATCCGTTAATCAATATGTGTGTGTTGACACTCACTGCCCCACCCCCACCCCCCCTCCCCCCACAGCTGTGTTACGACTACAAGTTTGACCTGGAGGACGACCAACATAAGATCCCGTGTCACTGTGGAGCCGTGAACTGCCGCAAATGGATGAACTAAACACACACACACACACACACACACACACACACACACTGGCAGCTCTCTCTCTCTCTCTCTCTCTCTGTGCTGAAGCTGGATGTCGATCGCCCACCTGTTTGTGGGCGGCGCTCATATCAGATCATGATAATAATAAAACTGATCGGCATGATCAGACGCTATAATAATAATGATGGGGGATTGATTGACAGGTGAGGATGTGGTAATATATGTGGGGTGGGTGGGGCTTTAAGATTGACAGGAGAGGGGCGGGGCTACAGAAGAGGCTGGTCCTCTGTGTAAATTGCGTGTAAAGATGAGCACAGATGTAAATGTGAGTGTAAACGCCACTGAAATAACAGAATGTGTCGTCCTTTAACTTGCACTAAATCACAAAACGACAAAAAATATAAAAACAGACATACTTGATTCCTCGAGTCGCTCCTTCCCCTCATCTTCCTCCCCCTCCTCTTCCTCCTTGTCTTTAATTTTCTGTAAAATAAGAGATTTTGTTCTTTTTGTATTTATTACTGAATGAAGCTATTTTCTAAACCTGCGGTGCGTTCGAGGTCCAGAGTGGCAGCGTGTAAATATCTGTAGCATAAATAAAAAACCAGACACAAAGTTTAGAAATCACTCCACTATCCTCATCCTCACCTTCATCAGCTGACGACACTTTGTGTTGCTTTCCGATTGGACAGACATCACCTCGGCCTGCCTTCATTTTTTCTTTTTTATTTGTTTTTTTCACCCTGAATTTGGGCTGCAGGCGTCTGAGAAGCCCAATGCAGCACCGCCTCTTTGTGTTGTGGAGCTCGGAGTCCTGCTGCCGTGTACATACGAGGTTTTATGAGGACTCTGCTGATGTGTACAGATAGAAAAGCCTTGTTTTTGATTTGTTCTTTTTTTTTTATTATTATTAATGGATGTAAACAAAGTGATGTTTTTGTTTTGTTTTTGGGAAATATGGTGAATCTGATTTAGAATCATTTACAGAAAATAAAATATTTTACATCTTGAAGAAACAACTTGTGTTTGTGTGGATGTTTTTTTTTTTTTTTTACACCAGCTCCTACAACAACATGACAAGGAGATTAATGCAAAAGTTTGGGAACCCCAACGAGTGTTGATTGTTGCGTTATTTTTCAAGTTTCAACACTTTTTTAGAGGTCCTATTGGTAACTGCTGAGTGTCGTTCTTGCAGCAGCAAAGTTTCCATCTAAAGTCAAAAGTGGGAAAAATTCATGGCCTTCAAACTGCTCGTTTCCCTTCATAATGAAGTGGTTTCTGGTCTGGTCCAATCAGATGGTCCATTAATGTACATCCATCTTCTGCTGCTTATCTGGGGTCGGGTCGCGGGGGCAGCAGCCTCAGCAGGGAAGCCCAGACTTCCCTCTCCCCAGCCACATTTGCCAACTCTGCGGGGGGATCCCGAGGCGTTCTCAGGCCAGCCGAGAGATATAATCCCTCCAGCGTGTCCTGGGTCTTCCCCGGGGTCTCCTCCCAGAGGGACGTGCCTGGAACACCTCACCAGGGAGGTCCAGGAGGCATCCTGACCAGATGCCCGAGCCACCTCAACTGACTCCTCTCAATGCGGAGGAGCAGCGGCTCTACTCTGATCTCCTCCCGGATGACCGAGCTCCTCACCCTATCTCTAAGGGAGAGCCCGGCCACCCTGCGGAGGAAACTCATTCCAGCCGCCTGTATACCAGATCTCCTTCTTTTGGTCACGACCCACAGCTCATGACCATAGGTGAGGGTAGGAACGTAGATCGACTGGTAAATCGAGAGCTTCGCCTTCTGGCTCAGCTCCTTCACCACAACAGTCCACAAATCTTTGTCTGTAAACAGAGTTCACCCTGAAATCTATTAATGCGGGTCAAAGCTGTAACGCAGAGAAGAAGCTGTATGTGAACAGGCTTCAGAAACGACACTAACTTTTCTGGACAAAATCTCTTTTAGTCTGCAGCATGTCCTGTAGACTAAAGAGGAGAGGGAGCATCCAGCTTGTTATCAGCCTGCATCTCTGATGGGATGGGGTTGCATTAGTGCCGATGGCGTGGGCAGCTTCCACATCTGGGAAGCTCCATCAATGCTGAAACATCTGCTCCCATCCAGACAACGTCTCTTTCAGGGAAGACCTTGCAGGTTCCACCATGCTGGACCACATCCTGATGGTGGAACAGGAGAACTGGTCCAACAGGACCATGCTGAACCACATCCTGATGGTGGAACAGGAGAACTGGTCCAACAGGACCATGCTGAACCACATCCTGATGGTGGAACAGGAGAACTGGTCCAGCAGGACCATGCTGAACCACATCCTGATGGTGGAACAGGAGAACTGGTCCAGCAGGACCATGCTGGACCACATCCTGATGGTGGAACAGGAGAACTGGTCCAGCAGGACCATGCTGAACCACATCCTGATGGTGGAACAGGAGAACTGGTCCAGCAGGACCACGCTGAACCACATCCTGATGGTGGAACAGGAGAACTGGTCCAGCAGGACCACGCTGGACCACATCCTGATGGTGGAACAGGAGAACTGGTCCAGCAGGACCACGCTGAACCACATCCTGATGGTGGAACAGGAGAACTGGTCCAGCAGGACCACGCTGAACCACATCCTGATGGTGGAACAGGAGAACTGGTCCAGCAGGACCATGCTGGACCACATCCTGATGGTGGAACAGGAGAACTGGTCCAGCAGGACCATGCTGAACCACATCCTGATGGTGGAACAGGAGAACTGGTCTGCTGCAGTCCACACCTTCCACCAGTACAAACCATCTGGAGCTTCATGGAAGCTGAAATTCAGCAATATGGTCCAGTGGAGCAGCTGGAATCCTGCATCAGACCAGCTGCTCTCCTCACCTCCCAGATGTTTACAGACAGATGTTAGAGGAAGAGGAGATGCCAACGATGCCTAACGTCATCCTGGAACGACTTTTTACAGACTTGTTCCTGCAGCACATTAAAAATAGGTTCGTATTCTCCATGAAATGGTAAAATGTGTCAAAAGTCTGATATGTTGTTTATGTTGTATCTATTTTTACCCACATTATACAACGCTTTTGTTTGGGTTTTGGGGGACGTGTGTGTGAGGAGGAGTCTGCTTGTTTGGACGGATGTTTAGGCTTTAAACTAAATATGATCTTTATCTAACGATCTGCAGGAGTCTCGAATTATTTTGAGATTAATTACTAAATAGTTCAGCTGTAGTAGGTGTTAAGTTAAAGAAATCGTTTTTTTAAGATGTGTTTTTCTGGCTGTTTTCCCGTTCATGACGTCTGACGTCGCGCCCCAAACGCAGCTGCAGCAAATGAGAGCTTCGGAAGACGGTAAGTTCTTACCGAGACAAACAAAAGAAATTTAAGGCTTTTTTTTTTTTTTTTTTAATTCAGTAAGAACAACAAACAAAATGAGACTTTATTTCTTAGTTTTTCCGCCATCTAGAGAAACTGAAATTTCCGGACAGTATGACATGATGATAGGTTAGATCTGTTGTTATGGGGAAATACAATCGTGTAAAAAATTGCAGAACTGTGCAAACAACGTGGTGTTGGCGTTTGCTATTGTTATTTATCTGAGGTGCAGGAAGTAAATAGTCTACAAAACTTTGATAAGCAGTTTCCACACCGCACTTGAATGCGGCGACTTTTTCTTCCTTTGAAAACAGCTTTTTTTTAATCCATATTCTCATTTTAAACTGGCAACTATGTAAGTGATCAACTTTATACTTGATCTGGAGATTTTTTAAAACCACATTACTTAAATAGCAAGAATAATTCTGTCTAAAATTGTGGAGTATTAGAAGTCAAAGTTGGATCCATGTAAAAGCAAGAATAAAGTTATATTAGGCAAGTTTATTTATTTTATTTGATTTATGTACAATCTAATGTGCTTCACATAAAACATGAAGAGCATTTCAGATGGTGCAAAGAAGCATTAAAAGTAGTAAAGGGTATCGACAAATTGTTGAAATCACAATAAAACCATGCGGTAAACTTATTAAAAACAACATGAGTTAGTTGTGCAGATTTTATGGAAAGGCATCAGAGGAAAGAAATGGATTTAATCTGGATGTAAAGGTTTCTCCATGTGGTAAGAGTTTAACCTCCACTGCAGTTTGTTCCACTTTTCTGCAGAATAACAGTTTATGCTGCTTCTCCATGTTTAGTTTTGACTCTGGTCTGGACTCTGGCCTGGACTTTGGCCTGGAGAAGTTGAGGTGAGTCTTTGGATCTAAGAGCTCTGCTATTTCCTCAACATATCAAAGCTGTATTCCTAAATCGTTCTGGGTTTGTAAATGAGCAGGGTTTTAAAATCAGTGTAAATTGGAAACAAGTGTAGATATAAAACTGATGTGATGTGTTTAGATACTAGTCCTAGTTAAAGCTCCAGCAGCAGCATTCTGGATGAGCTGCAGAGCTTTACTGCTCTGTTTAGGAAGTCCTATTCAAAGAAAAAAACAAAACAAATATAAAAGTTGAGCCTCTTTGAATTGAAACCAGTATCTTTGTTATACAGAAAGGCGAACTGATCGACTTACTGGTCTAATTCTAGCTAATTGTAGCAAAGTTATTGAGGAAAGAGGAAACATCTGCGGCTTTCAGCTTGACTTGGCAACTGCTCAACTATTCCGGGACTCTCCGATGTGAGACCGAGTCTGCACAGCTTTTAAGTCATTTCCTGGCATTAAAAAAGCAGCTACGAAGATCTCTGGTGAAAGAAACAGGATTATGTTTAGCATTGTGTAGCATCTCCTCTTCCTTCAACAAATGTCTATAAAGGTCTCGGAAGTGAGGAGACCAGTTGCTGGAGTTCTAGGAGAGGAATATTGTCCCGTTCTTGGAGCCTTGGTCCAGAGAACATGGTGGTAGTTGTGGATCGACTGTGTGTGATAGAACTTTTACCTGATTTGTGGATTTCAGGCTCAGTCTTGTATTCTCTGCTTTCGCCTTATTTTCTGTTAGGTTGGATCTTGGATTGTTTTGGAATGGATTTTGTATTCTAGACTTGTTTTCCCTGGAAGGATTGTAAGGAGAGCTGGTTCTCTTGGTCCCACCCTGCAAAGCAGCATTACAGATCTGTCATCTGCAGCTCTGTATAGAGGAAAAAGAAGGATCTTCCTTATTTCACTGGTATGTTCATTCACTCTCAATCATTTCCGATAAAGTAATTCAGATATTATCACCTCTTTATTCTTGCTTTCACAGACGAACTAGTTGCCAGAACCTGACATTGTGTTTCCAGTTACAGCAGCTTGAGATGAAGTCTTACTTGTCTGATCTTGAGGTTTCTGGTTTTTTATGGCTTCCTTTTGCTGAGTCTTTACACTCCATCTTTACATTTGGAAGACTCTGCCTTTCTGAAATGGTCGTTTTATACCCAGTCATGTTACTAACATGTTGCTATTTAACTTAATCAGTTAGCAAATGCTCCTCTGGAATATTTGATCTGTACCATTTACTTTTCAAGCATTTTGTGAAATGAAAACAAGGATAAGTAAGTATACAGGACAACATTGTCATTGTTTTGATTTCTGTAGTATCAGTCAGCCGCCACAAACTGACATTACTGTGTAATATAGCAGAACAGAGACTGAATTCAAGTGTGAAAGATAAACCTTTGGCTTGGTTTGAGATGCACTTTATTTTCCCATAAAACAGTCAAAACATGAATAATAATTTGACACTTTTCTGTGCATTACACAACACAGATCAGCCAGGTGGATAAAACCCATTTGTGAATGAATCAGATGTAAACATTGCTGGTTCACCTTGCAGACTGACTGAAGCCCCCATCAGCGATGTTGTAAAGGAAGAGGCATACCAAACTGAGTCAGAAACCAGTTTTTGTTCTTCCTGGAGATAAGAGTCCATACCTGCACACTTCAGAAATGAACCTGGAGCCTCAAACACAACGTAAGAGAATTTTTATTTGTTCGCTTATATCGCAAGTTTTCCTTTTATCAATATAAATTTTCCTTGATAAATGTATCTGTCAGAAACTAAATCAAAGGTCTTTAATGCAAGAATGCTTCAAATATGCAATTACTTTCCAAACATCGTCTTCTATAAATGTAGATTTGTTCACTTTATTTAGAAAAGTCTGAAAACGAGAAATAAGTATTGAAGAATAAGGGAAGGGGTGGAACATATGCATGCAGACAGAGCTGAACAGATCCATAACGTGTGGATGCTCCAGCTTCCAGGATAACTGATCTAATGTTGCTCACCATGTTCAGTGTCTCAGAAAATAGAGATAGAAACCCAGATGATGCACAGTTTGATACAGTTTGTCTGTACGTAACTGATCCCAACATAATAGGAGGTTAACAGTGAGGCTTGGTTCCAGGTGAGATCACCATATCGGTAGAGGCTTCAGATTCTGGACAGATAACGTTGCTGAACACTATCAGGAACCTGGAAGAGTTGATCTAATGGAGGTTGAAGTGTAATATAATCATGAAGTGACTGTGGTGATTAGGCGAGCTGTAGCAGGTCATTAGACCTCAGAACTGATCAGTATTCTAAAATGTCAGTAATTTAAAGTGAACAGAATCAGCTTTAAGCATCTTGAAAGGTGGGACATTTTCTCAATGAAAAACAAGTTAAGCACATCCAGTCATCTCTTCAATGTATTTTTAAAGAGTGTGTACAGGTCCTTGGTCTCCTGGTGACATTGTAATAAACATCTGTATGTCGTCCACATTAGAGCTGCACAATTGTTAAAAAAATAGCAATCTCGATTCACACTTGTGTACGATCTCATTTTCAAATGAAGACGATTAAAAAAAAAAAAAAAAAAAAAAGTACCGCATTTCAAACTGGAACATCACCTGCATAAAAACAAGTGCTTCCTCTTTCTCCCTCAACAAATGCCAGCAGCGGATCCTTATGCCACGTGACACAGATGCCAGCTGGTAGGAAAAAACTTGGCGACTTTCTCGCTAAATCTGGCGACTTTCGAAACCCCCTTTGTGACTTTTTTTTGTTAAAAGCGACTAGCAACAAATCTAGCGACTTTCACTGGAGTTATTAGAGACGTTTCTGGTGTTTTCGCGACTGACTTGAAACCACATATTGTTTAGCAGTTACTGTCATGAACGAGCAGCAGGAGCCCCTCCCTATCATAAAGCACTCCCAGCTAGTCAGACGACCAGAGAGGACACCTGCACAAGTCCGTGCAAGGTCAAAATGAATAGTGCATGTGCAAATCCACTGCGGATCCCATTTTGGCTTACAGAGGGGGATGTAAACTAACATAATTCTGTTGTCTCTGTTTGGTCCATTTAGATTGTTAATGTCCAGTTTAAACTGTCTGTCCAGTAAGTAGTTTAAAAAGTTATGTTTTTGCCAACATATGTTCATGTTTTACTTTTACTAAAAACAAATCAAAAGTAAGAAAACTATCAAAAAACAAACAAACAACAACAAAATGAAGTAACTGCCAAAGTATCTCTTTTGGGTCACTTTGCTGGTCCAAAGTGAAAAAAAAAAAAAAAAAGTGCCTATTGGCTGTTCTAAAAGTTGCTAGAAGTCACTGAACGACATCATCGCCTAATTTGCATAATTGACCATATGCGTGTAATGTAATGGATGTTGTAGGAGAGAGGAATAATGTGGGAGAAACAAAAGGTGAGTCAAAACCACCCTAAATATGTTGAGTAGAATGAATAAACTCTTTTCTGTTGGATTTTTTTTTTAAAGTTTTTTTTTTTTTTTTTAAATTTTGCCATTGAAATAGGCTATCACTTGAAAAAAAAAAAGTAGATTTTGAATACCTTTAGACCCACATTGCGTAAATCACTTTTGTCCTCTTGCTAAATGTCAGAATATCAAATTTAACCAAAGGACTGTTGTGTGAAATTTCTAGATTCATGTCCAACCCTCCTGTTGTTTATATTTTAAGAAACATACCTACCTTATGCACAGAAGAAATATTGTTTAAAAAAATGTTACTATTAAAATTATTCAAAGGTTGTGTGTGTAAGAGAAGCGAGAGACATATATTGTTTTTATGTTCAGTGTCAGCTGTTGCAAAGTTGATGTGCCAGTAATACATGCAATAAATATTTATATAGGAAAAAATCACGAGAGAATCGTGATCTCAAATTTAAGGAGAACAGACGTGATTCTCATTTTATCTAGAATTGTGCAGCCCTAGTCTGCATGACTGTGGTAACTAATGTTGTTGTTTATGACCCGTGTCAGTGGGAGTGAATACAGTAGATGTTAAACAAAAGAGGCCACAGGATAGAACCTTGGGGAACTCCAAATGTAATTCTTGTCTAGTCAGATGTAAAGTTACCTACTGACACAAAGTACTTCCTGATCTCCAATTACATTTTGAACCCTTTTAGTACAGTGCCAGAATAGCCCACCCAGCTCTCCAGTTGTTAGAGTAATATATCAGGGTAAACTTTATCAAGTGCAACTCTGAGGTCCAGTAAAAGTAAGGCAGACACTTTTTCATCAGCTACATACAGCTGTTTTCACTGGCTCTGGGAGAACGAGAAGTTCACAATCTGTAACAGATCTGGCTCCATGGTCTGGGTGTCCTTGAGGGCCACCATCCTGAAGGTTTTCCATGAATCCCTGTTCCAACACAGTGGACTCAAATGAATCAGTCATTGTGCAAAACTTCATTGGCTGTTGGATCCATTTAATGTGAGCCAGGTGTGTTGGAGCAGGGATACACAGAAAAGCCGCAGGACAGTGGCCCTCTAGGACTGACTTTGGCCTTTTGACCGGTTTGAAAACAGTGTTGACACATCCTGATTGTTGTAGCCATTTTTCTCACACTGATATTTTCAGCAACTGTTAGAAAATTATTTTAGTGATGAAAAAAAGGAATTCACAGGATGACAATGAGTGGTGTTTGTGAAGAGGAGCGGTCATTCTGATGTTTTCGTCAGGGCATCCTAAAGGATCCAGTCTCATCTAATTGTTTAACTGGCTTTTCAAAACCTGGAGCAGCTTATACTGGGACCAGTCTGCTTTATCAAGAAGCTCATATTGTCCTCAGTGTGGTGAAAGATTCGGATAATGTAAACATAGCATCTATTTGCTGATGGACTTTCTTAAAACCAGACTTGTGCAGATGAATAAAAAGGTTGTCATTTAGAGTAAGTGATGTTTTTGTTCTTTTTTCCAGCAGCTGTTGGTCTGCAGGAGGTTTTAGATGAACATAAGATCAGTCTGAGGAGGAGATGTGAACATGTGACTGAAGGAACTGATGAAACAGGAAGTAGAACCCTCCTCAACAGGATCTACACTGAGCTCTTCATCACAGAGGGACAGAGTGAAGAGGTTAATACCCAACATGAGGTGATGCAGCTGGAGACAGCTTCCAAGATCAACACCCTCCATGACACTCCAATCAGATGCCAGGACATCTTTAAAGCCTTACCTGACCAACATGGACCAATCAGAGTGGTTCTGACCAGCGGCGTCGCTGGTGTTGGAAAAACCTTCTCAGTGCAGAAGTTCACTCTGGACTGGGCAGAGGGCTTGGAGAACCAAGATGTCAGTGTGGTGGTTCTGCTTTCATTCAGGGAGCTGAACTTGATCAGAGAGGATCAGTACAGTCTTCTCCAGCTGCTCCATGTTTTCCATCCAACATTCCAGAAGATCCCAGCAGAGCAGCTGGCTGTCTGGAAACTTCTCTTCATCTTTGATGGTCTGGATGAAAGCAGACTTTCACTGGACTTCAACAACACTGAGCTTGTTTCTGATGTCACACAGAAGTCTTCAGTCAACGTGCTGCTGACAAACCTCATCAAGGGGAATCTGCTGCCCTCGGCTCTCATCTGGATCACTTCCAGACCTGCAGCAGCCAATCAGATCCCTCCTACATGTGTCGACAGGGTAACAGAGGTACGAGGCTTCACTGATGTCCAGAAGGAGGAGTACTTCAGGAGGAGGTTCAGTGATGAAGAGATGTCCAGCAGAATCATCTCCCACATGAAGACATCCAGGAGCCTCCACATCATGTGTGGAATCCCAGTCTTCTGCTGGATCACTGCTACAGTTCTGGAGGACATGTTGACCACAGAGCAGAGAGGAGAGCTGCCCAAGACCATGACGGACATGTACTCACACTTCCTGATGGTCCAGACAAAGAGGAAGAAGAACAAGTACCATGAGGGACATGAGACGAGTCCACAGGAGCTGACGGAGGCTGACAGGGAAGTTCTTCTGAAGCTGGGGAGGCTGGCGTTTGAACATCTGGAGAAAGGAAACATCATGTTCTACCAAGAAGACCTGGAGCAGTGTGGTCTTGATGTCACAGAGGCCTCGGTGTTCTCAGGAGTTTGTACTGAGATCTTCAGAAGAGAGTGTGTGATCTTCCAGAAACCAGTTTACTGCTTCGTTCATCTGAGTGTTCAGGAGTTTCTGGCTGCAGTCTACATGATGCACTGTTACATCAACAAGAAGACCGATGTGCTGAAGATCCTCTTGGGTCAATACTACACGTATTCGTCTCTGGATGAACTCTTGGAAAGATCCATACGTCTTTCCATTCAAAGTAAAACTGGCCATCTGGATCTGTTTGTTCGTTTCCTTCATGGCCTCTCTCTGCAGTCCAACCAGAGACTCTTAGCAGGCCTGTTGGGTCAGACAGAGAACAGTCCAGAAATCATTAAAAAAGTGATCAGTAACTTGAAAAGTGAAGACAAAAGGGGTGTTGAGGTGTGTCCTGACAGAAGCATCAACATCTTCCACTGTCTGATGGAGATGAACGACCTCTCAGTTTATCAGGAGATCCAAGATTTCATGAAGTCAGAGAATAGATCTGAGAAGGAACTCTCAGAGGTACAATGTTCAGCTCTGGCCTACATGCTGCAGATGTCAGATGAAGTTCTGGATGAGTTGGACCTGATGAAGTACAACACAACAGAATGGGGGCGAGATAGACTGATCCCAGCTGTAAGGAACTGCAGGAAGGTTCGGTGAGTCAATGTATTGGCCAACATGACCAGAAACTGTGGATTATTAGTTTTTTCAAATATTCTTGTCTACTCTTGAGGCTTCATGGTGACATAGTGGTTCACACTGTGTCCTCACAGCAAGAATCTGTCTGGGTCAAGCTGGTCCACTTTCTGTCAAACTACAAGACTGACGTTTCAAAAACAGCTGTGTCTTTCTTCATCAGTCAAACTCTGATGAAGACACAGGTAGTGTTGAAACATTGGGCTTTTCGTTTGCACAGTGAAGTTGTAAATTTACCTGTGAGCTCTAGCTCTTTCTCATTTTTGCAAGCAAAAGTTTTTTTTTTTTTATCTTTTCAAGTTTTAAACATCTGTAGTTCAAAAACATATTTAAGATCTCCTGTTAATCTTTGTTGTCACATCTGGCAAATATTTATGGCCATCTGTGTCTGTTTCAAATTAGAGGTTGTTGCATCTAGCAGAAATAAACAACTGAAGCTCCATTTGTTAAGTGGTATGTAACATAATTGTGATGGCACGGATAAAGATTAAGAGGTTTGATCTGTAAAATATGGATTTGAAGATCAGATGTCCGTTATTCTTTCCCGTTATGTTTTGTCATCACATACAATTGAGTTTGTGTTTATGATGCCCACTGTTTGCTTTTATCAACAAATATAATTTCTTCTTTATTCCCAGGCTTGTGGGTTGTCGACTCTTTGACGCTCAGTGTGAAATTGTTGCTTCAGCTCTGAAGTCCAACCCCTCTCATCTGACCGAACTGGATATGAGTCAAAATGACATGGCATACTCCTCTGTGAATAAGCTGTTTGCTGGCCTGGAGAGTCCGAATTGTAGACTGGAAACTTTAAGGTCAGCTCTCTCATAGTTTTTCCCAACCAATATGTCAAAATCATTATTTAAAATGGAAAAAGTCTAAAATTTTCTCCTGCTTTGCTAGAAAGCTCAGCTGTTCCAAATATCTAAATAAAGTCAACCTCTTTAGTCCACTTTGCCTGACAAAATTTATTTTTATTTTTTACACATCAAAAGGTTTGCATGGTAAAACAGCTATTCCACATTTATTAGCATTTAATAAAAGAGATAAAATATGTGATAGTACAAAGACTGACAGAATATTTTCTAACTTTCTTCCCCACATTTAAGTGATTGTTAATCAGTGAAGTTTTATATGGTGATTAAGAAATAAATTGTAGGTGTAGTAGATAAAATTTCGACCTCCAAACCAGCTCAGGAGGCTGAGAGGAGGAGAAGCTGCAGCTTCAGAGTAAACTCCCTTCACTTCACCCAGCAGCGGTGAAGCAGACACAGGACTCTGCAGGAACTACAAGAGCTGTGTGGTTTTTTTTTTTATTGACAAAGCTTGTAGCAAAACATTCACTGCTAAACAACCAACTTCCTCTGCTCTCGACACAGCTGCAGTGCTGTGCGTCTCTCACTCCTCTCTCTGGCTCAGCTGTTCTTTTAACACATTGCTACTGTGTCTGCGCATTGAAGAATAACTTGCAATCAGTTTTAATCACTATAATCAGGTGGGTCACATATCATCAGTGGGTCGGTTTTGGCCTGTAGGCCACGAGTTGTAAACCCCTGCTGTACAAGGTCAGCAACAGTAAGTGCTTCTGATGCAAATTCAGTGATGTTGTGGAAAACTAGCTTTAAAGATAACTTTAAGCCTATTAATATGACCTGCTGTGTGGATACCAAGTAAGGATGGATGACATTAAACTGTACACTAAGAATGAGCAAGACATCAACAGATGCTTAACTATGAGAGCTACAGGTACCAGTGAATACCAGAGGCAAATGGCAGCCACAAAGAGGCCACAGGGAAAGCTGCCACAGCTGAATGCCTGCAATAAGTAAGGCAAGTCCTGACAAGTTAGCTTAACGGTAGAAACAACATCCAGGTAACTAATGGCTCCAGCTCATTCCAGCAGATTTTGGGAACACCATTAGAGATCTCTGTCCAGAATAATGCAGTCCCAGGAACAGCTAAGATACTGGTGAGGTTCCTCAAGCTCACAGAGATTTGATGACCTGAGCTTGACAGAACTGCAACTGCCCCCATTGTGGCCATACATTCCTTTTATTATGATATATTTTAAATTGAATTTAATTGAGTTAAAATCAGCTCCCTTGATGTTTATGTACATCACAGGAAAAATCAACATTACTCCAAAACTTTTGAAGTGACATGCCTGCAGCATGGCCAACACTTCGGTTAAAAGGCACATGTCATACAACCAAGGAAGAAACTCTGATTTGTTACCATGTCAGCTAGAATAAAAGTACTCATGTCATGATGTGACACTGATGTCAGTCTGCTCATAGAGTCTTATGTCATAGCTGCAATCAGATATCACAAGACAAGAGTAATCACTACTGATGTTGAAGCTGGCAACCCTTAAAATGTTAAAACTCGAAACTGAAATTATGTTTTGATAATTTTTTAGACATTTGAGTCTTACAGGGTGTATACGTGTAATAGGTGTGTTCCTTGGAATCTAAAATGTTTGTGTCATACATTGATTGATTCCTCATCTTTTTCATGTTCATCACCCTCTGAACACTGTTCTATTTTTGTTTTACAGCAGAAATGTTTGACTAATATGTGTTTCTAATAGATTTTTATTGTTTCACGCTGCATCTTTAATAACAAAACTTAAAACTAAAGAGATGTTTATATGGAAACTGTGAAAGGATGTTCCAATAATGGACATGTTATGTTCTAATTTTCTAAATATCTGCAGCTGCAAAAAGTGATATTTGAAAACAATGGTAGCAAAGATGGAGATTATGGAGATTGAAAATATGATTAACTTTTCATCTTTGTCTGTATTCAGATTGCAGAACTGCAACTTGTCAGAGTCCATCTTTCTATCTCTGATGTCAGCTCTGAACTCCAACCCGTCCTATCTGAGACATCTGGACCTGAGTGAAAACAAGCTGCAAGATTCACTAGTGATGGAGCTCTGTGGTTTTCTTAAGAAAGGAGAGTGTCAGCTGAAGACTCTGAGGTTAGTTTCCTCACTCTAGAGACTACATATTTTCAATCTTTGACTTGTAACTGAGGTTTTTTCACCTCTACACACAACTTTTGTGTCTACATTTAAATGCAGTGGGGGATAATCTATGAGTAGACACAGATTCTCCACAAGTGTAGTAAACACAAGGAAGTGAAGAGGATATCAGACAATACTTGAGCCAGATCCCTGGTCAGGACAGCTGTCCATCTGTTCAGAAGGATATGTACTGCGAAAGGAGATTTAAATCTCAGCAAGGTAGACTGAGGCTACCTTTACTTCTGAAAGTAATGAGCAAATTTATCAATCAGATATTCCCTACTGTAATCTTTGCGATGGCTGGTCACTGTGCAGTTTACTTCCTGTGATATGTGTAAGGGTGGTGTATGATGGTGGTTGTGAGGGACCAAGCTGGCGAAGGAAAAGGAACACAGGTGGCTTCAAAGGAAAAGGGTTTTATTTGCCCAAACAATATAAATGAATTAGGCCTTTAAAAGAGGTCAACTAAGCAAAACCTAAATCAAAGTCTGAAAATAACTAAACTAACAGATTAGGGAACATAATCGACATAACACAAAAAACATACTGACCTAACAAACAAGAAACAAAGGAGAACTTAAATACTGGCTGATCAGACCAGTTACAGAACATATGGGGTAACACATTAAACATGCTAACAAACTAGACAAAGAAACAGAACCTAACTGTTAGCTTAATTACTCTTAACAAAACTACTAACAAAAGGTAAACCCAAACTACTCAAAAATGGAAAAGTAAATGAACAAACATTTAAAGAAACTAAACTAAACTTTTAATCCCCCCCTCTGAGGCTGAGGTCTTCCCAAGGGCTTGTGGCACTTCCTGTTCACCAGCTTCCTTCCTGTGCACACTCCTGCCCCCCAATGCCCAAGCTAATCCCTTCAGCACCAGTAAGAAAAAAATAGAAGATTAAACATACATAAACAGTTGAAAATACAATGGCTCCTTAAATGTGCACGCTTACAAAAAAGAAACCAAAGCATTTAAACGAAGTTTAAATCTAAAGAAAACTAAGTAACTGACAATGTGGTGCTTTTACCACCTTTTTACATCTGTGGCCATTGGTCTGGACATCACAGTGGTTTTCACTGCCACCTCACAGCATAAAAGGTACCTGAGGTGAGGTTTGAGCAGGGAGTTGTCTGCATGTTTCCCCATGTTTGCTTACTCCCATGGTCCAAAGACACAAATGTTAGGTCATTATGTCTTTCGGAGTGAGTTTGAGACTGAGCGCTTGCTTGTCTTTCTGTGTGACAAGGGGACATGCCTGGGCTGTACCCTGCCACTTCCTTGCTAACTGCTGGGATAGACTGCAACTTTTCAGCAACGCTGTCAAAACTTCCAATGAACATCATCATAATGTTACATCATACTGTATTTTATAATGTCATTGTGTTTTATAAAAAGGAAGCCAAAATGCGGACGCATGTAAAAACAATCTGATTTGACTCATGATTTATTGGATTGTCAAACCGTCTTTTACAGCAAAAACTTAACAGTTAAGTTGTAGTATGATTTATATTTTGTGAACTGCACTGTGGTACATTGGTTGCCATGTTTGACATCATTGGAATCATCATGTTCTTAATTTTTTTTCCAAAATAAAATTGTAATGCTGGGACATAGAGATATTTTGCTATTTATTTTAAAAAGACAAAACCAATGCATTAGTGCCATTTTTATTTCATTCTAATGAACTGAACAGCAGAAAAGTGACTTTATTCAAACATATCTGTACTGAACACTAGCAGCACATTGCTCCTTTTAAACCATATTAATTTCTATGGAAGCAGTAGCGTGATAGGTCTTTAGTAGACCGCTGTGGTATTTTGGATGAATATTTTCTACCTTTAAAATAATTGTATGCTTTGTGTTGTTGTTTGTCTGAGGTTAGAGTTGTGTAATTAAACTGTAAAAATAACTTTGTATTTATGTTGGATGAGATATCTTTGTGTCCTTTTTGTGGTTGCAAGCCACAGAAAGTTTGCATCATAATAGGACATGTACTACTCTGAAGAAGCAGCAAAGGTGTGCCTTGTAAAAAGCTGTTTTAAGAACTGACATTCATTGTAAATTTATTGAACTGCATCAAGAAAAATTCCCTTAAATCAAAATCACCTGCTGTCTGTCGACTTTTAACATAATAGTCATGAAATGTCACTGATTCTGTTTATGTTTTGGGAAAACCATCTGTTTATATTTTTGTTGTCATGTTTTAATTCAGACTGACAAACTGCAGTTTGTCAGAAATCAGCTGCACTTCACTGATCTCAGCTCTGGAGTCCAACTTCCTCCATCTGACTGAACTGGACCTGAGTAAGAACTATAGTCTCCAGGACTCGGGAGTGAAACAGCTTTCTGACAAACTAAAAAGTCCCAACTGCAATGTGGAGACTCTGAGGTTAGTTTACCAATTCACATACATTACCAGTGTAGCCTTTTAGCATTTATACATTGTAAGAGTAAGATTTGTTACTGTGGGGCCTGTCAACAAAGCAGATGTTTACTGAAAATAGCTGTGTTTTTATTAAACCTAGAATTTCTAAATACTGCTACAAAACACGAAAATACTTACATTTTAAAAAAAGTTTCAAATATCACTAAAAAAGTTTTTATGCTCTTGAAATGGTTTGTCAGACATTTCAATACAGAAACATATTGCAGAAATGTAATGGAAACACTTTTTTTGCATTTACGGGACCCTAAAGGTCTCTTCTGGGGTTGTGACCAGTTCATTTTCTGTAAAGATTGTGCAGTATGGAACAAACAATAGCAAATTTCAGAGTGTTAGAAAAAAATGAGGGCAAATGCTTGGAAAAGCTGTAGCAAATTCTCTGCAGCAAGTAGAAAATCCCAAAATAACAATACATGGCTACCTTGCATAAGCTGCAATTCTTGTTAAAGCTCGTCTTGCTCATGAGATATTAAGAGAATTGAGGCTTAGGCGCAAAACACTGTTCAATGGAAACACCTGCCAATCCCAGTTGTTGTCTATCATAACTTAGAAATATCACTTTTATTTTGTAAAAGAATGTAATGGAAATGCTGCTAATAATTCATTTTGATATAAAATGACTTGGTCTCATATATGAGGCAGTGGTGTGAAAAGCTTCCCCCCACACAACTATCAAATCCAGGTCATGCTGTCCATGAGGGAAGAACAAACATAACTTGACTGTTATGTTCTTTTTAGTAAGTTTTCTTTTTTTGTAAGCTAAATCAGAGAATGGTAGCTCTATTTTTCAGTGTCTGTGACCTTCATCTTTCCAGCTTCTTTTCTAGTTCCTTAGATTTTTTTCTCCTGCTCCTCTTCCACCGCTGCTGTCATCTCTCTCCAAGCCTTTTGCCGCCTGTAAGCTGCTTGGTGTGTCAATGCTGTGTTGGACTCTGTTTTGGTGGCTACTGGACTGGGATGTAGTAGCCACCCGCTTCGTGACCTGTAATCATGTCACAAGATTTTCACTATTTATGACAAAAGAGAACTCGGTACCCTAATAAAGCTTTATTAGTCTTTTTTGCCATGATAAAAATAGTATTTAGATCCATTGGGTTTCAACCAAATGTCCACAAGTGTTTTTGTAACT
This sequence comes from Telmatherina bonti, assembly GCF_933228915.1. NCBI lineage: Eukaryota > Metazoa > Chordata > Actinopteri > Atheriniformes > Telmatherinidae > Telmatherina > Telmatherina bonti. The sequence goes on from NC_136618.1 coordinate 8,478,947, forward strand.
TCCTTGATGTCCTAAACCTAAAAAAGATCTTTATGATGAATATTAACATCAAAATTTGTTGCCAAGCTTAGACTCAGGAATTTGTAACAAACCTCCATCAAAGTATCTCTGGCTTCTCAAACAAGCTTAACACAAAAGGATGTTACTTTTATATTTGTATATTTGTCTTGGAAAGCACAAAGAAAGTGCACTTTTTTTGTTGATTTGTCTTACAGATTGGAATGCTGTAATTTGTCAGAGATCAGCTGTGCTTCTCTGGTCTCAGCTCTAAAGTTCAACCCCTCCCATCTGAGAGAGCTGAACTTGAGCCGGAACATCTTACAGGATTCAGGAGTGAAGGAGTTGTGTGGTTTTGTGGAGAATCCAGACTGCAAACTGAAGATTCTGAGGTTCAACACTATGTTTTAGTTGTGTGCTGCAGCTTGGGTTGTCCCAAGCTTGTTTGCAGCAGGAGCTGTCATTAGCTTATTACTTTTATCCCATTGATATCATCTCATTTTTTTTAATTTATTTATTTTTTTTAAAATTCAGATTGAGTGTTTGCAAGCTGTCGGAGATCAGCTGTGTTGCTTTGGCATCCGCTCTGAAGTCCAATCCATCCCATCTGACAGAATTGGACCTGAGATATAACAACCTGCAGGATTTGGATGTAAAGGGGCTGTCTGACCTTTTGGAGAGTCCACACTGTAACCTACAAACCCTGAAGTTAGTTCACTGAGTGGGGTCTTTGTAAATCTTACATTTCCAACATTTTTAAAACCCAACTTAATTATTCTTGACATCTAACTCTGTTTCTCAAATTAAAAGAAAAAACATTCCGTAAGCAAGGTTAGCACCAAGGCTCGCTTGGCTAGGTCTGTTGTCAAAATGAAAACAAAGGAGAGAGCAATGCACATATTTATGTTAAATCAAGGAGACTGATGTTACACTTGATGCATACCAGTGTATCAGTTTCAGTTTCTAAACTCTAATTTGCATGTGAACAACAAAGTAGTTCTGCTGACTTTGTACTGATTCAGATTATCTTGTCTACAATCTTCATGTTTTACTCTTCAGATTTGAGCGCTACACTTTGTCAGAGATCAGCTGTGCTCCTCTGATTGGAGCTCTGAAGTTTAGTCCCTCCCAATTGAAGATACTGAACTTCAGTCACAATGACATGCAGGACTCTGATGTCAAGCAGCTGTGTGGTTTCCTGGACAGTGTGGACTGTAACATAAAGGCTCTAAGGTCAGACATCATGCTTTTATTGAGGACTAAGATTAAGTTTTTATACACACCGAAAATCCTCAGTGGTGCCATCTGTTAGTCGTTTATTTTCTCTCACTGTTTTTATTTCTAATTCTTAAATGATACATTGAATATGTCAGACAGCAATAAATCCATCATTACATTGGGTAATGGTTCCCAACACTAAAATTCCAGGACTTCCAGTTATGATGGTTTTATTCACTAGGTAAATCTAAACCTTCTCTCCAATGCCTGTTGCTCAGAAACTTTCCAACAGCATGATGCTGTCCCCAAACTGCTTCATTGTTAGGGATAACATTGGTCTGCTGATGTCTGGTACTGGGCTGGTACTTTCCTAAATGTATATCAAATAAAACTTTATTTCTATAGCGCTTTTCGTGCTTAAAACAATACAAAGTGCTTTACATTATAAAACAATTTACATCAGAATAGATAAAACACACACATACACCCATAGTCCCCTTTCACCCACCCACAACCACCCTCACCCATGTCCTATCAGCCCAGTGAAAAGAAGATGAATGGCCAGGTACATTTGTCCCAGATGTGCACCAAATAAGGAATATATATATATATATATATATATATATATATATATATATATATATATATATATATATATATATATAGTTCGATTTCACACAAGTGTGGTTGACTTGGAGTTACATTGTGTTGTTTAGGTGTTTGCTTTATTTTTTGAGCCATGTATATTCTTATGTGGGATATTGCTTGTAGAGTTTTTCAGATTAAAATAAAGTTATTCATTTTGGAACTAGAAAAGCACTTGTCAAGTGCAGACCTCCGCCAAACAGCTTATTTCAACCCACATTATGATATATGATCTAGATTATAGTCCTACATTTATTTTAAACACCATTAAATTCAGAAATAAAATGAAAATGGATTCACAGTGTTCAGTTGGCTATATTGTATGTCTGTTGCATGTTTATAATTTAATTTGTTGTTTTTCAGTGATGAAAATTCCAAAAGTCTTTTATCTGTTCCTGTTCTGGATAATAGTATTTAAGAATTTTGTCAGTTTCCAGATCTATTTTTCATATCTTGTGAAACTTGTCAGGAACTTCTCCTGGATTCTTGTGGCTTTATATGCATATAGGCTGAAAAAACGGCTATCTCACAATTATAAAGAATCTTTAAAAATATTTCAGGTTCAAGATAGTGATCCAGATCACGCCCAAAGTTTTTATGGAATCTAAATTGGACCAAAGCCCATTCTCTGAAAAGAATTAAACTCCATCCAGTAGTTTTTACGTAGCGTTGCTAAAAAGCAGAAAGATAAATGCTGGCAAAAACATAACATCCGCCTATTTCTAGGTGGGGCTAATAAGTCTAACATAAAATGTGTGAAAAATTTCCAAATGCACTGTAATTAAAAGAGTTTCCATCATAATATTATTTATCAGTTTACTATGCACAGTTTAATGTCTCCCTCGCTTCAGGACACTCTTTTTTACTCTTCACTCAGAATGAAGACCTGTTTTTTGTCAGAGGTCAGCTGGGCTTCTCTTTTTACATCTCTGAAGTCCAACCCCTCACTTCTGACAGAACTGGACCTCATAAACATCTTTCATCTGGAGAATTGGGGAACTAAGCAGATTTGTGGTTTGCTCGAGAGTCCACTCTGTAGACTGGAAACTCTAAGGTCAGTCACTGTGTTTTTGTTGGGCATTGAACTGATGTGAACTTATGAAACTAGATAAGTTCATGAAGGAACAGTGATTTACTACAGATTCCTATTACACGGAGAGCATGATTTACTCTTTGTTCAGACTTTATTCTCAGGTTCAGATTGATATTTTCTAACCTGCATCCTGTTAACTTCAGTTAGCATCTTTTATTCTTTATTCAGACTGGAGGATTGCCATTTTTCAGAAAGCAGCTGTGCTTCTCTGGTCTTGGCTATAAAGTCCAACCCCTCCCATCTCATAGAACTGGACCTGAGTTGGAATACACTGCTGGATTCAGAAATGAAGCAGATTTGTGATATTCTGGAGAGTCCATTCTGTCAACTGCAGACTCTGAGGTTAGACATCATGTGTCAGTTCTGTTTTAGATGAATATAATAATGAAATTAAACTGTGAACTTGAGATTTATATTAGACGGATCCACATATCATGGCAAAGTTGTTTTTCTTATTTGTCCATCAGCCATAAACAGAATTTCTTGTCATTTTAACTCTTTTAACATGACTTACTGTAATTTAATATTAGGTATAACTTGATTATGCGTCCTTGGTGTTTGAATCAGTTTGAAATAGCTTAAGTGCATTGATGTTAATGAGAGCTCTTCACCGATTCTTTGTTTCAATATGCGTACTGCTGACTTGATATTAAATGTTTTATTCTCTTTTCAGATTGAAGTACTGCAGTTTTTCAGAGGTGAGCTGTGCTTCTCTGGTCTCTGTTCTGAAGTCCCGGTCATCCCAACTGGTCGAGCTGGATCTCACTGGAAATGAGCTGAATGGTCCTGGAGTGAAGCAGCTGATGGCTTTTCTACAGACTTCCAACTGCAGATTGAAGACTGTGAGGTCAGACACATGTTTTCATTGTATGCTGATGTAAACATTGTATTGACATTATTATTCTACTGACCTAAAGTAAAGATTTTTATGTTAAAATCTGTTTTTATTACTCTTTGGTTTGGTTCATTGCCATTAAAAATTTGTGGGAAATTTCTTCTTAGGCAGAAAATTTAGTGTGTGAAATAGCAACATTTATACACAGGCTACCTGGCACGTGAAAGCTGGATGAAATCAAATGGAAGAAACACAGCAGAAGAACTGTGTTTACTAGTGAAAGTGAGAACATTTACAAGTAACTGTGTTTAGGTCAAAAGATATTTCTGTACACATTTTATGGTTTTCACATATGTGTGCTGTTATTGTGAATGAGCTGGAAGTCCTGCTACTTTATTATAAAGAGGAACAGAAGTGGGGGAATCATTTTTGTTTTTGTGGGATAACATGGCAGTAATGAATAAAGTTAATGTTAGACTTCAAGAGTGAAGTTTTATGTGTAACAAAGGGAACTCAAAGTATTTGGACTGTGTAGCCTAAAGAAAATTTGTGAGGTTAAAGCAGAAAACAGCTTCATTTTGTTTGGAAGCATGCAGATTGGAATGCTGGAAAATGGAAGGTTATGTGATGAGTCCAGAGTTACCATGTTCTGGAGTGATGGAAGAAGGGAGGCAGATGAAGTTGCTGTAGTTAAGTCAACTCTAGATTCAGTACCACTATGTGTCCAAAGAATAAGGTAAGCCTACTTCTTTAATATCCTTAATGACCATGTTATTCCATCAATGGATTTTCTTTCTGATGGGTCAGCCATATTCCAAGCTGAAAATGCCAGGATTATACAGGCTCCGATTGTGAAAGAGTGGTTCAGGGACCATTAAACATAATTTTCACATGCGAATTGCCCACCACAATATCCAGACCAGAATCCAATCGAAAGTCTGGAATATGCTGAATAAAGTTTTGCACAGTGGTTGGACTCTCCCATTAGCAATTTAAGATCTTGGTGAAAATTAATGCAAGACTGGGTCGAAAGACATGTTGGGACTCTCCAGAATCTCATCGAAACAATGCCACAGTGAATGCTGCCGTAATCAAGGTTAAAGGTTGTCCAGCAAAATATTGGAACGCGTGAATTAACAAATTATTGCTGATGAGAGGGGTGGAGGGGAAAGAAAGGAGAAAGTAAATTTAAAAAAGGGAAAAGAGGGCAAAAGAGAGAAGGATATATCAAATAGAAAGTAACAGCATGAGCTGTTCAGTCTAAACTGGAAAAACCAATTAACCAGGTGCACCACTTGTAAGGAAACAGAAAACCATCTGCAACATTGTCAGGAAAACAAAATTGACAATCATCAGGAGGACCAATAAATCTGGGAATGTTTTTCTCCTTTCCACTGTGGAAATGAGAGCTGGAGTTGCTGACCCCTGGACTAGAACATAATAGGGAAATCATAATATGAGTGGAAATGAGCTGCTTGGCAGAGGTCTGTACTCTGCCAAGCAGCTGAAGAGCTGTCTCTACGAGGCAGCAGCACGTTATCATTAATAATGACTGTTCTTCTTCACTTGTTCTGTTTGACCATTTCAACCTGCATCTTATTACTGTCTGCTCACGTATCTCATTGTTTTTTTCAGATTGAATCGGTGCGGATTGTCAGACATCAGCTGTCCTTCTCTGGTCTCACCTTTGTCCAACCCTTCTTCACTGAGAGAGCTGGACCTAGGTGGAAATTATGACCTGCAAGATTCAGGAGTGAAGAAGCTGTGCTGGTTTCTCTCGAATCCATACTGTCGGCTGAAGACTCTGAGGTCAGATACCAATATTTAACCCTGCACTGATATTATAGTTGCATTTCATGGAAAATATTAGCACATTTTTAATTTGATCATAGCAAGACATCTATGAAATGTTGGAAAAAGGCACACAAACGGCTGGAAAAGTGATCAACATAAATAAAAAAAAACAACTGGAGGAGTATTTAATAAGAAATGATGTTAGTGACAGGTCAGAGACATGACTGGATATAAAAGAAGCATTTAAGAAAAGCAGATTCTCTCCGAGGCTGACCAATCTGCGGCAAACTGCATCTCAAATTAAGGAGCAATTTCAGTATAGTGTTCAGTGTGTTTCAAGGACTGTTATGATCCCACCATCTCCTACAGTGCATGAAGTTGTCAAAAGACTGAGACTATCTGAAGGAATTTGTGCAAATGGGCCAAAACTGAATGTCAGAACTGGATACTGGATGTAGTGTTCCAGCTTTTTGAGGTTGAGATAGTAAGTAGCTTAACATTATCTGAGTAAGTCTGAAGGTTTGTATGTTGATCAAATAGAGGCAGGAAGTTGAGCTGAATACATGATCCCTGCCATGGTGGAGGTGAAAAACCTTATAGCCCCAACAATGTTGAAAATATCATTCACTGCATTGTTATTATTATTATTTTGATATTAATAAGCTTTGTATGTTGATCAAACAGAGGCAGAGTTAAGTTGAAGTCAGAAAGAGTCAGAAAGAGCCCACTGCAGTTAAAATTGTTTAAATAAAAGTTTACTTGGAAGATTCAGTTTGTTGTTCAAACGCAGTTATCTAATATTTACACTTCTTGGAAATGGCTCAACCAGCCACATATAATAATACTATTAATAATAATAATAATAATAATAATAATAATAATAATAATGCAGTGGATGATATTTCCAACACTGTTTGGGCTATAATGTTTGTCACCACCACCAGAGGTCATGTATTCAGATGTGTTGGTCTATCTGTTAGCAACACACAGCAACTCAAAAACATATGGATAGATTTGGAGGAAATCCACCCATCCATACATTTTTAACCACAAAAGCTGAAGTCTATCCCAGGAATCATTGGGCAAGAAGCAGACACACCTGGTCAAATCACAAGTCCATCACAGGGCCACACAAAGAGACAGATTTGGATAAAATGTTTGATTAAATTCCTTTTTACTCTGAGATGGAGACAATGTTGTTCTATTAACTTAAAATGAATGCCTATAATTATTGGCAAAAAAATGACAAACTGATGGAGATGTGTGTTCTCTCAGTGCTTCTAGTTATCCATAAAGTATGCAGAATTTTGTTTTCATAAATTGTGTGTATTTCATCCATTTGAAAATATTTTTTGCTTTGAGTAGTGGACACCAGTTGATAAGGTTTTTTTTTTATTTTTATTTTTATTTTTTTTTGGAGTCTGAACGTGCAATAAAATCAATTTGATGTGAGTTTGGGAGTTTGATGGGACCTTGCTTAGTTGTTAGTCATTATTAAGGGCCCATAAACAATTAGAAATGGTCATTAGAGATAAATATAAGAGCTAAATTATGGGGCATCATCTGAATTTCCAGAATTAATAATTAGCACTGCCTGGGTGGAGCTCATGTTTTCAGCGGCGTCAGTCTGTCTGTCTGTCTGTCTGTCTCTTAGCTGCATAATTTACAAAGCTATAGACAGATTTTATTCTATTTCCAGGAAATTTTTAGAAGTAGACTAAAGTTTGAAAGTTTTATTCTGTGTCTTGTTAACTTCATGTCTTTTATTCTCTATTCAGATTGAATAACTGCAACTTGTCAGAGGCCAGCTGTGACTCTCTGGTCTCAGCTCTGAAGTCCAACCCCTGCTATTTGACAGAACTGGACTTGAGCTCAAACGATCTGCAGGATTCAGGAGTGAAGCAGCTTGGTTGTTTTCTGGAGAGTCCACATTGTCGTCTGAAGACTCTGAGGTCAGAAACATTTTAATCCCTGTTTCCACCAGCTGGTCTGGGATAGTTTGGTGTGGTTTGGTAAATCATGTTTGCTGTTTGTGTTTCCACAGCCAACTGTACCTTTATGTGTTAGGGGGCGTATCTAACCCATAACAATAGATAAGTAAGCTGTGGATGTGTTATTTCATAGTAACTCTGAATGGAAGAAGAATGTGACAGAAATTAAGAACTTTAATGGTGGACATCCAGCAGTTTCTGTTCTTTCGTCTTGTTTTCATACTTAAAACAAAAAAACCCACAGTGAACACAGTTATATTGTTGCTTTGTATTTAGTGCCAAGTCACACAGGAAGGGATGACTCTTTAAAAGATCTGTGGATTACTAAAAAATATTGGTAAGACTGGGACACTAGCTTATGGGTTCCAAACAGGTGGGATAGTTCACATCAGATATCCTGGAACTCTTCCTAATTTTTGACAGTGGAGAGTACAATAATGCATTCGTACCTGAACTAATCAAAGCAGCCTGTTGGTGGAAACAAAGTTCTTGTTATGTGTTATAAAAGAAAGTAAAATTTCAAAATAATGAAACTGCTGATAGAAAAATTGTACTTCTACATACTGATCCACTCAGAGGCTCTTCATGATAACATGTTTTTTTCTGCATTTAAGTAAATGATTTATGCCCTTTTGATGTTATTTACTATGACTAACAAGTAATATTTTATTACAAAATTGTGTTTCACTAACTTTTCGACTGCTCCCTATGTTAGCTTTGACTTACATGATTTATTCTTTGTCAGACTGGGCGGAAGATTGTCAGAGATCAGCTGCACTTCTCTGGCCACAGTTGTGAAGTCCAAACGCTCTAGTTTGACAGAACTGGATCTGAGTTACAGCAACCTGCAGGATTCAGGAGTGAAACAACTGTGTGGTCTCCTGGAGAGTCCACACTGTCAGCTGAAGACTCTGAGGTCAGATGCTTGTTCGAGATCAAGTTTATTTACAACAGCTTCCACTGACTGAAGGGCTGTACAAT
>NC_136618.1:8492500-8830000 GCF_933228915.1 Telmatherina bonti
ATTCTTGTTGTGTCCTTAGAAACACTCCAAATTCTCAAATTTCAATTACTCGCAATGTCAAACTCCCTGTGATGATTGAAAAAAATGTTTTTCCTCCAGCTACCTCTTCTTTCCTTGTGCTACTCTCGACATCCACAGTGGTTCATCTCCAGGTATTCTGGGATCTGGGGTCATTCCAGGCATTAGTTGAACTTTGAGACCTCAGTCAGCTACTTCCATGTCTAAATCCTCAGTTGGCATGGAAACACATTTTATTAGTCATTAAAAAGCTACTTATTAGTTGACTGAGAGTTGATTGATTGTAGGATGTACATGACTCTACAAGCTGGATAATGGCACCTTCATTTTAATTCAAGTTTATTTATATAGCACATTTAGAAACAGCCCCAGCTGATCAAAGTGCTTCACAGAACAATAAATAAAAAAAAATAAAGATAAAATTGCCACTAATAAGACAAAAGCAGCAGAACAATAAAACATAGGATTGGACTGCTGCAAGACATTTGTATGAACTCCTTGGATCTATTACCAGACCGTATCCAGGCACAGTGTGTCCAGGAATCCTACTGGTACGCAATAATGCCACAACAAAGAACACAAACGGAAAGCTTGTTTTTCATTCATACTCTGACTATTTTATCCAGATTCATTGTGCACTATACAGTATCTCTGGTGTGATTGCCCCATCAAGTACAACACTCTGCTTTTCTACTCGATATTCCACTACCCATCCGATTTCATCTATTTATTTTAATGTGTCTTCATCTAATTTTTTTTATTTTATTGATAATAGTTTTGTGCTTGTTTTTAAAATAACAAAAGAACATGCAGTCTCATCATTTACCATATACAACAAAACTTTGACTAAATTATCATTTTGCTGCAAATTATGTTAAAATAAAAATATAATTTTTAAGAACAGGATATCAACAGGATATGATGTATACCTGAACATAGTATAAAAACTGTGTTTGAATTACAAGTAGGTATGATATATAAACATGGAAATCAATAACAGCAGGGCTACAATAGTGTAATAGAACATCAGTACTAGTATGGTGTGAAAATTCAATCATCAAAACTGGATACAGTTCCAATGAAGACAGTGACACAACTCCAGGCAGACTTCCAGAGCCATACTGGTGATGACAAATCATCTACACATTATGCTGCTGACAAACTGCAGAAGAAGGAAACGTGGTAGACTGAACGAATCCCAAGCACCAGGACAATAAAAAGAAGACAACATGAAAAAATACTAGGAGCTGAAAGATGTTGCTGAAAATTACCTGTGAGGTGAAGACAACAGTGATGTAGCATTAGTCAGAAGATTCAGGGATGTAACCTCAAATCTGAGAGAGACTCCAGTAGATGGAACAACTTTTTCCTCTGGAGCAAGTTCAAGAGTCAGCTAAGACCGAGCGGAGACCCTCAGGCCTCTGCTACAGAATCCAAGGCTGAAAAGTTGATCATCCATAAAAAAACAGACAAGTTGCTGTTTTAATCTAATAGCTGATGGTAAAATATTTGAAGTCCTGCATGTAAAACAGGATGCTGCATTAACAGTTTTAAGTAGGTTGTTGGAATTGGTCACTAAAGAGAAAAAGCATTTAGGTTAGTCTACTATCAAAGCCAGCATTTACGATGGAATATTCCCAGTTAACATGAGCTCAGCCAAAATTACACTGTTTTCATTCTCACTTTGTAATTTTTACTGTGCTTGTCCCCACAGGTTTCCACACGATATAATAAAAGCTTTCACAAATAAAGCCGGTAAGAACTGAAACCATTGCTTCATTAATTGTCCATAAACATGTATCTAAATTACATTTGTATGACATTGTAATGTTCATTGGTGGGTGAATGTGAGGCCATCTGGTGGTAAACAATTGTAGAAATGCTGGTTTGTCAAGTATATTAGAGGTACACTGAAAACACCTCCAGTAACACAGTATGATGCCTGAGGTCTTTTAAATTCCTTAAAAATATGGTTGACATGCATATTTCTTTTTGTATGATCAACTTCAATGTTTGATAAAGCATACTCACTAACAGATTATTAGAAAGTTGTTTGGACAAAATTAAATGAATGTTTTAAAAGATAAACATTTTTAGCTAAATGTTGCTTTTATGTGATGGACTAGTGACTTGCTTCTCACCCAATGGTTGCTGGGATAGACTCCAGCTTCCGGCCATGTTGGATTTAGCATAAGATATTAGGACATTGGTGTTCAGATGATTATTTCTTTGTTGTAACAATGCTTCTTAGGTATTAATCTTAGACAGCTGGAAAGGCTTTTTATTTCCTCTTTCAACGGTGCCCCATTTGGTACAAAATGCATTTGTAGGATGAGCAGCAGAGTTAAGTGTAGGTTGTACCCATGCAAGATTTGCTAAATCAGTCTTGTAGCAGAAAAAGGTGTTTGGCATTAGCTGGATTAGGAAGCTAGCTGATTTCAACCTACAAACAGCAAATGTATTCAGCTTTGAAACTAGCTGAATAAAGGCAAATGAAAGCAGCTACAGAGGTCACTTAGGAAGGCAAAAGCAATTCGAGGTGATGGTTTAAAGTAGGGCTGGGCGATTAATCGGATTTTAATCTCAATTACGATCTGGGGTTTTAGCGATCATAAAAATAAAAGGGTGTGATTATTTTTCTCTTTGCAGTTTCCTCTCCTGCTGTCTTCAGCTGCTAATCGAGCGTCTCTGGCGTTGCAGCGCTGTGCTGTAAACTCCTCCCACAGCCGCTTTGGTTTCATTCAGACACTGTTGACTACTTGCCGAGTTTCTCACTAAATCTGGTGACTCTTTTGTTAAAAGCGACTAGCGACAAATCTAGTAACTTTTACTGGAGTTATTAGAGACTTTTCGGTGTTTTGGTGACTGACTTGAAGGCACATATTGTTCTGCAGTTACTGTAATGAACGAGCAGTGGGAGTCTCTCCCCGTCCTAAAGCACTCCCAGGCGGCCAGTCTCAGTCGGTTCCTGCTGCAGGTCAATGTTGAATAATTGCAGTAGGTTGTGGAAGTTTACAACAACATAGTTTATGTCATTGTCAGTGAGAACTGGCTGCATTACTTTCGTATACATAGTTCAGCAAGTTAAATAACTGTAATATCCCTCTGTTATGGGGCGTTACTATAGCAACACGTTAATCAGCTGGTTCAAATCAGCTGTCTTTTAATGGGTGAACGAAAAAAAACTGACAGCGGTTGTTTGGGATAAAACATACATCGAGCCCAACATAAAATAGTTCATATATAAGTGGTAAAAGCGAATTAAACAACTCGGAACTGTGTATTAGACGGTTGTAATATGACAGTTGGTTACAATATGACGTTATGACAGCTTCGCTGTTACACGGACCATTACAGGAAATCATTCCTGCCTACCTCAATAAGACTGTTCAATGCTTCTTCCTTGTGTCTTAGATAATATTATGAATGTTACCAATGTTATTTATCTCCTCTCGACAGTCGAGAACACCACGACACGCAGCGTTGTTTAATAATACTGGATGATTGTGTTAAATAATTGAGATCTCAATTTTAGTCAAAATAATTGTGATTAGAATTTTTGTCATAATCAAGCAGCCCTAGTTTAAAGCAACAGATATTTTCCCACATCAGGTCAGATTGATAAACATGCAACAGAAAATCAGGAAGGTCTGTAAGGACGTTGATATCAGGGAGTTGGAGGCGCTACTAGGAGATTTATCATAGACCCAATCTCATGTGAAGTGTCGCAATAAACTCTGAAAAATCTTTCGTTGTTCTTTTCCATGAGACATCTTCAATATTAAGCAGGAGCCAGATGAGGATCCGGATCTGTGTGAGGACAACCCAAAACTAATGAAGGTGAGAGAAAAAAAAGCACAAAGACATGAGATTTAGGTGAAAAGCTCGAGACGCAATTTATTTGTTTCCTTTTTTGTTTGTTTGTTTTTTACTAAACTTGTCCTAGCAGCATATCATACAGAATGATGTTCTCGTTACCATGTTGCGCCAAAGAAAGCTCCAGCTTTTTACCAAGCTGAAATTTTAGGAACATAAATGAAACAAAGCTTTATAGATGTAATACTCCCTTTGATACTTAAATATTTCAGTTTTTATTTATTTATTGCTGGATAACGTACTAATGCAGAATCAATAAAAAGTCAGAAATATTTTGCAGCTGTAAATGTTTACAAATAATTTTCTAATTCTTTATATTTGTTAATCAGGTTTTGTCATGATGAATAAAAAAATCTGCCCAAAAACGTCAATTTTGTAAATGTACTGAAAAAAGGGGTTTGCAAGGGTATAAAAAATAGAAGTTCTTTTGCAATGTAATGAAAGATCAAGTTATTAAACAGATATTTTCCCTGAAGGTTGGACGTACTTCAAGAACAATCCCAGCATAAATTGTGATGAATTATTAAAGCTGGGGTAGGTAATGTTGGGGAGCTAGCAAGATTTGAAAGTAGCACCCTGTCTTGGCTCCTCCCCCTCTGGTTTTGCTCCTTGCGTGATCCAAGGCTTTTTTATTTGCAGCTTTTTCCACCAACAGTTTTCTCTTGTCTGTTTAGCAGAAGGAGGCAAATAAACTGAGTCGGGTCGGGAAATCCTTCCTGCATTTTCTCAGCCATGTTTGCCATCAGAGTTTCTTCACTACTTTGTATTTTCATCCTAACACGCTGTTTATATGCAGACTGTGGCTATCAGATGTTTTCACTCTTGGTAAAAATTAAATGCAACCCTGGATGGAAATAAATGCCAACAGAAAGACTGCAATAAAAAAAAGCTAAAGGAGGTCCAACAAAACAGTTTTTGTGTTTGTTTTGCCAGGTAGTTTATGTGTCCTTGTTTCTTGTCCTAATCTTTGTCCTTTCTGTCGTGCTGCGAATGAAGCTGCTGAGGTGCAAGTATTATTTTGTTTAAGATTTGCAAAGAGTAAAAATAGTGGGTTTTTTTAGATGCACTGAGATGCACTGTATTTCTATGTAAAGTAACTATTAATGATGTTCATTTCTGAATTCCAGCCTCCATCAAGCTTCATTCCTGATGTCCAGATGGAAAAGGCCTCGGCAACAGTCTTGTACAGGTCAACCTTTAAATCCCCACTTTTACCTGTTTTCATTAGTTTTTTTCTGAATGACACATTTCTATCCTCCTACCATTTCCAGTTTATCTCTGACCTTTGTGCTCAGATGTTCACTTCACACTGTGGTCTTGGTGAGATTCTATACCTGGAATCAGATCAAACTGAAAAGTGTGAACACTGGATCAAAGAGATTACTTGAGAGAAAGTATAAGATATTTCTATAGATTTCTGTTGTTTTTCTAGTTTCCCAGTTTGTCACCATTTACTGGAAAATTTTTTACACTGGTAATGGGATGGGACGGGTTTTGCTCTGATTGCTCTTTTTGTGTCCAACAGATTCAAGTGTCCGAGTCCAGGTGTGTTCCAGTGCACACTAACTGGGCTGGTGTTTGTCATGGCACAAGAGGCAGAGCTTATGTACACAACTGTCCAATGGGATGCAGATCACCTTCAACCAGCTAAAAAGACTCCTGCAGGGCCGCTGTTCAGCATCAAGTGTTCAGATGATGCAATCTGTCAGCTGCACCTCCCTCACTGTGAAACAAAAGATGGTGAGCGCAGCTGCTGTGACGTGCTGACCAATGTATAGAAAGAGAGTGAAGGCAGCAGAATGAGAGATGCTCAGTGAATCATTAGAGGTCTTGAAGCAGTCTAACAACATGATTACAGAGAAAGTTGCAATCCTGATTTTAAAGTTAGAGAGGATGTCTAATTCATAGACTGAAGCTGAAAGCTAGTTCCACAGAGACAGGCCTGGTAACTAAAGGTTTTGTCTCCATTTTACTTCTAAATCCTCCAGTAACCACAAGTACACCCACAGTCTGAGATTGAGACGCTCTTTTGGGTAAATACTGAACTCTGACATCCTTAAGCCGTGTTCCAGCGTCTCTATATGGGAGAAGAATTATCAGTTCTATTCTGGATTTACAAGGAGTCAAGATGAGCTATAAATGGAGAAATATGATCACTGCTGCTTACTCTCTTTGGAGCATTTTGGATCAGCTGAAGGCTTTCTGAGAACTGAATTATGATATTAAATATTAATGCCTGTCAAAGATAAGACTTCTTACAGAGTTCACATTTAAAATTAAAGACTTACCTTTTCGGTCCTGCTATTACCTGAACTTTAAAGCTGCAGTGTGTAACAGAAATAAAGTTAAATGACAGTAAATTTAATGTATCAGTAAAACTGTTTCTATTTATCTAATCACTTTATAAAAATAAGTGTTGTGGTTTTATTCTTGAAGAATGTGACATTTATACATGTTTGAAGTGGGTCTTTATGCATGGATGCTACCATATTTCCACCACTATTTCATGACGGTGTCTCTGAATGGAAAAACAAGTAAGACCTCTGAGCTTTAATACTACAGTAGCAGGTTTGTCCGACAGATTCTAGAGCATTGTTTGGGATAAGCAACAGCGTACGGCCATTCCCACTAGAATAGTTCAGGGACCTCAGTTCGATTGGACGAGGAATTCCAAAAGTTTCCACACATTTGTTTGATTTGCTTTCACACAATACTTTACTTACACTGACCAAACGGTCATGCAGCTAAAACCACTGCTCACTATGGGGCGATACTTCCGAAAAACAACTATTTTCAGCTCATTGATTGGCCAAAGCAATTCATCGTAAACAGTGGAGTAAAAATAAATTCATGCAGTCTGGGGGTTTTCTGTTTTTATTTTGGTGTGGAACCTAATGCAGTTTTTACCTGAATCTGTCCAATATGAGCACCAGGAAAGGCAACAAGTTATCCGACATAGTGGGTACGTTGCGTCATACTTCACTTTTTTGTTTTGCTCCACTCACCTCATCTTTACCGCTCGATGTTAGTAATTCTTACACATAGTACATTTAATGTATTTATTGTTATCATCCATCCACCCTTCTTTGTCTGGTGTATCAACTGCCTAACATTCCTCTGGAGCTTCTCCTAGCTGATTTTAGGTAAGAGGCAGACACCCTGCAGAGGTTGCCAGTCCAGGGACTTACAACTACTTGTGGCACTCATAGCTGAAAAGACATGAAGTGTGCACATTCACAATACAGATTGTTCTGTATGAACAGCAGTTTGTGTGGAGGAAATGTGTGTACATTTCGTCTATCTGCCCCCAGTTTATCCTCCAAAAGGTTTCCAGTTCACTGTGTAGTCCACATTGTTGGATGTCACAGAAAGTGGTTAAAGGATGACGTGATTAAACGTGTCATCAGATTAAGCATAGAAAACTAGACAGAAGGATATTAAGAAGAAAAGATGTGATCTTCTAATGTTTTGTATGTTGATGGATGAATCTGATGTTTTTCAGAAGGTGATTTTTGCATGGATTAAACTTTTAGCAGAACAACTTTAACATCTCTGTTCTGTCACAGCTCTGCGTGTTGAAGGCCTGCTGTCTGTTGCTCACATCACCGATGAAGGAATGAACCTCTTGGATCCGTTTGAGATCACTGATACTCATGTGGTGGTGAAAGTCTCCCACCTCTCCGCCTTTGGTCTCCTCTGGGACATTGTGAAAAGGTTCCTGAATATAAACCTGCCTGTAAACGGCCAAGTCCTGCTGTTCCACCGATCTCCAATACTTGATGTGCTTCTCCTGCCAGGAAACATCCCTCTGCCAGAGGTAAAAACCAACAGACGTGCTGCAGCCTGAACTCATATTTTCCATCTGTTTTCACTGGGAAGCTTCAGTTGTTACTGGTTTTACAGACCACTGGGATCAGAGTCAGCTCAACTATAAAGCTTCATGCTAAGATTTCCTCTCTGGTTCTCTACCCACCAGGAGGAATTAACAGATAAACAGTTAATAAAAATGACTAGCTGTCCTGTTGCACTGATTATCTCTTTACTGGTAACCAGTTATACCTGTATCTTTATTTTCAGTGATTCTATAGCTCAGATTTAGCTTAGTGTTCTCTGTGCCATGTTACTTTCTGGTTGTTTTATTTTCTAGTTTAATTTGAATGTAGAGTTGACTGCAGTTAAAACATCCTGTGTCTGAAGGTTGCTGCCCAACAAAAAGGGGCTGAGAACATCAGGACCTCCTCAGAGTGCTCTCTCCATGTGAATCAGAACTACAGTGTCCACTGTGTCCCCGAAGGCCTCACCATACAGCCTGAGGTGAGTCTGCTGTCACATGTCTAAATGATGTCCAGTCAGGTCCAGAACTAACGTACTTCTGCTGGTTTCCAGCACCAGCTATTTCGCTCAACGTTTGGACCAAACTTCCATCCAACATTTGAAATCTTCCTGACTGAAAACCTAAATAAAGTGACCATGATGGTCCAAGACCAGGAGAAGATGGAAGTCTGGAAGCGTGATGTTCATCTGCAAGGTAAGAACTTTACCTTCCTGCAGCGGCATGAATTCCTATGGGAACTCCTCCCATTTCTGTCACTGGAAAATGTCCTACGTAAAAATGCTGTTGTGTTTAATGGGAAAAAGAAAATAATAATTTGAATTTATTCTCATATTGGACAACAGGAGGGATAGGACGAGTGGAATTTTATTAATGAAATGCTTGTTAGGTAATCCATAAAAACCCAGCATTACAGATATATAACACACACTTTGAGACATTTGACATCATTTTATGGTAAAAACTCAAAATCCTGTGAAACAATATTATTTTTGTCTTTTCCTCCTTAATGGACACCAGAAAGCAGAATATTACACTATAAAACAAATTTGACATATAACATGGTAATACTGATAAAGATTCCTAAAAAATGCTGGTACTTTATTTTACATTGTGTTAAAAGGGCAAAAAATATCATATTCAAAGAATTGGACTTATCTGATCAGTTTTTCATGGGTTTGGTCTTGATGTGTTAAGAAGTATTTTCTTCTGCAGCTGCAGGGTCCAGAAGAGACGTTTTACAGAGGAATGTTCCAGCACTAGACAGAATCTCGGATAATGACGGAGTCCAGCCACAGGACAGACTCTTCTCAGTTCGGACGCGGTTTATTGAAAAAGTGTCTGAACCTGTTCTAGACGGGCTGCTGGATAAACTCTACGAGCAAAGCGTTCTAAATATTAATGAGATGGAGACGATCAAAACAAAGATCAGAGCACACAGAGCTCGAGACGTGATCGACATGGTGCGAGGAAAAGGAGCCAAAGCCAGTTCAATTCTGATCGCTGCTCTCTGTGAGGAGGACCCTTACCTTTCCAGAGAGCTGAACTTACAGTGAAGCTGAATCAAGAAGCTGCAGAGCTGCGATGGAGAACCTGTAGGACAGGTGACTGATTTACAGTGTCACATTACTAAGTTGGTCTGATAACAACATAGCAGAATTGGCACCTGATCAGTGAAGTAAATGTAAAGAAAGAATTGATTGACTGAAGTGAAAAAATAATTTCAAGTGTTTAAAAAAAAAAAAAAAAATCATACAACAAAAGTAAAACATCAACAACAGACATATTCAGAAAGGACTGGACAGAAATAAGCAGTGTGTTGACCTGATCGCTTTGCCATCAGTTAATAATATAGTACTAATATGTTTCTTTTGCACAAATAAACAACATTCAGTATTATTATGAATAATATGTATATATGTGTTGTATATTTATTCCAAATGTACAAATATTACAGTAAAACATCAACACAAAAAAGTGCACTTAGTAACCCTTAACTAACAGCACTGTCCCTGTTGAATGTCATGTTTTTATACAGCTTTTAAAGTATTATATCTGGACCTCATCTCAGCAGCTGTACGAGCCCATCCCATTATTTTACCCCTCAAACACAAAACCCCCTCAGTGTTGTTGACACCCACAGTTTGTAAGTTAGACTTTTCTTCATATAATGTGTGTGCTGTTTGAATTTTGACAATATTCGTGGTGTTTAATCATTTTCACTTAATGCAAAATAATTCGATGGTGTTTTCCAGATATTTAACGTTATGAATTACTCGTATCGCTCTATTTTTTGTAAAATTACCAGAGTTAAGTGAAGTTATGCATATCAGAATAAGTGAAGAGTGAAGAATGTGGAGTGATTTATGATCCAGAAAACTCTGCTCCGTGTGTAATTCTGAAATGCATCTTAAAAGTTTATTTTGTAGATATTTAATGTGAGATTTCCACAAAAGAAAGACTTCAGTGCATTTTTTAGAAGCACTTTTTATGTAATGATATACTGATTTTTGTTTTGCTGTTTATTTTCATGTTTACCAACCATCAACTTTTTTTCCTCACAAGCTTAAGTAAATGGCAGTGAAATCACCAGGAAATGAGCGACTGCGCTGAAAAGCTGTGTTCTCACACCACAAATTTGGTCTGTTTTATCCCTCTTTTGCTGTTTACACAAACCCACTGTGGCAGGAAGCATCGTGTTAGAGATGTAGCTTTCTGAAGAGGGAGCTGCATAATGAACAGGTGATGCAGGAACCATGTCTAGAAATCTGGGGCCAAAAGAATACCTCTCATCTCACCACAAGTAGAACTCTAAAATAGCACTAAAGGTTTTTAGTTAATAGCTTCAGGAGCTTAAAGAACTCTTAAAGCAAGAGAAGGGGCACGGTTGCCCCGTTACAATGGGTGATGTCATGTTTCCTGATATTGTGATTGGCTGTGTTGGGTATTTGGTTGTTTTTGGTCTCTATCAGTAAATTCACAACAGAGATACTGCAGGGTAGGGATGCTCAATAAATTTGACTTTAATTGTGGTGCAAGTAGTGCAAGATGTTGACATTAGATTGTCATCTTGTTTGACTGGACACGTTTTCTATGTAAATCCTGTCATAAATGTAATGAGTAACAGGACAAAACATTGAACTATATCTTTGTTGTGTTGAATTTATTTCAAATATGTAAAAGGCACAAAATAGTCACACAGTATTAAACAGACAAAAATGTGATGCATGGACAAAGCAAACATAACGGACATAAAGTTCTACACATTCTCTTCACATATCCGAAAAGGAGTGGGAGGAAGTAAAGACTTATAATGCACTTAGATTTCAGAATGTTTAAACATTTTCATATATAGATGCTGACCCCTCAGGATAAAGACAGCTGCAAGACTGACTGAAGTTTCATTTGAAAAGCTGTGCCTGTAATAACCATATCTTGACCACTAGATGTCACTGGTCATCTATGGTCTATTTTTATGACGCTTTGATGCTTTTTTATTATTATTTTTGGTTTGTTTTAGTACAATCAAAAGCTTTTCGAGACTTTATCAACCCATCTCTAATATTTAGGGTTTTCAGTGTGTCCACCTTGTCCATATGATGTTCTTGAGATCAACCGCTGGTTGTCTTCACATTGCCCCGTTTGATTGCCTGAATAATGTCACGTGATTTTTAGCTTTTGGAGGAATTGGTTCAATAGAAGTAAACAGCGGTATGGGCCAACAATTTTAACTGTTTTCAAACTAGGATCATGTAAAAATATGCTAAAATGTGTCGACAAACAAGCATTAATTAGGAAAAAACATCTTTAACATGTAAAAGATTCAGGTTCTCCCTCACTGGAATGATTATTTTGCACATAATAAATTTATTCCATGGTGCTCAATGTTTCACTTTTTTTTTTTCCTCCGCAACTGTGAACCTTCTCAATAAACACGGAATAATTTAGGTGTTATTTGTGTTCATACACATATATTTATATTCATATTTTTATTATTATGATAAATGTTGTTTTATTTAATATTTATTTCGAGATTAAATGTGTCATTTAACCTTTACAATATCTTTGTGGCAAATTTCGCATGTTTCGGAGGTAGTTTGTACAGTAGCTTTCACAAACTCATGATGAGCCCTAGAGCACCGCCCGCCTGCACTGCATTCGGCGCAGGCTGTGTAAGGCAACGAGCGCTCCTGCGCACCTGCGTCTGACGTCGTTTGCTCAGAAAAGACCGCCAACAACAAACCAAGAAGAAGAGGAAGGTCAGTGAGCAGGAGGAGAATCCCGCTGATCGTCAAAAGACCGTTCAAGGTAAGAAAACGAATTTGTTTGTTTTACCTCCAGCTTCAGAAACTGAAAACACACATTAACTTTGAGTGAAAAGTGAATACCGACTTTTAAGATGGAAGAAGCTTGTTTTACACAAAATGCTCCCTCTCACGTCCTCTTCTGACTTCATCTGTTATTTTGTTGCTCTCTACCTTTTTGTTTTTAGCTTTCCTTCCTAAATTCTCAAAGTGAACGCATATGCAGGGACACCATCCTTTTCTATGATTTTATGTGAACTTAAACATTTGTTCTAAAAGTGAGTGAGACATGCATGATTTTTAATACACATTGTGATACTGTTTTGTATTTCTTTTTGTTGAGGAATTGATAACTTAACAGGTGCCTTCGGTCATCAGCATACATTGAATGTAATAAGACCAGTGAATGTTTGTTTTGGCCAGATAAGGCAAGTTTATTTGTATAGAACTTTTCATGTATAGGTGCCTTAAATAAAGCATCTATTATTACTATAAATTTAGGAACATTTAAAAAATGCATGAGAAGTAGAAGAGTTAAAACAAACTATAAACAAACACAACAAACTCTGTCTGTTTATGTTCCAATGAGCATGGTTTTCCAATGTTAAATTTTTCATCTTTGGACTTTTAACAGTTTAGCATCTTATTTAAAAAAAAAAAAAAAAAACATTTATCATTCCCATCCGAATGATTTGAACACCCGGATTTTCATATTTAAAATTATACAAAACATAGCCCTCACAGTGAATATTGGTTTTATTTTTATAGCACAAACAAAGGTAAAGGTCGTGCATCCCGGAAGTGTGAGCATGGGCAAAAGGGTCAAATGACACTTAAACACAATTTTGAGTCAACTTAATTTACCAGAATTATATAAATAATACGCCACCTTGATTTCTATCGTGTTTTTTTTTTTTGGTTTAAAAACGGCAACAGAACACAGACTAAACCAGAAACCAATGCAGGAACAGAATCTAAAATGGAGAAAAAATTCAATATAAACCAAGTATGGGTGTAATGATAGAGTAAACTTTTTTTTTTTACAATGCAAATACTCGAGATATTAATAAAATCACCTGATGAAGATAATTTGATGGAAAACAAGTAGATAAAAAGAAATTGGACAGTTTAACTGTTTTGTTTTACAAAAAAAACCAACAAAAAGTCTTGTTTCTTGGCTGGGAAGCCAAAATTAGTCTAAATCCCCTGGTGTTGTGTATTAGCTTTAGATTCTTACTGGTGGTAATGTCAAAACCTTTATCTCTCTCACTTTGTGCATTTTAAATAGTACAATCAAAACCCAAACAAATGAAAACATGTTGATATTTAAATAAAGGGAATATGTGCATTTTTCATCCTTGGACTTTGACGGGTTCCTACCAATGGAATCACACCAAAAATAAGATTAGAAATTTTTCTATGACTTAATATGAAAGATAGTTTTCACTCTGCAGCAGAAGGCTCTCTATGTATCAACACAATGAAATTTCCCAAGTTATGAATATGAATAAGAAAGATAATTTGTAGGTTAACTTTTTAATCAAATGACTGAATTTATTGAGATTATTTGCAGTTTTTTGGGTAATTACAAGGCTTACAACTATCACCAACACCACCAGCAAGATGACAAAGCATGACAGCACATTACAAATGAACACTCAGAACATCAATAGGTTAACTATCGTCTTATGGATCCACAGAATTACACAGTACCCTGAACAAATTCCAGAAATTTAGTGAGGATTAAATCTAGACCTACACTGATGAGTGTGTTTGTGTTCTCTGCAGAGCTCTGGACCCTGTTGATGTGTGTTAACAAGCAAGATGTTGGAAGCACCTGACTGGCTAACTGTCTGGTTAGACTGGAGCGCAATCTGCTTATGTTATGTCCAAGTCTCCATTTCTCTAATTAATTAGATTTTTTTTTTTAAAATGAGTCCCACTCCTATGTCTTTATATTGAAATTTTTTTTAAACATATATATTTACAGAAGGATGAAGAGGAGTAATGAGGGGGAGCAGCCCTCCTGCTGTCCTCTGTGTCTTGGTGCCCTCAAGGATCCAGTCTCTACAAGCTGTGGACACCAGTTTTGCAGATGCTGCATCAATTCATACTGGGACCAGTCTGCTTCCTCCAGAAGCACCTCCTGCCCCCAATGTGGAAAAAGACCCAGATCTGGTATGTTTTCCTACAACTATATTTCCCCCTCCACAGTCCACCTCCCTCTACATTTAAGCACCTTACTAAATTTTTTTTTTTTTTAAAAATCTTTTGACAAAACTGCACAAAGTACTTTCAGTTCCAATCTGTTGTAATAAATGAATGTAAAGCTAGTGCAAAAAAACCAAATCGGTCTTGGAAAAATTAGAGCACTTTTTTTGATGAACTGTGGGACAAAATACCTGTTGACAGGTGAAGAAGTCTGACTGAAAGAAACAGAAAACATCTGACTGTAGTGGAAACATCAAAGAATTGCCAAATATAATATTAGTTTATGAATGATGTAACATTATAATACTTGTTTGCTTTTTAAGAAAATTGCTATTGATCCAGAATTGGAAAATAATGTAATGATTTTCATAAAATGTTTATTTGTTATTACTTTCGTCAATTTTAGGTTATTTTATCGGCAGCTATATTTTTTCCTTCTTTATTGAGAGGGTATGAATACATTTAAAATCATTATTTACAAGAAGAGACATGATGCAGTGATGAAGCATGTTGTGGTCAGAAAATGAAAAAAGTCTATATTCGAAGTTGGACTTGATTTAAAAAATGTGTCTAATTAATTAAAGGCTTTGTATGAATTAATCTTGATTAATCATATTTTAATCACATAATATTTGCAGCACAACTTTTTAAAAAAAATTTTATTTAAAAGGAGACAAAATGTATGTAATAGACAGATTTTTGTAGATGCTGCATTAATCAATACCGGGAGCAGTCTGTGTCATCCACATTGCAAACTCTGGCTCTAACAGTGTCTTTTTAAAAATACATTTAATTGAATTTCTACTCAAAACTGTTGAAAAAACATAGGAAATATCCCTGACCAAAACTGAACAGACCTAAAATTAAAATATCATTTTATGTATATGAACAGCTACCGTTTATAACATGTTGGAGTATGTTTATGTTTCCATTCACACTCTTCTTTAATACAGTAAAGCATACTGTGTTGTGGCTTCAGTCGGGTCCTACAGCAGAGGTGATCACCTCCTGCTCTGACTGCAGCTGGAAGCTGTGTCATTTGGACGGGAGAGGGGCTTACGCAACAACTGCTGCCAATAACAGAGTAAACGATATGTGCATTCATATCAGGTCTTCAGTAAAACCAGAAAAAGTTGCTGCACTTGCTGATTGTCAATCTTCTTTATATAAAGTCGCTATGAGGGTCTGAAAAGTCGCTAAATGTAGCGCTGAAGTGCTAACTTTTAGTGAAAGTCTGCAGTGTGCATAAGTATAATCAGTGTACCAAGAAATTGTGCACTGATGGGTTCCACGATTTAATACATTAACCTCTGTTAACTCATTTTTTGTAATTTAATTAATCATAACTAACTTGTCAAAGTCCCACCCCTAATATATAATTATTTATGATTTTTCTATGTAGTGTTGAAATGATTTATGCTTCTATCATTTTTAGGAAACATGGTACAGAACTTCTTTAAAAATTCTTTTTAAACATCAAAACACTTTGTTTGGAAATTGATGTGTGTTTCCAGAACACAGGTTAATTATACTATTTGCTTTATTTTCTAGCAGATGTTGGTCTGCAGGAGGTTTTAGATGAACATAAGATCAGTCTGAGGAGGAGATGTGAACATGTGACTGAAGGAACTGATGAAACAGGAAGTAGAACCCTCCTCAACAGGATCTACACTGAGCTCTTCATCACAGAGGGACAGAGTGAAGAGGTTAATACCCAACATGAGGTGATGCAGCTGGAGACAGCTTCCAAGATCAACACCCTCCATGACACTCCAATCAGATGCCAGGACATCTTTAAAGCCTTACCTGACCAACATGGACCAATCAGAGTGGTTCTGACCAACGGCGTCGCTGGTGTTGGAAAAACCTTCTCAGTGCAGAAGTTCACTCTGGACTGGGCAGAGGGCTTGGAGAACCAAGATGTCAGTGTGGTGGTTCTGCTTTCATTCAGGGAGCTGAACTTGATCAGAGAGGATCAGTACGGTCTTCTCCAGCTGCTCCATGTTTTCCATCCAACATTCCAGAAGATCCCAGCAGAGCAGCTGGCTGTCTGGAAACTTCTCTTCATCTTTGATGGTCTGGATGAAAGCAGACTTTCATTGGACTTCAACAACACTGAGCTTGTTTCTGATGTCACACAGAAGTCTTCAGTCAACGTGCTGCTGACAAACCTCATCAAGGGGAATCTGCTGCCCTCGGCTCTCATCTGGATCACTTCCAGACCTGCAGCAGCCAATCAGATCCCTCCTACATGTGTTGACAGGGTAACAGAGGTACGAGGCTTCACTGATGTCCAGAAGGAGGAGTACTTCAGGAGGAGGTTCAGTGATGAAGAGATGTCCAGCAGAATCATCTCCCACATGAAGACATCCAGGAGCCTCCACATCATGTGTGGAATCCCAGTCTTCTGCTGGATCACTGCTACAGTTCTGGAGGACATGTTGACCACAGAGCAGAGAGGAGAGCTGCCCAAGACCATGACGGACATGTACTCACACTTCCTGATGGTCCAGACAAAGAGGAAGAAGAACAAGTACCATGAGGGACATGAGACGAGTCCACAGGAGCTGACGGAGGCTGACAGGGAAGTTCTTCTGAAGCTGGGGAGGCTGGCGTTTGAACATCTGGAGAAAGGAAACATCATGTTCTACCAAGAAGACCTGGAGCAGTGTGGTCTTGATGTCACAGAGGCCTCGGTGTTCTCAGGAGTTTGTACTGAGATCTTCAGAAGAGAGTGTGTGATCTTCCAGAAAGCAGTTTACTGCTTCGTTCATCTGAGTGTTCAGGAGTTTCTGGCTGCGGTCTACATGATGCACTGTTACATCAACAAGACCAAGGTGGTGGAGGAGTTCCTGGGCAAAGACTGGGATGATGGAGGTGACAGTGATTATGACAACTCATTCATTGATGATGATGGCGACGACAGCAATGATGATGATGACTACAGTAGTGATTCATCATCAAAGGATGATGAAGATGCCAATGACCGTAACATATGTTTGGATGTTTTCCTGTTAAGAGTCCTGAAAAAATCCCTGGAGAGGAAAAACGGACACTTCGATCTGTTTATTCGCTTCCTTCATGGCCTCTCTTTGGAGTCCAACCAGAAACTCTTAAGAGTCATTTTTGGTCAGACAGAGAACAGTCCAGAAACCACTCAGAAAGTCATCAGAAATCTAAAAAGCCTGAATGACTGGGATACTTCTCCTGACAGACTTATCAATATCTTCCACTGTCTGATGGAGATGAACGACCTCTCAGATTGTCAGGAGATTCAGAAGTTCCTGATGTCAGAAAACAAATCAAAGAAGAAACTCTCTGAGATCCAATGTTCAGGTCTGGCCTACATCCTGCAGATGTCCGAGGACGTTCTGGATGAACTGGACTTGAACAAGTACAAAACGTCAATAAAGGGAAAACAACGGCTGATTCCAGCTGTAAGGAACTGCAGGGAGGCTCGGTTAGTGCTGATTGCTCTGTTCTGGTAGTCTGTGCCACATATGCGGACACAAATACATGTTTTCTGGGATGAAAAGTGGCTGGCATATAACGACAATAAAATCTGTATTCCATCCTGCTGTAAAAAAGACAAAAACAAAAAATCCCAACCAGCATCACATAAAAATAATGGCTAGAATATTCCGGTGAGGGGAAAAAGAAAATGAAAAGTTCTACCTGTTCAGCTTGGGTTTAACAGCTGTTATTCCTCTTAATTTAATCAGTTTTCTTTTCTGATTGGATTTATTAGTGGTGAGCCTCATAAACCTGTTTAATTTGTTTTAATTAAGTCAAAACTCCTAAACCCAGATACAAAGTACTTAAACCTGCTCCAAATTATTAAAAATTCGTCCCATACATTAAAGCAACTCCATAATGTTGACAGCTTTTCCAGACTGTAAAACTGATCAAAACAGTTAAAAAAAACTAGTCGAAACAGATGAAAGCAGATAGAAACTGCTTAAACCTGCTCCCAACTGTTTAAAACTAGTCGAAACTCAGGTTCAACTCAAGAAAGATGGAGTTATATTGTTTTAAAACATGGTGTTGCCAAATACATTGTTGAATTGTTGACTGCAATTCGATAAAATTATTCCTTTACCAAACCAAGTGCTGTAGATTTATGTCATCATTATTATTTCTTAACTCAGGTGTCTATTATCCAAAGCGCTTTCCAAGTGAGGGACATTATTTAAGCTTTAACAGGTGTCTGCATAAGTTCATGTGTGAAGTAAAAAAAAAAAAAAAAATTATTTGATGTGATCATATTTTCTTTCTAATAATTCTCCAACAAAGCTCTAATACAGTGTTTCTCAATCCTGGTCCTCAGGGACCACAGCTCTGCATGTTTTAGAGATAACCTTTCTTTACTGCAAACACACCTGACTCACATTGGCTCACTGGCAGACTTGTACTTGATGAGCGGTTTAATTAATCTGAATCAGTTGTGCTAGAGTTAGAAAGAACTAAAACATGCAGGGCAGTGGTCCCTGACGACCAGGACTGAGAAATGCTGCTCTCGTGGCACTAAACTGACAAAGTGCATTTTGTCAATAAAGTATTTGTGTTTTGACAAATTTAAAATACATATGCAGCAAATAATGGGGATGTCAATCTGAGCAACACACGTAACACAGCAGAATGCATCTTTTTGATTCACCCCAAAGTGGTTGGGTATCATGAAATTAGAAAAGCTGAGATGATATGAGGCATTATCTTATCTGGGCCGACCAACTCATGTCAGTCTCACAAAGTCAACTTTCACATTTCCCAGCCAACACATCAAAACTATTCTTGCCAAAAGCTGTATATTGTTTCTTGTAACCATTTTGTTCTAATTTTTAGGCTAACCACATTATTCTTCAACCAAAATTCATCTTGTTGATTTTCTATGCTAATTTTCAGTCCATTTGTTGTTCACATTAGTGGCACTTATTCTACTTTTTCTATTCTAGTCATTTAGCATACGCTTTTCTCCTAAGAGACTTACAACTGATACAAGTTAACTACCCTAATAATTTATGTATCATGTCTAGTTCAAAACAACATAGACATGGGTTTACATAGATCCATCTGGCTTTTGTAAAATGTACATCTACAATATCGAGGAATTTTTAAAATGTTACACTCAACAGTTTGATGTAATTTTCATTGTGACTTCTTTCTGAATCTGTTTAGAACACATTTTTGTATTCAGCTTAAAAGTAGTTTAATTAGTTTTATTTTTGTTTGATTTTAAATATGCAACAATTATATTATGCAGTTGAAGAATACTGATTTTATTGAACTTTTGCCTCCTAGACTTTGTGGCTGTGAACTATCAGTTATACACTGTAATGCTGTGGCTGCAGCTTTGATGTCAAACCCATCCCCATTAAGAAAGCTTGACCTGAGTATGAATTACTTTGGGGATACAGGACTGGAAGTGCTGTCCACTGGACTGAAGAATGTACACTGTAAACTGGAAACTCTGAGGTCAGTTCACTTGATGTTTTAAGTTGTTCACTAGTCCATCCACACTGGATAGATTTGTCTTACAAAAGTAGTTTTGAAACATATCTGAGATATTCACTGTAATTTCAGCCTTATAAGATGCGAAATAACAGGAAGAGGCTGTGCTTTTCTGGGGTTAGCTCTGATGGCCAACCCCTCTCATCTGAGAGAGCTGGATCTGAGTAAGAATAAGCTGCAGGATACAGGAGTACTACAGCTGTGTGGTTTTCTGGAAAGTCCACACAGTCGACTGAAGGTTCTGAGGTAAATCTTTGTTGATTTTAAAATGATCTGAACTGTTATTTCATGTTTCTTAACTGTCACATGTTAAAGCTCCACTCAGACTAGATATCCATACCATTGCATACAAGAAAGACTTTATATAAAGAGAACTGAGGCTCAACCAGATCTTTGTGCTGCATGTTCAATATGTTCAATAATACCTGAAGTTCTCCTAATTAAAAATATTCATCTTAGCACCGCCTTACAGTCTCTGGAAGCCTCCCTTGTGTTAGTAGCTGCACCTGTTGAGAAATGCTAGTTTAGATGAAGCAGTTTTTCTGGGTAACTCTGAGAGATTAACAGAATAAAACCAAGTTCAAACATAAATCGGGTTCTACAGATGGTACTAAAGCTGCTATAGCACAGATGATATCAATAGTGAAAAAGATATAGGTTTTCTAACAAATGTTTATGACAAAATCATCACCGCTGAGAGTTTTAAGAATTTATTCCTGAAGCATTATGAACCTTAGTTCGCTTTGCTAGTGTTGTAAATAAATGTGGAGTTCTTGTTCTCCATCAGTTCAATAAGAACATATTCTAGCATTAAAAAGTTTTTTTTTTTTATGCTATTTAACTTTCTTTTCTGATTAAGGAAATTTCTCTAGATCAGATAGACAATTCCTTTTTAATTGCCTCTGATTGAATACTTGTAACTGTACCTCTTTTGACTGATTTCAATGGTTTTTTACGTGCAGCATTGTCTTGTGTTGTAACAGTACTATCTAAAAGGCATCTATGATAATGTTTTTTTTCTTAAACTTTTTTAAATCATAGTGATGATAATAATTCAAACCTAACCTTGTTTAATTAAATATGACAATTATATCCGTTTCAGTTATCCTGAACTTACTAAAATGTTTTCCAGATTGAGGGCTTGCAGCTTGTTAGAGATCAGCTGTCTTCCTTTGGTCTCTGCTCTAAAGTCCAACCCATACCATCTCACAGAACTGGATCTGGGTCAGAACAAGCTGCAGAATTCAGGAGTGAAGCTACTATGTGATCTTCTGGAGAATACACATTGTAGACTGGAGACTCTGAGGTGAGAAATTTGTTTTTTAATTATGTGAAAGGATTTTTATGCTGTTTTTTGTGTATTAATAAATAACATTCTTCCTGTGGGCTCACAAGCTGTGGGAAGTGCCGTAAGGGTGGTGTACAAAGTAAGCTAGACAGGCGCTGAAAGGAGGGATTCTTGGCTGTGGAACTTAGTTTTAAGGGCTTGAAACGCCCCCTCTCTGGGTCTGGGCTGGTGCACAAGGTCAAGAGGTTTCAGCTAGATATGATTGCATAGCTGTCACCTCTCGTACTTCCACCATGACCCTTTGGCTGGTTGCCAGAGAATTTCCCTTGTTTTAAAATCCAGAACTTGACAGGTATGTAACTGGACTCTCCTCAATACATAGCTTAGGCTCTAGAGCCAGTCTTCTTGAGAATAACTGGACTTTCTTACACTCTGGTTGTGCCCTGAGTGAGAGGCAGTGAACAGTTCTGGGCAAAGTCATTTCTCCCCAGCTCAGTGCTTTTAAATTGTGTCTTACTCTGTTAAACCAGAGTGTATACTCACTTCACTTTTGGATGGGAGATGGGTCCTGACTATTGCTTATGCTTGTGTACCAATTAGCAGTTCAGAGTATCCATCCTTTTTGGAGTCCTTGGATGAAGTGTTGGAGGGCGCTCTTAATGGGGATTCCCTCACAATCTGCTTGGAGATTTCAGTGCTCATGTGGGCAATAATGTTGAGTCTTGGAAGGAATGGCTCCACAATTTGGACCTAAGTAGTGTTTTTATTATTGACTTCTATGCTAATCACTGGTTGTCCATATTGAACACAGTGTTCCAACACAAATGTCCAACTGGCACCAGGACACTACAAGCCAGGGGTATTTAACTTGGTCCGCCGAGGCCTGCAATTCAGCAGGTTTCCTATGTATTTCAATTTAATCACACCTGAATCAAATTAAATGGATCTAACAGCTTAACAGGTTCTCCACAAAGACTCATTAATTTCAGTCAGCTGTGTTGGAGCAAAGTTACATGGAAAACCTCGCAGGACCGAGCTGAATACCCCTGCTCTAGACCATGGTTTAATGATTGAATTTGTAGTCATGTCACCTGACTTGAGGCCGTATGTCTTGAACACACAGGTGAATAGAGGGATAACTGTCAATTGATCATCACCTGATTGTGTGTTGGTGCAGATGGTGGGGAAGGATGCTGGTCATGCCTAGCAGGCCTAATGTATTCTGAGGGTCTGCAGGGACTGTCTAGTGGAGTCCCCTGTTAGAAAGAGCTTCAACTCCTACTTCCAGTAGAACTTAAACCATTTCTGTGGTGAAACCAGGGACAGTGTCTGATTGGCCCTCTATCACACCACTGGAGAGAGACAGAAGCTGTGATGTTATGATGGTCTGTGCCTTTTGTGGGGTAATCCTTGAACTCATTTGTGGATCCTGGCAGTGACGGATACTATTAAGTTCCAGGTGGAGTGGTAACGAGCCTTTTTTGACTGGTATTCCAGTGGTAGCCGATTGGCTGGCTAAATGGAAAGCCACTTTGGTGGTCCATGAGGCAAACACTGAAAAGTGGACCATGATGAACGGTGCAGACCTTAACTCGGGACATTGTGGGTTGATGAAACAAATACTTCACAACTTTTTTCAGTCCTACCAACATGTGTTTTAAAAAGAATGCAGAGTGTGGGGACTTGATAGTTACCTATGGAGCTGAGGTTGCAGAAGTCATTGAGATGAGAAACTTGATCATCAATGAGGGGCTTGGTGTAAAATGGTGCTCCACAACATCGAGAGGAGCTAAATTAGGTGTCTGTGGCTGGGCTGCCTCCCCAACACCTCGCTGGGGGAGTTTTTCATGCTGTTCCTACTGGGAGGAAGTTCCAGTACACACTGGAGGGACTATTTCCCTCTGTTAGATTAGGAACGTTTCAGGATTCCCTTGGGGGTGCTTGAAGAAGTCTGAGTCTTCCTGTATAGGCTACTGCTACTGCTCTGATAAGCTGTATAGAATGGATGGATGAGTAATTAATGTTGGAATTGATTGAAAGGACTTGTCATTCTTAATTTATTTTATGTCTGTTTAGGTTGAATAAGTGCCAGGTCACACACGAAAGATGCTATTCCATAGCCTCAGTTTTGAAATCCCAAACTTCCCATCTAAAAGAACTGGATCTGAGTCATAACAAGCTGAAAGATTTGGGTTTGAAGCATCTCTGCAGCGGACTGAAGAATCCTAACTGTAGAGTGGAGAGTTTGAGGTTAGACCACTGCCATTTCTTTCTTGTAGATGTGCTCCTTTTACAGAATATTTGCTAATAATTTCTTTTGCAATTACAATATGATGACTTTTTAACTTTTTCAATATTTCCTGTAAGTGCAGACTTCAAAAGTGTGGGGTTTCGGAAATCAGGTCTTTGGTTTCGGTTTTGATGTCTGATTCCTCCCATCTTAAAGAAGTGGACCTGAGAAACAATGAGATATCGGTTTCGGGAGTGAAGGAGCTATTTGATTTCATGGAGAGTCCACATTGTAGACTGGATATACTCAGGTGAGAAGAGGGAAGGGTTCAGTCCACGGGGATTAACTTTTTTGTAAATTATATTAGCATTGCGGTCAGTAAAGCTGCCTTTCAGTTAAAAATGTTTACTGTGGGCTCATGTAGAAAAAAGACAACTTCATAAGCATTGTATGCATTTTTGTGTGAAAACATGAAAAAAGCAGGAAGCACAGTCAGTATGAGCTTAAAGTAATGCTGGTGTCATCCCAACTTCATTGGAATTGTAGTGCTGCCGTTGTATTAACAGTATTGTGCCTTCAGCTTTACTTCAAACATAATCTAACAGTTAGAGCTTGTTACATACTCATCTAGAAGAGAGAACTTTGTTCTTGTATTCAAGGACACAAGTTCAAGAAAAACTTTTCATCTGGTCAAGTCATCTGCTAAGAGAAGCTTGGAGGGGTGAATACTGCAGGGGACGTCTATGTTTTAACACAAAATTGTTGGTACCCTTCAGTCAATGAAAGAAAAACTCAAAATGGTCACAGAAATAACTTTAATCTGACTAAAGTAATCATAAATACAAATTCTAAGATATTTATCCAATGAAAGTCCGATATTGCTTTTCAAACGGGCTTCAACGGAAATATATAAAAAATAAACTCATGAAACAGGCCTGGATAAAAATCACAGTACCCTTAATATTTTGTTGCACAACCTTTTGAGGCAATCACTGCAATCAAACCTTTCCTGTAACTATCAATGACAATTCTGCTCCTGTGTCAATTTGCAGAAAGTTAATTCCACAGTTTTTATTTATTCGCATTAAAATGGACAATTTCACATTGGTGTTTCTGTAGTACTGGAAGACTTTTATGAAAAGCACGTACAAGTAGACGCACACAATATTGGCCCAATACTAGTATCAGTTTTGGTGCATCCCTAAAATCAACCCTTATCTTGTGGTCAACAGTACCCTCTGTGGTATCCAGAAACTAATCAGTCTTGGTTTTTTTTTTAACTGTCACTGCACAATTGGGTTATAATTTTCAGGATCAATAAAATTAGAATAAAGATATCTCACTCTTCAAGTAGTGTTTTTAGCATTTTTCAGAATCATTAAGACTTTTCTAAATACTATAAAGCCAAACTGATATTAATTTTTCTTTTTCTTTTTTTTTGTAATAAACGTTTCTTGACCATTTTTTCATGGGTTGGGCTAAAGGGCTAAAGAGAAAGTCATGTTTCTTTCAGTTGTTTTACAAGTATATTTGAGTTAATCACTGTGAACTTGTCCAGACTTTCCAATGCTGGCAGTTCTATCAAGTTGACTGGAGCCAAGAAGAGTGGAAGGGCTGGTGTGATGGAAGGTGAACAGAGACCAGAATATTCTGGATCCAGCTGTGTTCCCAGAATCTCGTCCAAAAATGCTCTTTGGGACTTTGACTTCACTGATGAACCTGGAACTTCGGGTGTCAAGTAAGATACTGCTCCAACTGTAAACTGGCTTTAAGTTGTACATCCCATTCAAGCACATTAAAGCAAATCACTGGTGCTGTGGCAGTATCAATGTTCACTGACTGACAGGCCATTATTTCAGTGTTTAAGTTGTATTTAAATATTTGTTCCTGCAGGATGGATGGATGCAGAAACCAATTTCTATCCCACACACAGCAAGATTGTGAGTATATGAATGATTCAGTCTTTTAGTCTAATGGAGGAAATGTATCTGAGAAAAATATATTTGAAGTGTACACAGGAGTACTGGCTCATGATCTTTATCATGGGGGTGAAGCAATACATCACCCTACATCAGTTACATGGTCTGAGAGCCAATGGCATCTATTAAATATGTAAACAGTTTACAAATCAATACAATAACTATTTATCAAACATTTTATTATAAAATTTGAGTTCCTCTGGCGTGTTGTTTTCTGTATATTATTAATAAATTCAGCCATTTTTTAGACAATTTAAATGAGTCTATATAAAGACAACATGAGTCTAGTGATTTTTCTTTAGCAGTAAGCTGCAGCTGCCCCCCTGTCCCTCTTTTGTTTGTCAATGTTGAAAATTCCCTTTAGTGACCAGACTGCAAGCGCAGCTTAACACTCTCTTTACTTGTGCCGAAATAAGTATAATTCAGCAGTTTTGGGAGGCAGAATAAACGTGCAAGTGTCTTCTGAGCAGTATGTGGCTTATTAATAATGCTGAAACCAGAATTCCAAGATCATTAAGCCTCTTTCTGCCTCTAATCTTAGTTGCAGTAATTTAAGTTTTAGATTTACTTCAGGTCAACATAGCAGCCATATAGGGCTGGGCGATATATCAAATATACTCGAGATATCGTGGCTAGTCCCCTGTGGGATATAGAAAATGTCCATATTCGTCATATTCGAGTAGCCTGTTGTCACGGAGTTGTTTTTAGCTGTTGGCGGGGTTTTCTCACTCCTCCTCGATTCTCTGCACCGCTCTGCACAGAGTTAAAGCAAGCGCACCTTGTTACGTACATAACGTGAGCTACGTGCTACATCATGACAGGCAGCGTGTAGCCACTGTTGCCAACTTGGCGACTTTCTCGCTCAATCTGGCAACTTTTTTTTGTGAAAAGCGACTAGTGACAAATCTAGCGACTTTTACTGGAGACTTTCCTGGTGTTTTGGCGACTGACTTTAAAGCGCATATTGTAAAGTTATTGTCAGAAGGAGAGTCTCTCCCCGTCCTAAAGCACTCAGTCGGCTCCGGATGCAGCTGCAGCCAGTCAGAGGAGCAGAGAGGACACCTGCACGACTCCACCTACAGTCAAAATGCCAACAGCCAAATCCGCCACTGATCCCGCTCTGGATTACAGAGTGGGACGTAAAGTTTTTCACGTCACGCAAAAATAATTAATTATATTTGATTACATTCACAGCCCCTGTCACTTACTCACCTCATCCACTGTGTGTGTGACACAAGCATATTTATCTAGCTCGTCATGTCTCTAGAAAGTACAGAAAGGAGTGGGAATCAAACCCTAAATTAAAAGCTGGCTGAAGCCGTTTCTTGGAGACGTTACGAGGACATTCTGCCTGTATTATAAGACTGATCTATATGCTAAACTCTGTGATTAAAAATAATACACGACAACTCTAAAACATATCCATAAAGCAAAGCCTTATAATAGTTCTACCCAAAGCAAGTTAAAACAAACAAAAAAAAACTAAACTAAAAGTAAGAAATCTACAAAAATAAAAAACATAAATGTATTTTTGTCAAAGTGTCTTTATTGGGTCACTGTGCCAGTCCCAAGCCCAGATAAAGGAAGAGATTTGGACATGCAGCTAGCTATTCCACAAAACAAAACAATCCTTGGTTAAATTTGATATTTGATAATCTAACATTTAATAAAGCAGGACAAAGCTGATTTATACAATGTGGGTTTAATGGCATTCAGAATTATTTTTTTTTAAAGGGATAGCCTGTTTCAGTGGCTAAAAAAATAAAAACAATAACTATTAGAAAAAGTTTATTCATAGTACTAAACATCTTTAGGATGGTTTTGACTGACTGAACATTTGTTTCTCCCACGTTATTCCTCTCTCCTACAAGGTCCATTTTTTATCCATTACATTGTCCATTATTACATGCAAGTGAAAAATTATGCAAATTAGGCGATGACATCATTTAGCGACTTTTAGAACAGCCAATAGCTACTTTCTTTACTGAGGAGTTGGCAACAGTGCGTGTAGCAGCTTTAGCGTGTAGCAGTAGCAGCGCGAGTTACAAAAAATGGAGGAAGAATTTGTTCTAAAGAAAAATAGTACAGGATCCATCATCTGACGGTGGTTTGGATACTGGAGAGAGGATGTTGACCAAACAACTGTCGTATGCAAAGTATGTCGCAAAAGTGTCGCCACAAAAGGTAGTAGTACCACAAATTTAAAATGACATGTTTCTGCCACTGCTTTAACTGTTCAATAAATACGGTTTTGATCAATTTGCTTTCTTACAATTCCATCCTTTTGGCATGAATGTTTAAAATCAGGATATCTTAATGCAGTATGAACAATTATGCTTTAATGGAGACACAAAATCATCTTACTGATGTGATTGTATGCACCAAAGCATTAATTCAAGGCTAAGGTAAATATCGAGATATATATCATATATCATGACATGCCATGAAAATATCAGGATATTACTAAAAGGTCATATCGCCCAGCCCTACAGCCATGTTAGCCCTATATTTTCTACATTCATAACATTTGTCCTGATTTTCTGTGGGTTGATTTCATTCATTCAGAACCACTAATTTACCAGATGGCTGTGGCAGTGTGCCTGAAATAAAGACGTCAGCAAAGATATCTGGTTGTTTCTTATCCATCACCTGCTGCATGTTCCACTCCATGATCCAGTATAGTTATAGTCAGGGAAACAGCTTATTTCCCACAATTGTAAAGAACACAAGTTCATGAAGTGCAAACTACACATCCTTTTACTTACTAAGAGTCTTCAATACTACCAGAAAAGTAACTATACTTATTGATATTTTTTCTCAAAATGGACTCACTAAAAGGATCTGAAAAACAGCACAAATGTTGATAAATATTTCACAATTAAATGCGGTTTGTTTTTTTTATGAGGTAATCTTTCTGTAATTAATATTAATTCCTGCATTAAAGTCCCACCCCTGATTGAATCAAAATCTGATTGTGACGTAATTTGAGAATTGAGTCAGTGTCCACTAAATTATTTTCTTCTGTAGAATTCAAACTTATTTACACCTATATTTTTTCAAATCAACTTGCTTTTCTTAGCTACTTTGTCCCTATGGGGGAAAGAAGGCAAATCATTTTTTTTAATTGCTATTACTACTTACCCCATTAAAAATTATTAAGCTTAGTGGAAAAGTAAATGACTGAACTCAGACTGTATCCATGGGCCACAAAAATCTTTTTTCATACACATTTATATTCCTAATCCTCTAGTGTGTTTTAGTTTTTATGCATAAATAATGATGAGCTTTAGTACTAACAGTTCTAAGTTCCTTTTTAGTTTCTATAGCAGCGTATAAATTAAATACAGGTACGATCAATAAGCAAATCAACCCATTCTTAACCAATTTCTCTGTCAGTCAGATTTTTTGTAAAGTATTTTTAATACAAAATAAATGTAGCAGAAAGTGCAAATGTAAAACCGGGAAAAACAATAAAAATTAAGGTTAGAAAACAACACATCAACCACACATCAGCTCGGCTTCACGAAAGGATTTATTTGTAATATTTAAAATGATCTAAAAATCAATCTAGGTTTGCATTAAAAACAATGTTTTGTTTTTTTAAGGCTGGATTGATCATTTTTAAAATTTACTTTGTAAAAACTTTCTCAGACTGTGTTGGAGGGTTTTTGTGTTTGTTATCCCATCTGTGGACATCTGCTGTGTTTTGTTTTCACCCTTAGATAAGTCTGATTGCTCATCTGATCTGACATCAAACTTGCACTTTGAGGTGCCAGACGACCATCAACTCTTCAAACAACGGAAGCTTTTGGGTAGTGACAGTCCGACTGTCCCAGCTCATTGGAAGGTAAAGCCAATATACACTACTCATAAGCAAAATATCCCTAACAAGTTAGGTAAATTCGAATCGAAGTGTACAACTGTTCCGTGTTTAATAATAATTGCACAGTACGCTGTTCTCTGACAAAGTAATTAACAGCAAAAAAAAAAAAAAAATCCAAATAAGTATCTGAAACATGAAAAGGCCACTAATTTTTTTAAAATCAGTTATAGATGGTATGTAAAGATTACTCTTCCTATTCTGACATCATCAAACATGATACTGGCACATCACTTACAGAGTTGTTAACATTTTTATGTTGTGGTATACTCACCACTGTTAGGTTTTGTTTCAATAAATTGAATAATTCTACATAAATTTGCTAGATTATTGACATAATAATCAGTGTAGTGTGAAATTTTTAACATTTTCTGTATATTTCTCCAAAATATTGAATATCCTTAATTTTTTGTGAGGGGTGTAGGACTGAAAATATATAAGCTGAGTTGATTGTTACGAGTTGGCCAGTTAGCCTCCAGTCTTGTGCTTTAAACAGTTTTATGCTTTATGTTTCAGGATGCCCAAGCTGAACTACTGAATGAGTCTGGAAATCCATTATACAGGTAACCAAAACACAAAATGCCAAAAACATATAACTAACGCTCTTCATGTGGGTTATTACCGAAGTGGCAACCTCCTAAAAGTGAATCCACCAGGGGCTCCAAAACAGAGCAAATCCCCATAGATTCCCATGGTAAAAAGACCAACTCCACAGCAGAAATAATGTTTACAGGCTGGTACAAAAAACACCTTAGGTGTAATAGGTCTGGTTTACCTTCATGAAAACTGTGGGGGGAGCGATTTATTTATTTATTTATTTTTAATTTTTGACCAACTCATCCATTTATAGCCAATTTTATCTTGAAATTCTGCATAATTGGGGGCATGTTCCTTTGATTTTGCTTTGGCTGCCTACCTCTGTTAGCTGCTTAGCTCGGGGTTAGCTTGATAAGCTCTTAGCTACAGATATGTCAATCATCCACCCCACGTTCACAGCGTCCTTCTCAGCTTTACCTCTGCCGATTTCTGTATTTTCTGATAACAGCACGCTTGACATAGCCAAGATGGCGAATTGAGCTTAAATTCAGCTCTTTAGTAATCTACGGGTGACGCCAAAGAGACTCTGTCCATCTTTTAAATACAGTCGATGGCTATCTCCCTTCAGCTAGAAAATTTTAGCGTTCCCACTACAGCTTAGTGCGGTTGTTTTCTGATGTTCATAGAATTTTTCACCATACTAGGATTTCTGTCTTGATGCCAAGAAAATAGTCAACACTGAATACTGGATTTTTAATACTGCTGAAGGGAAGAGCATTTAAGAGAATTTATGAATTGGTCACTTCGGATGATGCACCTTTTATCTCTATCTTTTTGTAACCTTTTATATACCTTTTTTATATACCTTTAACCTTATATAACCTTTATCTTAATGTAAATCTGGGCAGTTTACCCCCTGTTTGGTTTGTGGACAAAAAAAACATGGTTCTAAAGAAAAGTTTGTCATGGCCCAACTTTACTTCTCAAAGATAAGGATCAATACCAATTTGTGCCCAATCATAAATTAAATATTCTATCAAGGACTTCCAGTGATTCACACAGCTGAGTAGCCAGGCTTCACTGGAGCACCTGCACTTCCCTCCACATTATAACTGCAAGACATTATTTAGTGTTTGCATGCTCTTCCCGTGTATGCATGGGTTCTCTCCAGGTACTCTGGCTTCCTCCCACTGTCCAAAGACATGCATGTTAGCTTCATTGGTTCCTCTTTTCTTCAGGAGTAAGTGTGAGCGTGAAAGGTTTTTTGTCTCTGTGTGGCCCTGTGAAGGACTGGCGACCAGTCCAGTGTGTACCCTGCCTCTTGCCCAATGATTGCTGGCATAGACTCCAGTTTCTCAGCAACCCTT
Organism: Telmatherina bonti; assembly: GCF_933228915.1. Taxonomy (NCBI): domain Eukaryota; kingdom Metazoa; phylum Chordata; class Actinopteri; order Atheriniformes; family Telmatherinidae; genus Telmatherina; species Telmatherina bonti. The sequence continues at coordinate 8,523,531 of NC_136618.1, forward strand.
AATCGGACTAAATGGTTTGGAAAATGAATGAATGGATGTTGTGTATAGTCTGTCCTCTGACATGACTTGTAAATCTTGAGTTTTTGGGCTCCACACTTTAACAGACTTTCCTTATCACTTACTGATTACCATATGACACCTTTTTGGTGACCTTTTAGCTCAACATTTCATTCCACAGGCTTAGGTCTCCAGGTCCAGGTATGGTCCAGTGTACCCGGACTGGACTCATTTTTGTTCTGATTCGAGAGGCAGAGTTGCAGTACAAAACCATCCAATGGGATGAGGACAAGCTCCAGTCATTCGGATTTAGACCTGCAGGGCCACTTTTTGAGATCAAGTGTTCTGAAGATGCAGTTTATCAGCTCCAACTTCCACACTGTGAAACAAGCAATGGTGAGCAAAATATATGTTCCAGTTATCTGATCAACACAATTCTGTTCTTAATTGTTAGAAGCTATTGTCAGTATACATTCATTGTTGTAGCTAATGAGTTAGGTTGTAATAAATTGGGGCTCTTGTAGAGGAAAGTAGTTCATTTTCATAATGCACTATTTTCAAACCTTTATGTATTGTTATATAATGCATGAATGACTTAATGAGGACTGACACTGTATGCCTTATAATTAAACAAATGTCACCCTTTGTGTTTTCACAGCTCCTCATTCTGAAAGCCTGTCTGTCATCCACATCTCTGATGATGGGATGAGCATCCTTAAGCCCCTGGCGATCACAGACACTCATGTGATTGTGAATGTCTCTAATCTTTCTGCCTTTGGCCTTGTCTGGAATTTCTTCAAGAGGTGTTTCACAAAACCAATTAAAAGCCAAGTCTTGCTGTTTCTCCGACCACCAAACCCTAAAACAAAGACTCGGAACCTCAACGTGTTTCTGCTGCCATTTAATACCCCTGTGGACGAGGTAAAGATTTTCAGTGATATTTTAAATAAGCATGCCCACAATTGTTGCTCTGCTCAGCTATGTAGTTTTAATTTTAATTTTATTTCTCAACATTTTTTTTTTTTTTTTTTTTTTTTTTTTTTTTTAAAAAATCTGGTTAATTTGCTATAATTTTTAAAATTTTTTTTTTTCGACAGGGACATTGTATTTGTACAGAGTCACACAAGTTTGTAGCTGAAGCCATGCCGTGGCGTTTTATCCAAAGCTAAATCTCAACTCTTGTCTCTGGTTCAGCTTTTTTACACCACAATAGAATTAGGGCTGCAACTAACGATTATTTTAATAGTCGAGTAATCTGTAAATAATTTTTTCAATTAGTCGATTAGTCACAATTATTTCTGTCCCGCCCACCATCTGTGCTTCCAGTTGATGCAACTCTCTTTACAGGTTCCAGTATGTTTTACCCCACTCTCTTCATTTGCATCATATGAATGTTCCCCTGATTCCCAGTCAGTCACAACATAATGTCCTTTAGTAAGTTAAAAGAACGACTCCTGAACCAGATGAATATTAAATTTAACTTAACAGCTTACTAATAATTTATTTTGAAACATTCAAACTTAGCTATAGTGTCATATCCAAGCTGTAGAGAATTTGCCTCAAAAGGAAAACAAAAAAAAGAAAAAAAATTTAACATCCTTATTTTCGTAGAATTGCATTGAAATGATTATTTATAGCACATCGCTACTCGCTAATGCTAATTTTGCCATCCGGAATGCTGGAAACCATGACTCTGGGGTGCTTTCATTTCGGATGCTCATGCATGACTGTTGTGCTGCCGTGGTACGCCAACTCTGCGTGGCAGACGACACATTTCACTTGTTTGACACTTTGTTTGGCATGAAATATCCCCAAACTCCGTCCGTTTCTTCTTCGTTGTTTAAACAAAATGACAATACTGCCCCCAGCACTTCCTGTGGTGCTTTGCTTCATTTGCCTGGTGTTTAGAGTTCTTATGTCTGAAAAGCCGTGGTTGGTAAAAGATGTTAGGAGCAGCCTGGAGCAGCGTTTTATTAGCAAAGCCGTCACAAGCATTTATAACGCAACGCGTCGACAATGAAATTTTGCGTCAATTAATTTTTGTTGTTGACTTTGTCGACAATAGTTGCAGCCTTAAATAAAATGCAATGATTCATTGGAAAATGTGCATCAGACTCACATATACCCATTATATACTTTGTTCACACACACACACACACACACACACACACACACACACAAATAAATTACAACTATATAGACATCTACAGCTCATCTATAGCCCACTGGGAAAATGTTTGACTTTTTTATGTCTGCAGTTCAGTTAAAAGCGTCCAGCAAGCTATTTTGGTGTGATTGTATACAGCCCAAAAACTCTAGTTGTATGGCTTTAATTGTTTTCTGTGTCAAAATTGAATTCTAGACAGAATGTGATATTAAAATCACCATCGTTCTGTCAGGTTGTGTTGTGAATGAAACCTCTAAATAAAATGTCATGTCACTTAAGGTCAGAGCACAGCAACGAGGATCTGATTTCATTCAGTCACCCTCTAACTGTAAACTCATCAAAGATCAGAGTTACACTGTTCACTGTCCGGAGGCCCTGAAAGTCCAGCCTAAGGTGAGTTTTTCCAGTTCAGGGGACTCATGTATGAAGGAGTCTGTAAATTTCCTACTAAATGATACCCTATGACCAAAACTTGGAACGTACTTAGACACAAAAATATTCAGATGTATAAATCTGTGTGTACACTTGCTCCTTGCTTCCTTACCACAGCTCCATGACTGCGTTGTCTCTTCCCATTCATAAATATGCAAATGACAATAACAGGAGCTCCTGGATGTAGCAGCAACATTGCCATGATCACAACAACGGTCCCTAGAGTGGAGTGTTGTTGTGAAAATGGGTTGCAAATAGTCAGGGTCCCTTAAAGTAACTATACACCTAAATCTCACTTTTAAACAGAGGAATGTAGGAATAATTTGAACTGGTTTTGTGAGCAACATTGGAGTGGTGAAAACAAAGCTGGCTAATGCGTTTGCCACTATCTTTTCTCCCAATCTGGATGCAGACTTGCAATATGACTATTTAATCTAAGAAACTAGAGCAGAGGTGTCCAGCTCCGGTCCTCGAGGGCCAGAATCCTGCAGGTTTTCTATGTATCCCTGCTCAGACACACCTGATTCAAATTAATTAGTAGTAGAGCTTAATCAGTTGTGCACGTCATTGGCTGTTTGATCCATTTAGTGGAAGCTAGATGTGTTGGAACAGGAATACATGGGAAACCTGCTGGACAGCGGCCCTTGAGGACCGACTTTGGACACCCCTGAACTAGAGAATAAAACAGTGATGTGTGGAAGGAGTTGATGATACTGCTCATTAGACGTCACCCATAGTTGGAACAATGAATTGAATGAATGAAGAGATGTGACATTCTGTGTCCAGGAGACTTTACAGGAAAACAAGCCTTGGTCCTTGAGGGCTGGTGTCCTGCAGATTTTCCACCTATGTACAACACACTAAAAGTGTATGTAGGCTATTTGAATCTGAGACGGAAATTGGATCAATCACATCTGTTCCAGATTATATATGAAATTCCACTTTTTGGACATTTCTGCTATGGCTTTCATTGTTATTTTGATAAAAGGTAAAAACTTGGTGTTATTTCCATGTTTATTAATGGGATGAGACACAGCGGTCCTGGAGCTTCGTTCAGTTCCAACTCAGTTTGGGAGTGTCAAGGAAAGACACGCAGGAATATTGCCATGCACGGATTCATCCAACTGAATATTTTTGGATGCAAGAACTTTTGTACTTTTTGTTGTACATTCTTAATGAAATCTGTGCAGTCCTTTGTACATGAGGCCCCAGATGTCTCAAAACGCGCACTTTTAGCCTTTTCTGCTTAGGTTGCTGCGCATGTGGGCGGTGTCTTAAGGTTCTATAGTTTGCTGGATTTAAATATGAAAAGTTATTCTGAAGTTTCAGTTTTTATCGTGGAGTACTTTGGATGATTAAGCACTGGTGGGTGGAGAACTGCACTGACCAACATCAGTTTGTGATTACATCTTGTGGTATTCAGAAAGCGGATTTTGACCTGGACTTTGGGCCAAACTACCATCCAACATTTGTGATCCGGCTTGCTACAAACACAGAAGAAGTGGCTGTGACGGTCCGAGACAGCACACAGATGGAAGTTTGGGAGCATGAAGTTTATTTGACTGGTGAAGTCCCACAACTACATTACATTGTCACTTGAAAGGATAAAAATAAATGAATTAAACAAATAGTTTAGCTTCAGATTTTTGTTTAATTCACTTTAGCTGATTTAAAAAAAAAAAAAAAAAAAGGTCAAGCTGAAATGGTTTTCTGTTTTTACACGCATGAAGTGGTCTTCTGTGGAACATAACAGGTTTTTCTCTGCTCATCTCTCAGATATTCTTCAAAATGAAAATAATCCACTGAGGCTTCAAAGTGACTCACCAGAGCAGAAATTGTTTTCAGTTCGGAGAACGTTTATTCGGTCAGTGTCTGAACCTACTTTAAACCTGTTACTGGATGAACTTCTGCACCACAAAATTATAAATGCCGAAGAGATGGACACTGTCAAAGCTAAATCAAAAGCTGACATGGCTCGGGACGTTATAGATGTGAGAAACAAAGGAACAGAAGCCAGCCAGTTACTAATTGATGTTATTCGTCGTGAAGATCCACACCTTTTCCAAAACCTGCAACTGAACTGACGCAGAAATTATGCTCTGAAAAAGTCATGATCAAGATGATGTAAGTTAATCTGCTCTGGGAGCAGTTCCACACCCTCATAGAGAGTCTTTCTGTCTCAGTGAGCATTGGATGAAAAACGTCTTGGAATTACAAACTAAAGCTTTGAAGTTTAACAGCTAAGCTCTGAAAAGCTCAAATCCAGTAAAAAGAAGAGGCTGAATGTGTTGTGGAGAAAACCTTTTTATAACATCTTAACTGAGTCGGTGGTCAACAAATGATGCTGCACCAAGTCTCTTTGCACCATCCCAATGAGAAGCTGAGCTCTGTAATACCAATTTGTCTACCAGTTGGAGTGGAACAATTGGGACCATACTGATGGCAAAGAAAAAAGCTGCAACGCCGATCCCATAAGGTTATCTCTGGACAAATTTCTGCAAGTTGCAGCTGGAATTTAAAAGCTGCAGCAACAAAACCCTGATTTTTTTTTATTGATTTTTTTTTTTTTTTGGTAATGTGGATAAGTTTGTTTAACCAGGGTTTCTATGAATAAATGGAATTATTGTTTAGCTGAAGTGCCCATCGCAGGGCCACATAGAGACAAACAACCACCCATGCTCACCCCTATGGGCAATTTATAGTAACCAATTAACCTAACATGCATGTCTTTGGATGGTGGGAGGAAGCCGGAGTACCCAGAGAGAACCCACGCATACACAGGGAGAACATGCAAACTGACTGAACCCCTCTCCAGCCAAGGCTCGAACCAGTGACCACCTTGCTGTGAGGCCACAAGTGCTAACCACTGTCCCACTGTGCAGCCCCCCCCCCCTTTTTTTTTTTTTTTTTTTTTTTTTTTTTTTTTCCTTTTTCCCCCTTCCTTCACCCATTCACACACTCGTACCCCGTGCCCTAGGACACTTAGGGGAAGCCTGGAATTGATTCCCCAACCAGTTGAAGGACGACTGCTCTTCCTCCTGAGCTACAGCCTGAGCTACTTTTTTTTTTTAAAACATGCTATACTGTAACATTTTTTGACATAATACTGTCGTGACACATACTTTACTATGACATTTTTTTTTGTCACGGATATTTTTTGAAACATGCTTTACAATGACAATTTATTACATACTATACAATGACATACTATGCCGTGTGCGTGTGGTGATGGGACATTACTTATTGTGTTTAAAGTTCTTATTTTGTGTGTGTGAGAGCCCCACAAGGACCCTTGTTTTTTGTTTAAAGGAGGATGTGACTCCAATTGGGCTATAGGGGTTGGCTGTGAACTGACTGATGGATTATTGACTTCAGCTGGGGGCAATCAGGATCAGCATTTTCCAGCTGATTGGGGAGTTGGTATGAAGAATAGAAAAGGAAAGAGCAGCAAGAGGAGCGAGACTTTCTGCGACTGGGAAGAAGGAAAAAGGAGCCGCCATGACACAGGAGGACATGAATGGCTGACGAGATCCACAGCTGGAACCAAGGAGGATTGCGATGCAGTAATGATCAGCGCAGGAACTGGATGTTCGACGCACGTTAAGTCGTTTCTAAAGGACGTGTGTGGCCTGGCGGCTCAGTCGGTATGGCTCCAATAAGCTCATCACCTTCACCTTTCCCATGACGGTTGCGCTGAGGAAGTCGATGTGAGCAGCTCAGACCGAGGGGCCGGCAACTGGGGCAAAAACTGGATGTCCAACACTCATGAAGTACTATTTAAGGGACGCGCCCAGCCTGAGCACAAGTGTTGGGTCGAACTGTGATGCTCAAGTGAGCTCATTATTCCAACATTTCTGATAGTTGCGGGGATCAGCGAGGGACAGCGGAAGGCTCTGGGGAAAACCTAGAAGTGGGGACATTATAAACTGGTCGAGGGCCCGACCAGTACTGTTTTTTTTTTTTTTTTTTTTTAACTTATGTTTTTGCCTTGCTGCCCTGAGTTTGGTTCCACAGGAGGAGGGGCTGCTTTGCCGGACTTCTCCCCCATGTATTTACGCCCTTCCCTTTTTAGTGGGGAATTCCTTTAACAGATATGGCATATGTGTGGATGTGTTTTGTAGTTTGATATTTCTTGTTTCAGATTTTGCTCATTGTGTGTCTATTTTAAACGGGAGTGTTTTTCTTTACAGGGTAGGGGAGCTTGGGTTGCTAGTACTCCCCCTTGTGGCATTAGATCTTTCCAAATTCTTGGTAGTGCAAAAATTGTAATAAAGTGTTGAATTCTGTTGTCTGTCTTCTATTTGCCCGGGAGGATCTTAAATGCGTGGATTATTACCCACGACGCAACATACTATACATTATACTTTTTGACACATGCTATGCTATGACATTTTATGACATACTATGACGTTTTATTACATACTGTACTGACTTACTATACGACACTTTATAATAAATACTACACGAAGACTAACATTTTTGACACATACTACAGACTTTTTGACATATACTATAATGACATACTATGTCTTACCATACATTTAACGATATACTATATTTGGGCACAGACTTTTTTTTTTTAGACATTACACCAACTTTTTGATGACATTTTGACCTATACTATGCTATGTTTTGACACTTTTTTTTTTTTTTTTAAATTTCTAAACAGACATTTTATGGCATAGACTATACGATGATATTGATATACTATACTGACATTTTAATAGTGTATAAGATGTAATTTTTGATATGGTGTACTAAATGTTTTGGCACATACTACACTTATGAAATACTATGACATCTTATTGCATACTATACCATGACTTTTTATGACAAACTGACTTTTTTACACTTTACATATTACATACATTTTGACATTTTGATACACTAACATTTTCATGCACTGTACTATATTTTATGTCAATATACCATGAATTTCTATTACATACTAGACTGACATTTTTCGACATACACAATACTATTACATTTTGACATACTATGACATTTTATTACAGAATATACTTCGTCTTACTATACAACATTTTATGACATACTATATGTTTGACACAGACTATATGATATTTTGTAACATACTATAGTACTAAGACATATACATGATACTATGACACACTATTCTGCGACATTTTAGGACATACAATGTTAGGACATTTTAAGACATACTATACTTTGACATTTTTGAAAATATACTGACATCCTATGACATATCACGCAATGACTTTTTTGTTTTTTACATATACTGACATTTTTTAAACTTATACTGTGACATTGTTTGACATATACTGTAACATTTTTTAAACTTATACAATACAATTTTTTACATGGTGTGGTTTTTTTTACACATACTAAAGTATGTCATTTTTCGACAATATACTGACATTTTATGACATACTATTTAATGACATTTTTGGACAGACTATACTGTGACATTTTTCGACAGTATACTGACATTTTATGACATCCTATACTATGACTTTTTATGACATACTATTCTGTGACATTTTTGGACATACTATACTGTAACATTTTTTGACAAATACTATGACATTTTTGGAACTTATACGATTACATTTTTCAACAATATACTGACATGACATTATACAATTTTTTTTTTTTTTTTTTACATAGCATGATATTTTTTGACATACTATAATAACATTTTATGACATACAATACTTTTTTTTTTTGGCAAACTATACTCAGCCATTTTATTACATACTATGACATTTTTGACACATACTATACTATGAAATTGTATGAAATACTACACAATGATATTTCGATAGTTTGTACTACATGATAAACAATGACTTATGACACACTATACTGACATTTTATAACATACTGAACTTTGACGTTTTAGGACAATATTGGGAAGATTTTAGGACATACTATACTATGACATAGTATATTTTCAAAAAGTGAAAGTATAGTGACATTTTATGACATCCTATACGCTGACTTTTCATGACATACTATTCTGACATTTTTGGAGATATTATAGTATAACATTTTTTAAACCTATACTATGTTTTTTGACACTATAGTATATTTTTTTACATACTATACTGTGACATTTTTTGACATATACTGACATTTTTTAAACTTCTAGTATGACTATTTTTTTCCCATAGCATATTCTTTGATATACTATTGTATTTTTTTTTTTACATATACTATGAAATTTTTGACATACTATAGTATATTTTTTGTCATATACTATGACATTTTTTTCCATAGTACATTTTTTGACACATACTATACTATGACATTTTCACACACATACTATTACATTTTTTGACATATACTGACATTTTTTAAACTTCTACTATGACTATTTTCTTTCCCCATAGTATATTTTTTGACATACTATAGTATATTTTTTGTCATATACTATGACATTTTTTTCCATAGTACATTTTTTGACACATACTATACTATGACATTTTTACACATATACTATGACATTTTTGGAGATATTGAAGTATAACATTTTTTAAACCTATACTATAACGTTTTTTGACACTATATTTTTTGACATACTATACTATGACATTTTTTGACATATACTGACATTTTTTAAACTTCTGACTTTTTTTTTCCATAGTATATATTTTGATATACTATTGTGTTTTTTTACATATACTATGAAATTTTTGACATACTATAGTATATTTTTTGTCATATACTATGACATTTTTTTCCATAGTACATTTTTTGACACATACTATACTATGACATTTTTACACATATACTATGACATTTTTGGAGATATTGAAGTATAACATTTTTTAAACCTATACTATAATGTTTTTTGACACTATATTTTTTGACATACTATACTATGACATTTTTTGACATATACTGACATTTTTTAAACTTCTGACTTTTTTTTTCCATAGTATATATTTTGATATACTATTGTGTTTTTTTACATATACTATGAAATTTTTGACATACTATAGTATATTTTTTGTCATATACTATGACATTTTTTTCCATAGTACATTTTTACATTTTTTGACACATACTATACTATGACATTTTTACACATATACTATGACATTTTTGGAGATATTGAAGTATAACATTTTTTAAACCTATACTATAATGTTTTTTGACACTATATTTTTTGACATACTATACTATGACATTTTTTGACATATACTGACATTTTTTAAAACTCCTACTATGACTATTTTTTGTTCCAGAGCATATTTTTTTTATATACTATTGTATTTTTTTTTACATATACTATGAAATTTTTGACATACTATAGTATATTTTTTGACATATACTATGACATTTTTTTCCATAGTACATTTTTTGACACATACTATACTATGACATTTTTACACATATACTATTACATTTTTGGAGATATTGAAGTATAACATTTTTTAAACCTATACTATAACGTTTTTTGACACTATATTTTTTGACATACTATACTATGACATTTTTTGACATATACTGACATTTTTTAAAACTCCTACTATGACTATTTTTTGTTCCAGAGCATATTTTTTTTATATACTATTGTATTTTTTTTTACATATACTATGAAATTTTTGACATACTATAGTATATTTTTTGACATATACTATGACATTTTTTTCCATAGTACATTTTTTGACACATACTATACTATGACATTTTTACACATATACTATTACATTTTTGGAGATATTGAAGTATAACATTTTTTAAACCTATACTATAACGTTTTTTGACACTATATTTTTTGACATACTATACTATGACATTTTTTGACATATACTGACATTTTTTAAACTTCTGACTTTTTTTTTCCATAGTATATATTTTGATATACTATTGTGTTTTTTTACATATACTATGAAATTTTTGACATACTATAGTATATTTTTTGTCATATACTATGACATTTTTTTCCATAGTACATTTTTTGACACATACTATACTATGACATTTTTACACATATACTATGACATTTTTGGAGATATTGAAGTATAACATCTTTTAAACCTATACTATAACGTTTTTTGACACTATATTTTTTGACATACTATACTATGACATTTTTTGACATATACTGACATTTTTTAAAACTTCTACTATGACTATTTTTTGTTCCACAGCATATTTTTTGATATACTATTGTATTTCTTTTTACATATACTATGAAATTTTTTGACATACTATAGTATATTTTTTGTCATATACTATGACATTTTTTTCCATAGTACATTTTTTGACATACTATACTATGACATTTTTACACATATACTATGACATTTTTGGAGATATTGAAGTATAACATTTTTTAAACCTATACTATAACGTTTTTTGACACTATATTTTTTGACATACTATACTATGACATTTTTTGACATATACTGACATTTTTTAAACTTCTGACTTTTTTTTTCCATAGTATATATTTTGATATACTATTGTGTTTTTTTACATATACTATGAAATTTTTGACATACTATAGTATATTTTTTGTCATATACTATGACATTTTTTTCCATAGTACATTTTTTGACACATACTATACTATGACATTTTTACACATATACTATGACATTTTTGGAGATATTGAAGTATAACATTTTTTAAACCTATACTATAACGTTTTTTGACACTATATTTTTTGACATACTATACTATGACATTTTTTGACATATACTGACATTTTTTAAACTTCTGACTTTTTTTTTCCATAGTATATATTTTGATATACTATTGTGTTTTTTTACATATACTATGAAATTTTTGACATACTATAGTATATTTTTTGTCATATACTATGACATTTTTTTCCATAGTACATTTTTTGACACATACTATACTATGACATTTTTACACATATACTATGACATTTTTGGAGATATTGAAGTATAACATTTTTTAAACCTATACTATAACGTTTTTTGACACTATATTTTTTGACATATACTGACATTTTTTAAACTTCTGACTTTTTTTTTCCATAGTATATATTTTGATATACTATTGTGTTTTTTTACATATACTATGAAATTTTTGACATACTATAGTATATTTTTTGTCATATACTATGACATTTTTTTCCATAGTACATTTTTTGACACATACTATACTATGACATTTTTACACATATACTATGACATTTTTGGAGATATTGAAGTATAACATCTTTTAAACCTATACTATAACGTTTTTTGACACTATATTTTTTGACATACTATACTATGACATTTTTTGACATATACTGACATTTTTTAAAACTTCTACTATGACTATTTTTTGTTCCACAGCATATTTTTTGATATACTATTGTATTTCTTTTTACATATACTATGAAATTTTTTGACATACTATAGTATATTTTTTGTCATATACTATGACATTTTTTTCCATAGTACATTTTTTGACATACTATACTATGACATTTTTACACATATACTATGACATTTTTGGAGATATTGAAGTATAACATTTTTTAAACCTATACTATAACGTTTTTTGACACTATATTTTTTGACATACTATACTATGACATTTTTTGACATATACTGACATTTTTTAAACTTCTGACTTTTTTTTTCCATAGTATATATTTTGATATACTATTGTGTTTTTTTACATATACTATGAAATTTTTGACATACTATAGTATATTTTTTGTCATATACTATGACATTTTTTTCCATAGTACATTTTTTGACACATACTATACTATGACATTTTTACACATATACTATGACATTTTTGGAGATATTGAAGTATAACATTTTTTAAACCTATACTATAACGTTTTTTGACACTATATTTTTTGACATACTATACTATGACATTTTTTGACATATACTGACATTTTTTAAACTTCTGACTTTTTTTTTCCATAGTATATATTTTGATATACTATTGTGTTTTTTTACATATACTATGAAATTTTTGACATACTATAGTATATTTTTTGTCATATACTATGACATTTTTTTCCATAGTACATTTTTTGACACATACTATACTATGACATTTTTACACATATACTATTACATTTTTGGAGATATTGAAGTATAACATTTTTTAAACCTATACTATAACGTTTTTTGACACTATATTTTTTGACATACTATACTATGACATTTTTTGACATATACTGACATTTTTTAAAACTCCTACTATGACTATTTTTTGTTCCAGAGCATATTTTTTTTATATACTATTGTATTTTTTTTTTACATATACTATGAAATTTTTGACATACTATAGTATATTTTTTGACATATACTATGACATTTTTTTCCATAGTACATTTTTTGACACATACTATACTATGACATTTTTACACATATACTATGACATTTTTGGAGATATTGAAGTATAACATTTTTTAAACCTATACTATAACGTTTTTTGACACTATATTTTTTGACATACTATACTATGACATTTTTTGACATATACTGACATTTTTTAAACTTCTGACTTTTTTTTTCCATAGTATATATTTTGATATACTATTGTGTTTTTTTACATATACTATGAAATTTTTGACATACTATAGTATATTTTTTGTCATATACTATGACATTTTTTTCCATAGTACATTTTTTGACACATACTATACTATGACATTTTTACACATATACTATGACATTTTTGGAGATATTGAAGTATAACATCTTTTAAACCTATACTATAACGTTTTTTGACACTATATTTTTTGACATACTATACTATGACATTTTTTGACATATACTGACATTTTTTAAAACTTCTACTATGACTATTTTTTGTTCCACAGCATATTTTTTGATATACTATTGTATTTCTTTTTACATATACTATGAAATTTTTGACATACTATAGTATATTTTTTGTGATATACTATGACATTTTTTTCCATAGTACATTTTTTTTACATACTATACTATGACATTTTTTGACATATACTGACATTTTTTAAACTTCTGACTTTTTTTTTCCATAGTATATATTTTGATATACTATTGTGTTTTTTTACATATACTATGAAATTTTTGACATACTATAGTATATTTTTTGTCATATACTATGACATTTTTTTCCATAGTACATTTTTTGACACATACTATACTATGACATTTTTACACATATACTATGACATTTTTGGAGATATTGAAGTATAACATCTTTTAAACCTATACTATAACGTTTTTTGACACTATATTTTTTGACATACTATACTATGACATTTTTTGACATATACTGACATTTTTTAAAACTTCTACTATGACTATTTTCTGTTCCACAGCATATTTTTTGATATACTATTGTATTTCTTTTTACATATACTATGAAATTTTTGACATACTATAGTATATTTTTTGTCATATACTATGACATTTTTTTCCATAGTACATTTTTTGACATACTATACTATACTATAGTATATTTTTTGTCATATACTATGACATTTTTTTCCATAGTAAATTTTTTGACATACTATACTATGACATTTTTTGACATATACTGACATTTTTTAAAACTTCTACTATGACTATTTTTTGTTCCAGAGCATATTTTTTTATATACTATTGTATTTTTTTTTTTACATATACTATGAAATTTTTGACATACTATAGTATATTTTTTGACATATACTATGACATTTTTTTCCATAGTACATTTTTTGACACATACTATACTATGACATTTTCACACACATACTATTACATTTTTTTGACATATACTGACATTTTTTAAACTTCTATGACTTTTTTTTTTCTTTACATAGTATGATGTTTTTTGGCATACTATAATACAACATTTTATGACATACAATATTTTTTTTTTTTGACAAACTATACTAAGCCATTTTATTACATACTATGAGATTTTTGACACATACTATACTATGAAATTGTATGACATACTACACAATGATATTTCGATAGTTTGTACTACATGATATACAATGACTTATGACACACTATACTGACATTTTATAACATTGAACTTTGACGTTTTAGGACAATATTGGGAAGATTTTAAGACCTACTATACTATGACATGGTATATTTTCAAAAAATGAAAGTATAGTGACATTTTATGACATCCTATACGATGACTTTTTATGACATCCTATTCTATGACATTTTTGGACATCCTATACTGTGACATTTTTGGACATATATGACATTTTTAGAGATATTGAAGTATAACATTTTTTAAACCTATACTATAACGTTTTTTGACACTATAGTATATTTTTTGACATACTATACTATGACATTTTTTGACATATACTGACATTTTTTAAACTTCTACTATGACTATTTTCTTTCCCCATAGTATATTTTTTGAAATACTATAGTATATTTTTTGTCATATACTATGACATTTTTTTCCATAGTACATTTTTTGACACATACTATACTATGACATTTTTACACATATACTATGACATTTTTGGAGATATTGAAGTATAACATTTTTTAAACCTATACTATAACGTTTTTTGACACTATATTTTTTGACATACTATACTATGACATTTTTTGACATATACTGACATTTTTTAAACTTCTGACTTTTTTTTTCCATAGTATATATTTTGATATACTATTGTGTTTTTTTACATATACTATGAAATTTTTGACATACTATAGTATATTTTTTGTCATATACTATGACATTTTTTTCCATAGTACATTTTTTGACACATACTATACTATGACATTTTTACACATATACTATTACATTTTTGGAGATATTGAAGTATAACATTTTTTAAACCTATACTATAACGTTTTTTGACACTATATTTTTTGACATACTATACTATGACATTTTTTGACATATACTGACATTTTTTAAAACTCCTACTATGACTATTTTTTGTTCCAGAGCATATTTTTTTTATATACTATTGTATTTTTTTTTTACATATACTATGAAATTTTTGACATACTATAGTATATTTTTTGACATATACTATGACATTTTTTTCCATAGTACATTTTTTGACACATACTATACTATGACATTTTTACACATATACTATGACATTTTTGGAGATATTGAAGTATAACATTTTTTAAACCTATACTATAACGTTTTTTGACACTATATTTTTTGACATACTATACTATGACATTTTTTGACATATACTGACATTTTTTAAACTTCTGACTTTTTTTTTCCATAGTATATATTTTGATATACTATTGTGTTTTTTTACATATACTATGAAATTTTTGACATACTATAGTATATTTTTTGTCATATACTATGACATTTTTTTCCATAGTACATTTTTTGACACATACTATACTATGACATTTTTACACATATACTATGACATTTTTGGAGATATTGAAGTATAACATCTTTTAAACCTATACTATAACGTTTTTTGACACTATATTTTTTGACATACTATACTATGACATTTTTTGACATATACTGACATTTTTTAAAACTTCTACTATGACTATTTTTTGTTCCACAGCATATTTTTTGATATACTATTGTATTTCTTTTTACATATACTATGAAATTTTTGACATACTATAGTATATTTTTTGTGATATACTATGACATTTTTTTCCATAGTACATTTTTTTTACATACTATACTATGACATTTTTTGACATATACTGACATTTTTTAAACTTCTGACTTTTTTTTTCCATAGTATATATTTTGATATACTATTGTGTTTTTTTACATATACTATGAAATTTTTGACATACTATAGTATATTTTTTGTCATATACTATGACATTTTTTTCCATAGTACATTTTTTGACACATACTATACTATGACATTTTTACACATATACTATGACATTTTTGGAGATATTGAAGTATAACATCTTTTAAACCTATACTATAACGTTTTTTGACACTATATTTTTTGACATACTATACTATGACATTTTTTGACATATACTGACATTTTTTAAAACTTCTACTATGACTATTTTCTGTTCCACAGCATATTTTTTGATATACTATTGTATTTCTTTTTACATATACTATGAAATTTTTGACATACTATAGTATATTTTTTGTCATATACTATGACATTTTTTTCCATAGTACATTTTTTGACATACTATACTATACTATAGTATATTTTTTGTCATATACTATGACATTTTTTTCCATAGTAAATTTTTTGACATACTATACTATGACATTTTTTGACATATACTGACATTTTTTAAAACTTCTACTATGACTATTTTTTGTTCCAGAGCATATTTTTTTATATACTATTGTATTTTTTTTTTTACATATACTATGAAATTTTTGACATACTATAGTATATTTTTTGACATATACTATGACATTTTTTTCCATAGTACATTTTTTGACACATACTATACTATGACATTTTCACACACATACTATTACATTTTTTTGACATATACTGACATTTTTTAAACTTCTATGACTTTTTTTTTTCTTTACATAGTATGATGTTTTTTGGCATACTATAATACAACATTTTATGACATACAATATTTTTTTTTTTTGACAAACTATACTAAGCCATTTTATTACATACTATGAGATTTTTGACACATACTATACTATGAAATTGTATGACATACTACACAATGATATTTCGATAGTTTGTACTACATGATATACAATGACTTATGACACACTATACTGACATTTTATAACATTGAACTTTGACGTTTTAGGACAATATTGGGAAGATTTTAAGACCTACTATACTATGACATGGTATATTTTCAAAAAATGAAAGTATAGTGACATTTTATGACATCCTATACGATGACTTTTTATGACATCCTATTCTATGACATTTTTGGACATCCTATACTGTGACATTTTTGGACATATATGACATTTTTAGAGATATTGAAGTATAACATTTTTTAAACCTATACTATAACGTTTTTTGACACTATAGTATATTTTTTGACATACTATACTATGACATTTTTTGACATATACTGACATTTTTTAAACTTCTACTATGACTATTTTCTTTCCCCATAGTATATTTTTTGAAATACTATAGTATATTTTTTGTCATATACTATGACATTTTTTTCCATAGTACATTTTTTGACACATACTATACTATGACATTTTTACACATATACTATGACATTTTTAGAGATATTGAAGTATAACATTTTTTGAACCTATACTATAACGTTTTTTGACACTCTATTTTTTGACATACTATACTATGACATTTTTTGACATATACTGACATTTTTTAAAACTTCTACTATGACTATTTTTTGTTCCAGAGCATATTTTTTTATATACTATTGTATTTTTTTTTTACATATACTATGAAATTTTTGACATACTATAGTATATTTTTTGACATATACTATGACATTTTTTTCCATAGTACATTTTTTGACACATACTATACTATGACATTTTTACACATATACTATGACATTTTTGGAGATATTGAAGTATAACATTTTTAAACCT
This sequence comes from Telmatherina bonti, assembly GCF_933228915.1. Classification (NCBI taxonomy): domain Eukaryota; kingdom Metazoa; phylum Chordata; class Actinopteri; order Atheriniformes; family Telmatherinidae; genus Telmatherina; species Telmatherina bonti. The sequence goes on from NC_136618.1 coordinate 8,541,598, forward strand.
ATACTATAACGTTTTTTGACACTATATTTTTTGACATACTATACTATGACATTTTTTGACATATACTGACATTTTTTAAAACTTCTACTATGACTATTTTTTGTTCCAGAGCATATTTTTTGATATACTATTGTATTTCTTTTTACATATACTATGAAATTTTTGACATACTATAGTATATTTTTTGTCATATACTATGACATTTTTTTCCATAGTACATTTTTTGACACATACTATACTATGACATTTTTACACATATACTATGACATTTTTGGAGATATTGAAGTATAACATCTTTTAAACCTATACTATAACGTTTTTTGACACTATATTTTTTGACATACTATACTATGACATTTTTTGACATATACTGACATTTTTTAAAACTTCTACTATGACTATTTTTTGTTCCACAGCATATTTTTTGATATACTATTGTATTTCTTTTTACATATACTATGAAATTTTTGACATACTATAGTATATTTTTTGTGATATACTATGACATTTTTTTCCATAGTACATTTTTTTACATACTATACTATGACATTTTTTGACATATACTGACATTTTTTAAACTTCTGACTTTTTTTTTCCATAGTATATATTTTGATATACTATTGTGTTTTTTTACATATACTATGAAATTTTTGACATACTATAGTATATTTTTTGTCATATACTATGACATTTTTTTCCATAGTACATTTTTTGACACATACTATACTATGACATTTTTACACATATACTATGACATTTTTGGATATATTGAAGTATAACATTTTTTAAACCTATACTATAACGTTTTTTGACACTATATTTTTTGACATACTATACTATGACATTTTTTGACATATACTGACATTTTTTAAAACTTCTACTATGACTATTTTTTTTTCCACAGCATATTTTTTGATATACTATTGTATTTTTTTTTTACATATACTATGAAATTTTTGACATACTATAGTATATTTTTTGTCATATACTATGACATTTTTTTCCATAGTAAATTTTTTGACATACTATACTATGACATTTTTTGACATATACTGACATTTTTTTAAAACTTCTACTATGACTATTTTTTGTTCCAGAGCATATTTTTTTATATACTATTGTATTTTTTTTTACATATACTATGAAATTTTTGACATACTATAGTATATTTTTTGTCATATACTATGACATTTTTTTCCATAGTATATTTTTTGACACATACTATACTATGACATTTTCACACACATACTATTACATTTTTTTGACATATACTGACATTTTTTAAACTTCTATGACTTTTTTTTTTCTTTACATAGTATGTTTTTGGCATACTATAATACAACATTTTATGACATACAATACTTTATTTTTTTTTTTGACAAACTATACTAAGCCATTTTATTACATACTATGACATTTTTGACACATACTATACTATGAAATTGTATGACATACTACACAATGATATTTTGATAGTTTGTACTACATGATATACAATGACTTATGACACACTATACTGACATTTTATAACATATTGAACTTTGACGTTTTAGGACAATATTGGGAAGATTTTAAGACCTACTATACTATGACATGGTATATTTTCAAAAAATGAAAGTATAGTGACATTTTATGACATCCTATACGATGACTTTTTATGACATCCTATTCTATGACATTTTTCGACATACTATACTGTGACATTTTTGGACACATTAGACTGACATTTTTGACATACTATGACATTCTTTTAGCTTATACTATTACATTTTATGACACCCTATACTTTGACCTTTTATGACATACTATTCTATGACATTTGATATACAACAGTATATTTTTGGACACATGGTTTGACTTTTTACATACTATGACATTTTTTAGACATACTATAAGATTTTTGACATACAATAGTATATTTTTTGACATACTACAGTATGACATTTTTCTTAAAATACTGTGACATTTTTAGAAATACTATAAGATTTTTGACATACTATAGTATATTTTTTGACACATACTACAGTATGACATTCTTAAAATACTGACATTTTTGGACAAATTATACTATGACATTTTTGACATACTAAAGTATATTGATGACACATACTACACCAACATATGACATACTACACGATGACTTTTTTTTTTTTTTTTTTTTTTTTTACACATACTACACAGACATTTGGCACAGACTATACTTTTTTTTTGGCACATATTACACTGACATTTTATGACATACTATGACTTTTTATTACATACTACACCAAAACATATCCTACACTGTCACTTTGAGATACTAAAACTTGCTATACTATGACATACTACACTGACTTTTTATGACATACTATCACTTTTTTTTTTTTTTTTTTTTTTTTTTTAACACTGTGATTTTATGACATACAATACTATGACATTTCATGACATACTATACTATGAAATACACCATGACATTTTATGATATACTATGTACTACATGTACTATGACATTTTTTGAGTTATACTATATTTTTGACAGTATATTTTTTTACTTACTATGACATTTTTGGACATGACATTTTTGACATATATAGTATGATTTTGACACATACTACACAGACTTTGAATTACTATACTAACATTTTGACATGTAGTATGGCACACTATACCATGACATTTTATCAGACATACTACACTGACATTTTATGATTTACTATGACATACTATAATATGACAAATGATATACTATACCATGACATTTTAAGACATGAGATTTTGACACATGCTTCACTTTTGGAATTACTGTACTATGGCATTATGACATTGACACGTACTACACTGACTGACAGACATATTTTTGACATTATATACTATGACATACGACACTGACATTTTATGACACATACTACACTGATATTTTTTTAATTACCATACTCTTTTTGATGGGGTTCGGCTTGGTGGCCTCAGGATTGGGTCCCTGCTTTTTGCAGGTGAACTGGTCCTGTTGGCTTCATCTGGTCATGATATTCAGTTCTCACTTGAGTGATTCATGAGAGTGTGAAGAGGCTGGGATGAGAATCAGCACCTCCAAATCTGAGACCATGGTCCTCAGTCGGAATAGGGTGGATTGCCCTCTCCGGGTCGGGAGTCAGGTCCTGCCTCAAGTGGAGGAGTTTAAATATCTCGGGGTCCTGCTAACGAGAGGAAGGATGGAGGGCGAGATCGACACTGATCGGTGCGGCGTCTGGAGTAATGCGGGCTCTGCGCCGGTCTGTCATGGTGAAGAAGGAGCTGAACCAGAAGGCGAAGCTCTCGATTTACAAGTCGATCTACGTTCCTACCCTCACCTATGGTCATGAGCTGTGGGTCGTGACCTAAAGAACGAGATCTCATATACAGGCGGCTGAAATGAGTTTCCTTCGTCGGGTGGCAGGGCTCTCCCTTAGAGATAGGGTGAGGAGCTTGGTCATCCGGGAGGGGCTCAGAATAGAGCGCCTGCTCCTCCGCATCGAGAGAAACCAGTTGCTGTAGCTCAGTCATCTGGTCAGGATGCCTCCTGGACCTCCCTGGTGAGGTGTTCCAGGCAAGTCTCTCTGGGAGGAGACCCCGGGGAAGACCCAGGACACGCTAGAGGGATTATATCTCTCGGCTGGCCTGGAAACGCTTCGGGATCCCCCGGCAGAGTTGGCAAATGTGGCTGGGAAAAGGGAAGTCTGGACTTCTCTGCTTAGGCTGCTGCCCCTGCGAGCCGACCCCGGATAAGTGGCTGAAGATGAGACACTTTTTTTTTTTTTGGCCTACTATGCTGTGACATTTTATGACAAAAACTTCAATGACTTTTGATACGCTATACTATGACACTTTTTAGACTGTCATAAAACACTTTTTTTTTTTTTACATAAAATATGTCACAACATAGTATAGCATTTCAAAATTGTCAAAATATCACATTTTTTACGTTTTACTAAGATTAAAAACATACTGTTATGACACATGCTATGACATTTTTAAAACATACTTTGACATACTTTACAATAACATGACATTTCTTTACACACATGCTATAACGTGACACATAATATGCTATATTTTTGTCACCAACATTTTTTTTTACATGCTATACCATGACATTTTTGACAAACTGTTATGGTACATATTTTACAATTTACAATTTTTTTTTTTAACACATTTTTACTGTATTGTGAGACAGACATTTTTTGACACTGTCATGACATGCTGTACTGTCATAGTATATCTTTTTAAAAAAATGACATTCTTGACACATACTATGTTATGAAACAAACTTTATGAACATACTTCAATGACATTTTTTGACATAATATACTGTTGTGGCATATAGTATACTTTGACATTTTGACACGTCATACCAAGAATTTTTTTTTCTTTTGGACATACTTTACTGTATTGTGACAACCCAACCTTAACTTTTCTCTTTCTTTATCTGTAGGTAGGTGTGCTATGGACAGTTTTTCATCAGTACACCTGGCTTTAGCGCACTTGCTTTTATAAGGCTGTAGACTTGCTACTCGTGCTCCCTCTATCAGCTTTGTTTGTTAGTTCAGACACTGACTTGCAACCACTTTACACCAGTTTACACGTCTACGTGATGCATACACACTACACAGACATGTATTAAAGAAATTAAACAGCGGGCCTTCCCTTGCACTTCTGTGCAAGCTGTATCAATATTGTGACATGCCATAATGACATTTGACTTATTTTATGACATTTATGACCTATACTATGTGGTGGCAGATACAATACTATCACATTTTTTACATAATATATGATCGTGACACATACCTTACAAAAAGATTTTTTGTCACAGACATTTGACACATGCTATACTATGACATTTTTGGACAAAATATACTATGTTTTGACACACTTTACCTTGACTTTTTTTTTTTTTTTTTTTTTTTTTTTAACATGCTATAATACATTATGGCATTTGACACAAACAATAGTATTACATTTTTTGACACATACTATATTATGCCATGAAACATGCTTTAATATGACATTTTTGGAAGGTGGCCTGTGTAGTTTGCATCTTCTCCCTGTGTATGCGCAGGTTCTCGCCGGGTACTCTGGCTTCCTCCCACCATCTAGAGACATGCATATTAGGTTAATCGATTACTATAAACTGCCCATAGGAGTGAGTGGACGGTTAGTTGTGTCTATGCTGGCCCTGTGATGGACTGGCAACCTGTTCAGCGTGTACCCTGCCTCTTGCCCAAAGACTGCTGCAATAGGCTCCAGCTTCCCTGCGACCCTTAGTCGGATTAAGCAGTTCAGATAAAAAAATTTTTTTTTTAATATATACACAAACCACACTTTTTTGTAATGGATACATTTTTTGACATAATATACTGTCGTGACATACGACACCATGACATTTTATGCATGCAATATGATCATTTTTTGACACATACTGACATTTGACAAAGGCTAAGATACTATGAAGGTACTATGTCACATACCTTACTATATTGTGAGACATTCTACACTGACATTTGACACATACTACACTATTACATTTTATGACACTGTTGTGGCACATATTTTACTATGACTTTTGACACTTTACCGAGACTATTTTTTTTTTTAAACACACTACACTGTCATGACATGGTATACAAACATTTTGACAAATATACCGTCATGAAATATTACACTAACATTTGACATATTGACTCATACTGTACTGACAATTTTTGTACACATACATCATGACTTTTTGTTCCCCAGACATGACATTTGTCACTTTAATGTGACTTGACAAACAGCTATATTATGACATGCTATACTGACTTGACACTTGACTATGACATTTTCTTACTGTCATGACACACGGTGACTTTTTTTTAATACATAAAATTACTGACATTGTGACACTATACAATGAGTTTTTTTTAGACACATGCATTTGATCACAATAGATTTTAATGACCAAACTTTCTACTATATTTAAAGCAAGTTAAATAAATCAGATAAAAATGTATAAATGTTTATTTTCAGGTCTTATCTGCAATAAGACAAGTTTACAATAAATCAGTGGGTTCTGTTCAGACTGCAGCTGAGAAACGCCCTCTGCTGGTCACATGAGGAAATGAACCTTCCAGCTTTCACCTGCAGCTTTACAGATGATGCAGGACTTCAGAGAACTGAATGGGTTTTCCATGTCCACCGTCTACTCCTGGGACTCAGACCGGATCTGATAGTCCAGGACTTAAGTCTCAGACTGGTACTGGGTCTTGCTGGTCTGCAGGGACCATGTTCAGTTACCTGTTTTAATCACTCAGTTTTATGAATCCTGACCCGAGTTTGCAGTTTTGACAACTAGGACTACAACTAGTCCACTAGATAGGTTTTTCAGTCCTGAATTCTGCACATCAGGTCCAGTTCTGTCACACTGGAACACTGGGAGCCAAGAACTACTGACAAATCTTTCCAAACATTCAGCCTGGACAAATAAACAGTGACAAAAACTACAAATAAAAAGTTGATCAGGCTTACAAAAACTCATGTTTAACTCTGTTAGAGATGTGGCTGCTTCCACCACTGCTATCTTTTAATATAAATATCTAAGCATCTGTTTGATATGAAACAGATGAAAGTGGCCGTTGGTGAAGTTGCTTCAGTTTAAGTTTCCCTTCAACGTGCTTTAAAGAAACAAGTTAGAAAGATTGGGCTTTTCTGGATCAATAAGTCATCAATGGAACATTGCTTATACAACCCTGACATCACTGCAGTTACAGCGTGGTAGACTGAGCTGCATCTTCCTCAAAAGCAACCGTCCAACATGCCGGGAGACCAGCACCAAAGAATGGAGTCACTCAGCAGCTGACGTCCAGGTCTAATGTGAACGCCACCTCCTGACTCATAGCTGTGGACAGTGTGTCCATAACTGTCTCAAATGTGTTGGCAGCAAGTCAGAAGGTTTTTCCCGGATGAGTCTCCTGCGGCTGCAACACTCCACTGATGTGCACAATTCATTCATTTTTCTTTGGCGTTTCTGGTCCACAGTAGGCTATTATGTTAGCAAGAAAAATCACTACTACGTCAGAGCTTCCATCTATATAAAAATACCTGCAGTTATTATTAGGGTGATGGAGAAGGTTCCTCTTTGAGACTTTAGCTATGAAGAGGTTTCATGTTTACTTTACCCATCTGAGCTTTTCCCAGCTTCTCTGGTTTCTTACCAAAGTCCAAAATCAAGGTAGGTCCAGTTGTTCCAAACTGCAACTAAAGCATAATCGTGATGTTTAAATCCCCTCAGACTTTGAACAAGGCCTCCAGATAAACTGAATGTTTAGGAAATTTGCTGATAAATGTTAAGCTGAATGAAAAATAAAAGGTTAAAGATTTGTTATTGTTAATCTCCCATCTGCGTTCCTTATACATCCATAAGTCTGTTAAACATCAGTGTGAAAGAGGACAACTTTGCACCATGTTGGGTTATGCACATAAAAGACAAAAAATTCACTGACATCTTGCATCATGCAGAAATTAAGTGGAAATATCTAAACTGAAACATTCATTTGAGCCAAAACTGTAAATACAAATTATAAAGGCATCCGAGTCTAATGCACACCGATTTCAGCGTAAACCTGTCAATATGCATCGTCTGCACCTCAGGTAACTGGATCCACTGATCGAAACATGTTTTTTGGCCATTGATGGCTACCATCCATTTACAACATGCTCTGCCCACCTCTGCCATCATGCTCTAATTTTGAAATACTGGACTTTTAAATGTTCACTACAGCAAAGTAGGATTTTACCAGAAGAGCACTTTTAACTGTACATAACTGTCCAGTAGCCCACTCGGACAGCTGCCCCTCTGTGTTGTGTGATTAACCAGGATGCCAACGTTCAGGTTCAGCCAAACAGGGCATTTTTATTCTGACACAGATGAGATTAAAACAGTTCAGCAGCATAAAAGATTCAACAGCAATCTTAGCACAACTTCCTTTACAGCAACCAAAATCAGAAAATTACGTAGAAAATACTCCTTTTACATATCCTGAACCAAAAGCTTAAGAAATTTACATCTCCTGGAAGTTTACTTTAATATGAGCATTACATCACCAAATGCACAGTTTTCTTTGAGAACAAATGCTGAAGTCATTAAAAGCGTGCATCAATAAAAACATACCAGGAAGAGAATGAGACGAAACACTTCAGCAGCATGTAAAATCTGCTGTACCACACGTGTCGGCACAATGGGACACACTGCCAAGGACGTCTAAAACTCCATAAATTTGTGGTAAACAGGTTGGAATAATGTTAGCAAACCAATTTAATAAAATTGGCTCTTCTGACAGCTTCCAGGTGAGTTAGGGCCTCTGAGAAACTCCTCTTCCTCCACTGACAGAATGCAGGTTTACGTTGCAGCAACTTAGTTCCACAAACCATTCAATGAAAAAAAACAAACATTTGACACAATTTAAAATAAAGCACATTTGCAGGCATTGCATGCTTTTTCTACATGCAAAAAAGGTTTGCAGCACTTTAAAATCATAAAGCCAAGCTGCAGTTTTTAGCGGGATCATCAACACCTGACCTGGACATCAAGAAGATCAACCAAGTCCATTGTTCAAGATAGAGCTGTACGCCAATGATCTGCTGTTTCAGTACAGTTTCAAGCAGCTTTATGTGAAATGTCCACATCTGATGACTGGATGAAGGAGGTGGGTCTTTCAGCTGTGGAGGATCTTCCTCAGTCTCTGCTGTAATGACAGAGGATAAAAATAAATGGACGATTTTAGCGATGCTTTCTGGAGATGTGAAGTCATTTTACACACCTTGTCAGTTGTCTGTACGAGCGGTGTTACTGGAGGTGTACGGATGAAGTCAGCTGAGGGGTTGTAGGTTCATTTGGTGGTCCCAATCTGGATCTCAGAGCAGCTGCGTCATCGCCTTCTGCAATTCTGGAATTAAAAGATATGCTCTCCATGTCTTTGCTGAATAAAGCCTTAAATCATCTGATTATTCTTTGGTGTACATTTAACTTTAAAATAAGAGTTAGGGGTGAGAGTTTTACAATTTAACCAGTAAAATGAAGGTTAAATATAATAGCGAAACCTTTCAGTGCACGTCGATTACACTGATGCCCAGGGAAGCTGTTCAGTTTTGCCAGTTATTTTCCTTTTTACAACTGTTTAGTTGAAAGTGAATATATTTCTTTGCAGACATCAATAGAGCCTGAGTTTACAACAGCATTTGTCTATGAGTCAGTCATCCACCAAAATCTATTTAAATTAAAAAGATGCTGCTTTTGGGTAGGGCTGCACAATTAATCGTATTTTGATTGTGATCACGATTTTGGTGGCCCAATTAAACCTGATCGTCAATTATATTTACATTCAAAATGCGAGCTCTGCTGCATGCGTATGATCACTCAGGTTCTCAACCAGTAGTCTGCCAACCACCGGGGGGTGGGTGGGACGTGTGGTTAAGGTTTCATTAAGCTGCTTAAATACCAAGCGCACACAACTTTTACCAGCAGCCAGTTAAGTATCGTTGGATTGGTTGGACATTTGAGACATTTATCCTGTTGCAGGTAAACATTTTTTCTTCTTTTTTTTTTTTTTTTTTTTTTTTTTTTTTTTTAAAACAGCTGATCATGGTGGTAAAAAAAAAAAAAAAAAAAAAAAAAAAAAAAAAGAAAAACGTTTTTAAAACACGTGGCATTAAAATACACAACCCTGCCGGGTTCACAACTTGACCTGCCGCGAACGTAGTTGCTCATTAAATATGAAATAAGCAGCTTCATTGCACATAAAGCAGACATTGCCGCCCACATTGATCCCTCCCGGCTTCAGATAAACCTTCTCATGGAGGATGAAACAAGTTTTAGACTGATGAGAACAAGTCAAGTTGAGAATGGAAAATACAGCTGCATCAAAACACTGGATAAGAAATAAGATTATTTTGTGTAATTATATCTCCAAAGGAGCATTGCCTGCGCTGTATGAAAAGTGTTGAGGGAATAATAAGGGAGCGCTATATTTTGTGTGTGTGTGTGTGTGTGTGTGTACGTGTGTGTACGTGTGTGTACGTGTGTGTACGTGTGTGTACGTGTGTACTTTATATATACATACACACTATTTTAGAGTTGCCAAGTAGGTCGTTTACAAGTGGTGCATTAAAATACATGTTTTTCCAGACAATGAACGATCATGATTTATAATAGTGATTACAATATTGCTCAAAATAATCGTGATTATTTTGGTCATAATTGTGCAGCCCTACATTAGGGGCAAATATTCTTATGTGAACAAACAATATATTACAAAGCCTGTAATTTTTTTTTTTTTTTTTTTCTTCCAATAAAGAGTTCCATCCCTAATTTAAAAAAAAAAAAAAAAAAAAAAAAAAAAAAGCTCTAATTACTCTCCATACATTTCAATATCATCGTCCCTCTTTCAGACCTGCGAGATAATTATCTCCTTGCTGACAAACGAAGATTGAGTTGTGCGAGACTGATGGGTTACGACCACCAGACATCGAAACTTTACCAGGTTTAAAATGGCATCCAGTGATGCTTTCACCCTCATGATGCAATACTGACTGCAGCTTGCAACAATCACACACCTGAAGTTGACATGTCTGGACATCCTTCAGCTACCGCTTCTTGAGAACTTGCACCAGAAGTCATCTCCATCTTGGCGTCAACGCTACGGGGTGTGCTGCAGCTCATCAACACGGGGAGATGCGACAGATCACGCCGACTCCGCTTCTTTGAATCAGAGAAAGTTTATGCTCAACATGAACGCTAAATATTTTTTAATGCATAAATTAAATGAAATTGATGAACAACTTACAACTTCATGAAACACTACTAGATGCAATCAGAATGGACTGGACGTTGCTGTAAATATAGAACTAGAATTAGTCGTAGGATAAAGGGTTTGTTGATTTCCAACAACAAAAATCACTACTCAGACACCTACTGCAGAACTCTTACAGCAAGGTGTTTTGTTTAACGGCACATGCAGACACCAGCTTATTTCAAGCCCTCTGATTGTATCCACACCTACATACAAAACAAAAAAGACAATTAAACAAATTGCTTAACTGTGCTAAACATTTGTAGGTGGACGTGACCTTACTTGTTAGAAGTGCTCTGAATCAGCAAGATGTCCACCAACATCACACCATCCTCAGCCGATCTGTTTAGATGATGAAGCATAATTTCCCAGTCTTGTAACCTGTCACAATTTTAGGTTTTTAGTGGAGCATGTTGGATTAATAGACAATTCAAAATTTCTACTTTCTATTTACCTTGAAGTTCTCCTGCCATCGCAGAACTTCACATTCCAGCTGGGTATCGGCAAGAAGCTGAAAACGCCAGTCCTTAACCCTGATGTGCTGAAGAAAGCATTCTCTAAATAAGCTGTATTCTCAAGAGGACGACCGGCAGTTTGCAGTCCGGCTTCTAAACTTACATATAGCAGCCGCTCTAAGAGGCAGGGATCTGGAGCTCTGGAGGGCCAGATGATGTGAAGGCCTCAAGCAGGTCTGGTCAGTCAAATAGCAGCACTCTGCTTTCCTCAAGGATTCACAGCTGAGTCAAACAGAAAATCATATCAGAAAGACATATGCATTCAAGTACAAAAATACCAGTATTGAGATAAATACCAAGCAGCAGTGTGAGACATGGGCCGAATCTGGGAGGAACTTCTGGCTCATCTGAGAACTGTGGTTGGCACAATTCCATCTCGACTGGTCACGCTGGTGGAGCAGAACTCCTGCACCTACTGGGACCGTCACCTGTGAACCCAGATCAGAGCAAGTCTGCCAACACAACACGTCTCGCAACTGTTCTACCTTCAAGCCATGACTTGAAAGGAAACCAACTTTGCAAATTTAGGTAGATTCCCCTAAAATACTCAATTTCACAAATTTCCATGTCCTTCAGAACTAGTCAGTTACATGTTTGGACTTTCCACCCTGAATGAAGAATCACAGGAATTAGGAAGCTTTCTGATAATTCTGAGTTGACTAGTTTGCATTTACAATCGGGCAGGAAAGCCGACTGAATGTATTTGCTGAGGCTTCTTTCATAATGCTGGGAAAACTTTCAAACAATATTGCAAAGAGAAAACAAAGCCGATGAGTCAAAGATGCATTTTACCACACTTGTTATTTTGAAAAGGGGGTTCTCACAACCCTCCAAGATGAAAATGTAGGAAATAAAGCTAATTCAAGGGGATGAAACTCCTGCAACTAAAGTTGTTGAACAGGGTGTCCATTCATTTTGATATTCTGGCACCGTGCATTCCAGTTTTTCCTTCCACTTAGCATTATGCTGCAGTGTAACATGATTTCTAATAAGGATTCTCAGGATGAGCCCTGGTATAGCTTCCTCTTGAGGGACAAAGGTCAATCCAGACTTTTACAAAGCAGTCTGGCTCATCTCTGGTGTAAGACAGGCAGTATGCCAAAGTCAGCAATCATGTATTTTAAGAAGCAGAAGTATTTCTTCCTGCATGGTGGCTTTGTGTAGCTTCATCTTCTACTGGTCCTTGGGGGGGGTTTGCTTGAAGCGGCCCTGCAAACCTCCAACACCACTGCGATTTTCAAGAGGGACCTGGTTTTGTCTGTACTGGACCCTGAGACAGTGGGGCCTTGGACTCAATAAGGTATTGATGTCATCCAGTATGCAGATGTCTTCCTGCACAAGCATGGCAATGTTTTAAGGATGATCTTAAAGCAGAGCTGGACCTGAAGAATTCCAGATGCCTCCCACTTCATCTACACCATTTGCTGGCATTGAGGCCTTTACCCCATTACTTCACCTTTGTTTCAGACCAGGAGTTTCTCCCAAGGCCCAGACCTGCTTGGATTTTCTGTGCTTTGCCGACCTGATGGCTTGGTCCACACCGTGTCCCTGAACCCTATTTAAACCTCCATCTTTTCATCCACCACCAGTGGATCCACTTAGCTCTAAAACAGGGCTTGCCTCCTCCAGCCTGTGACCAAGACAGCTGGACTGCAGAGGAAACTAAAGCATTCAAGCTGTAAAGAAGCCTCAAGCAACAGAGGAAGACATGGCTATTGGGGCTCAGCTGTGTACTTCTGAGGCTCTGGATCAGCTGCTCCTTCAGCTGTTGGATTTCATCTACATCAGTTAAACAAGTTGTAAAATGGTCCTTGAAGTAAGGTGTTCTGGACTTGTCGAGGCATTTCACCACCATGTGCTTAACGGAGTCTGCAGAAGAGTTACATCATCCAGCTCGTTTCTTTAGTGGCTCACACGATTGTTGTTGATAAACTCAGCTACACTTATAGATCACTTCATTTTGGCACATGAATTAATAAAATCTTAAGATCACTTGTGATATGAACAGGTATTTTCAGACTCTGCATGATGCCCATAATTCTCAGTTCTTTAAACACATACTCAAACATCTTCCAATGAGAGCTCAGCCAGTGTCATTGTGAAGTATATGCATGACCGGGATGTGCAGAGAAGGGTGTCCATGTTTTTAGAAAGGATACTACCTGCAAGTTGAGTGCCATGTACTCTACATGCCTCAAAGTTCTCAGCCTTCTGGTCAACAATGACCCCTGAAAAGGAGCACCTCACCATCCTTTCAGAGATGAGATTCTATACCGAGAAACTGATTAGTGACTGCATTCTGGTCTCCTTGAGGCTCAAAGCCTTCCAGTGCATCTTCAAAATGACTCAGCTCTTCAGTTTCCTACAATCATCCAAACAGCCTTTTAAGTTTGGTGTTAAACAATGGGTGTAGAAGTGGCGATGAGCTGCAGACTGATCCAATTTGAGTAAATATTTTCATTTCCTGGTGGAGCAAGTTAGAAATAGCTTTAATAGCTGCAGCCGAGGTCTCCAAGAGTGAAAGTGTAGATTCCCAGTGATTAAACTCATGTCATGCTAAGACAATGGAAGCTGTTAAGGTTAAAGATTTAATGGCTACCAAAATGGCACTGATCAACCTCAAAACAGACAGAAGTTACTCCTTCACATGTCCAGATCATCAGTTTGGCTATTACTGAAATCCCAAGCCCAGGAAGCAGCTCACATATTTAACCAAGCTGAAAGATCCACAACTTGATCCATCCATTCTCTCCATTTGTGACAGTTCTCACAGCTCTTCATTTCTGACTCAAATAGAAGTTTAATAAGGAATAATTTAAGAGGTTTTGGACAGTCGTTTATGTGATCCATTTGTTTCTCTTAAAGTTCTTTCATTTCAAGACAATCCAAGACATGATCTGTAAATATGCCATGGTGTCCAAGCTTCCTGTGGAAGGGAATACTGAATGAAGGCTTCAGAGACAGTGTTTCATTAGGATGTATAAGAGAGTGTGCCAATTTCCCCACTTCAGGGAGAATCTAAACCATTTCTGTTCCGTCACCACTCCAGAAGAGATTATATGTGAGCTATCAAATAATCCCACCAGTTGGCGGGCAGCCATTTCTTTCCTCCAGTCATTTTCAGTGTAGTTTAACAGATGTAAAATGCTTGTGAATGGCAAATGGTATCCCATCTTTGTCCTGCAGCTTGAAATCTTACAAGTAGCATTTTAAGGCATGATATTGTAACTAGAGCTCACTAAATGGTCTGAGAATCTGACATGGATCAATACTTGAACAGGAACAATGACATTTCTGGTGTCACTCAAATGACGTCGTACAATTAATATCCAACCCTGGAGGTTTAAGGTCTTCCACCAATAAACTTGTGCTTCAATAGATCCACTTTGTTCCATTTTCTTTTTTTTTGCAATTTCGTAAACTTGTGAAGAATGACAATATCTACTTGAGCTTTGAACCGGATAAATGACCAGACCATAATGAAGTTCTTCCCACTTGTTTTCTTTTTAGATTTTAGGAGCTTTAACACTTCAGCCATTTCTTTGTCATTGAGCAGGTGAAAAGTCAGCTGGCTCTCCAGTTTCTGCAGACCTTTTTAATATTCTGATCAACAGTGCAATGTCCAAACATTCTGGTGGCTGGCATGCCCCTCCATGGATCAGCTGTTGATCCCACCTGTGGCATGCATGGCATTACAGATAAACAGTATCCTGTGCTCACATTTCAATTCGTCTCCATATGTTCCCATAAAGTTACACTCAGTACCTCCTGCTTGTTCTTTCCTGTGGATCCTCAACTTATGGATGGTGTTTGGACACCTGTTTATCACTCCCACACTTGTCACAAGATCATAGCAGGTTAGCAAGACTGAGAAAAGCAAACGTCTCAAGGCACAGTCTGGGTTGAAGCCTATGCCTAAGCTTAGCTTGAACCATCACCTCAATGCATTCTGGTTGCATAACACGATGCATTTCTTTACAGCATGTCTGATATTCTTCAGATCCACATTTCCAGAACTTGGACACTTCTATTGCTTTAAGCCTCTTGTAAGGGCAAGTCGCACACAGTCAAAAGTCTTCCCATTCCAAATCTGAAATGCCCACAAACAAAGAACTGGGTGTAATATACTGAACAGTCTTCAGGACTGTAACTGATCAGTCATGAGGTTTGTCACTTAAAGCCGGTTGGAACTCCATATACCTTGACCATTAGAAGGCTTTGGAGCGCCCTCTTTACAATATGCACAGTAACTTCTGCTGCACTCTCTGGAGAATCAAATCAGTCTTCCACATCTAGGCAGCAGTCTAAGTCTGATCTACTTTGACCATTCTGAAACCAGTAGAGTTTTTCTCAGACAGGATTTGCTCCTGCTAAGTTGGTACCCAGATCTGACGAGATATTGACCTCAATATTGCTGTAAACCTTTTAAACCCCATCAGGGACCATGCAGCTGATGCAGTGTTCATCAGATCCATGTGGATGGCACTAGTTGCCATGCAGCAAAAGACAATGTACCATTCTCTGTCCTTGGTGATATCAGCCTTCATATGGTAAGGTCCAAAGAAGTATAGTATGAACCTGAATAGGGCAAGAGCAGCAATTCCTTCTGGAGATACATTCCTTATTTGTCATCCTCTTCCAGATCACACAGCTATCCACCATCTGAGCCATTGTCCTTCCCATCATGTGCAATGCTTTCCTTCTCACGAACTAAGCCCCAGGCACTCCATGTCCTTTGTGAACTTCCCAGGGTGACCACATGGACACCCAGGAGTCAAAAGCCAAATGGACAGCAAATGTAAAACTTCCTATAATCTCTGTACTCTGTAGAGCTCTGATCTCTATAGACCAGTCCGTTGTGGTGCCTGGGAAGATCAAGACAGTTTCTGTTCTGTCCTCACTTTTACCATGACTTGATTTACTCAAAACCATTTGACACATTCCAGGTCCAAGCAACAAGTGAGGTTAGGTTTCCAAACTGCTCATCAGCAGCAGTCTTGGTGAATGTTTCTGCAGGTGATCTTTGCTGTGATCATCTCATCTTTCTGCTGGTTCCTACCACCAGAAGATGTCTCCTGAATTGGCCTTTTTACCTCCAGTGTCAGAGCTCAGATAATCTTTAGACAAGTCTTCATGTCCTTATAAATGATAGATCAGTGTCCTTGATCTTGAGGGAGCAGCAACAAATATCTTTAATTTGTGGATGTTCTCAAGCAGCATTTGCCAGTTTAATGGGCCATTCTTTAGAGACTCAATCCTAGCACCTTTCAGTGAGTTCATCCAGGTCTTGATGGCTGAAACATGTGAGGCTTGAATCCACCATTAGTCTTTCACTTGAGTTACAGAAATTGAAAGGAGCACTCAATTAGGAGAGTCAACCACAGCTTTCTTGCTGTATCACGCTAAGAACAATTTGGTTGATAGTGGTATGACCACGTGCTTTGACCTAGCTTCTGAAATGCGTTTTGAACACTGGGAAAGCAGAGATCTGTTGCAATCACCTTAATCCAAAAGGAATCAGTCTTGATTTTCACTCAACCAGGTGACAGGATCCTTGGTTTTACTCCAACCCAATCCCATTTAAATACAAGTAAAATTGTGCAAGGCTGTTTGCTTCAATCTGAGCTGACAGTTGCTGTTGATACTGGACTTCAGCTAGTTCCATCATTTCCTGGATAAACAGCCCTTTCAGGATAAATAAGAAAGGTGAGAGTAAGCTCTTCTATACAACTGCACTGCCTTCTGCTTAATAGGACCCATTGCTTCCGGTGGTTGTGAACCTCCCATTGCTCCTCCACAGCTCTCTTCAATGGCTGGGCAGTTCAGCATGAACTCTGCCCTCTTCCAGATTTCTACTGCATTTCATCTGTGTTGGTACCATTTCCACTGCTCAGTGTGGTCAAGATTTTAATAGCTCCCAAGTTAGTCCAGAATGTCTCTTGAATTGGCCTTTTTACCCCCAGTGTCAGAGCTCAGATAATCTTTAGACAAGTCTTCATGTCCTTATAATAAATGATAGAAAATCCAGTTTTGGCTGTTGTCTCCATTCTCAGGTGCTCAATTGATGGCAGATCAGCTTGCACTTCCATTTCCCAGCCTGATAATCAGGATTTCCTATTAAAAAAAGGTTTTCCACAGTTCAGTTCCTTGAATTGTTTTTTTCTGCAAAGCCATTTAACAGAAGCAGTCTCCTTTGCTCACTCAATGTACATTTGTTCCTCAAATGGAGTTTGCTTCAATAATTCTCCATAGTCCTGTAATACTGTTCCAGTAGCTTCTTGTACTGTTCAGACTAGTTGGCCATGTGTTTAAATATGTCCTATAGCGTTGATCAACACTACTGGGTCTTTGAACTCAGTACTAGTATCAGTTTCAGCAATTTATTGTCCATAGTGGGAAACTTGATTTACAGACAGATCCTTTCAAAATGTCACGTGTGATCAGGTTATGGAAATAGAAATCCAATTCCTTAGGGTGAATTCTCCAAGGCCATCCATAGTCCAGTGTCTGTAGCATCACATCAGTACACCAGTGAAATGTGGTTGAATATGAGATTTTACTACATACAGTATTTTAGGTTCATTATTTACAGGGTCATACATCACTAACTGCAGACCGGCAGTCGTGGGTTGCAGGCTCCTAGGCCACACAGTCATTTTATCCATTTGTCTATCATAGTAACTTGTGCCATCTGTACCCGCTCTCTGCAGTGACATCAAGTATTAATGGTCTCCACACTGAAACCATGGATCTTAAATGGGCCAAAAACAATTTGCAATCACAAGAGGGTGGAAATTCCAGGTCAAGATTAGCCTTTCCCATCTCTTCAGTTGGCTCCATTAATGAAAAAAAGATGTAAACAGTTCCACTATCATGCAGGTAATTCCTCACCCCCCCCCCCCCCATCTTCACATCTTGATAGTTCATATGACCATTATGTGGATGAGGTACAGCACACTTGTAATGCCCTCACATCGTGCATGCTGACCATATAGGTTGCTTTGAAACATTTGCACTTGATTGGTGAACAATTTCATTCACACATTAGGATATCAGAGGATTAGACTTCCATTTAGCTTCTGAACAGTTTGACTTCCAGAGCTTCAACTTAAACCAATTTAAACCTTGAGCTCCTTGAGATTGGAAGGTTTACAAAGTATTTCATAATCACCTTAGATCCCGGTTTACCCTGACAATGGAAAAAGGTCCATTTTAGACCTTAACTTGGTTGTTTGAGTACATTAACACCATCATCAAGCTGGAATTTTACTTTTGACATTAATATCCATGGGTCTCAGATCATGCTCATTCCACCAGTCCCCATCAGATTCACTTTCACATCCCACAAGTGACTCGTCTGCAGGAATTCAATACACTCTTCATGTATGTGACAAACTTTATAGAAGGCTTTTAAAACAAATCTGGTCTTCAGTCCAACACTAGCAAACGTCAACTTGATATTCCACTCATGTCTAGTTGATCAGTTCATAGGTATGGGAGCTTCTGGTAGAAAGCAGAACCTCAAGCCATTGGTAGTAAGTGTTATTTATGCCATGATTTCCATTTGTAGTGCAATGCTACTGGTTGTGTAGGTTCTGGTTTTATTCATTAAATCCACTTGTGTTTCGTACAACCAGTCAGGTATGCTCTGAACCGCTTGGTTTAACTATGTCCACCATGTTTCCCGGTCCCTTTAAATACCCAATTCTATAGAAGAAACCTGCAGCTGCAGGCAAACTTGTCAGTCATCGCCACACTCAGTAATGCAAAAGCTTTATGGAGGGATTATTAAGCAAAACCAAATACAATTTCTTTAACTGGCAGCAGGATCCAATTCTTACAGGAATGTCACCACGTCCCAGGACTTCCTCAGTCAGGAACATCTTTGGTTCTGTAAAGCGCAGACAGCTGAGATATTTGTTCCTTTTCTTCACTTGCCACATGTGCACAGAGCCAGCTTGAAGACCCAATCAAAGTCTTGTTTGTAGAGAAATACCTGTTATTGTTTATTAGCAACTGCATTTCCTCTTTTTCCTTCACTCATCTCTGGTCAAACAGGTTTGCAAGATCTGCAGCCTTCCATCTTCAGTCAAAAATACTTAATCTGAATTTTGATTAACATTTTGAATTCAACGCTTCACTTTCTGCATATTAGCAGAATCAAGACCATAAAATCTTCCTTTATTCCAGTGTTACAATCCTGGCTCAAACTAGCTTAGAGTCTCTCTACAGGGATGCTTCTAAAGGCAATCCATTTGAAGACTTCCACAGTAAAGCAGAGTGTATTCACACCAAGATTGGAGTGGGAGTTCATGTTGCATCAAATCAGACTAACCACCACATGTTCCTCCTTAAAGGCAGGATGGCATGATTAAAGAAAATGGATACTTGTTTGTTGGTTAACACCATTTTTTTAAATTAGCACCAAACACTGATCCAAGCATCAGATCTTGGTCTTTGATTTATTAAATTTCCATCTGAACTTCTACCAAGTTCTGTGTGATCCATTTCTGTGCCCAAGCTGCATAACCTTTTACAAGCTTGCATGATTTATTCTGTTTCCCCACAATGCACTTTGCTTTGTACTCCACTAAATGTATTTTGTCCAACTGAAGCAGAAAGATTCACATTAGGTAGACAAAGTTCACTTCCATCCAAATTAGAAATTCCGTTGTTTGTTTTTCAATTTCTGAGTATTTGAACACAGCCTTTAAATTTCCCTCCAAGGTCCCCAAGCAGGAAGGTGTTCCAGGCAGTTTTTCCTGGAAAGTACTTCCAATGGAATAAAATGTTAAGCTGGAATTGTAATCTCCAAGTTAAGCAGTACAGTCAAATACAGTTACGATCAAAGGGTTTGGACACTTTCTCATTGAATCCAACAGGAAAGTGTGTCCAAACCTATGATTAGACTATAAATAGGAAGTTTTTTCCCCCATCAGCATTACTTAAAGCATCTCACATTTTCATGAAGCATGTTTCAGTATTTTACCTTGATCCATGACTGAGCTATTAAACGTTTGAGATTCAAGACAGGAAAATACAGGCCACCCAAATAAAATCCAGGAAACAGAAGGAATCCAGCAGATTAAAAGCGTCAAACAGAATGTTGAGGTCCCAGAAAGAGAAACAATATCAAATACCACCATTAAAAAGGTGCACCATAGAGGCCTAAATAAGACCCTGATCCCCAAAAACAAAAACACACCCCCACCACAGAATATGGAGGTCCAGACGAGACACGTGGGGTAAAACTGTGACAGAACATGGGGGTCCGGGTAAGACAAAGACAGAACAGGGATTCATACACAAAGACTGCTCCAATTCCAGTGATACAGGAGCAGATCTTTGAAGCCTAAGTTGTAAAAAGAAACAAACGTTACCTGGTTCTGATGAGTCCGAATTAAGAAAAGCTGTTTTTCCATTGTAGAGCCAGTCAGTTGTATTACTGCAGAGAGCCTTGATCAAAACATCTTCCAATTGTTAAAACAAAGCATTGAAATTTCCTTCTAGGACTAAAGTATCTTATCGTTAGCACATTTTACAGGTTTCTTTTTAAAAGATCAGGTAAATTTAAATAATGTAATCATTTATACAAACCAGCAACTACGCAGGATGAAAACTGACCCAGACGTCGTCCTCTGGAAACGAAGTAATCCCGACTGCAGGACAGTGATGCAGACCCCGCCGTAATATCTGGTTCTTCTTGTAAATTAAAATGGTTGCGCTTGAAAATGTGTTTAGGACAGACTGACGCGTTCTTAAGGGATAAATCGTTTGGCTTGGACCCAGTGCCAAGCCAAACGATTCTTATTTTAAAACTGAAACAATCCAAAAATTTGTCCAAACTGACAAAAGGTTTGATCTGTTCCTGCCTGTAAAATCTGATATGAATAGAAGGCTGTAAGATACAGTAGGTGTCCGACATGCTGCATTGTGCTTTAAGTAAATGCAGACTTACAAACTCCTTCTTGCTTTTGCGTTTTGTTTATTTATTTATTTTTTTTAAATTTACAAGACATTTTTATGTAGGTATGGTTAACCTCCCCCACCCTACACTGAAATTCTTAGCTTCAGTTCCAGGTACTGCTGCAAGGGAACAGGTTTTACAAGGTTGTGCGAAGAATGAGACTTTAGAAACCCTAACTATTAAGATACTAAAATATTAGGTGCAAGTATATTTCATGTTTCCAGTATTCCTCAAGTACTGTTGGGGTGAAATTACAGTTCCTGCAGGTCAAAAAAAAAAAAAAAAAAAAAAAAAAAAAAAAAAAAAAAAAAAAATATACTGCTGATGAACAGCAGGTTTACTCCTGAAGCATAGTCTGCCACAGAACTTGCAGCACTGGGACAAATATCCGACACTTCCAGAGTGCATCAGCTGAACACTAAACCTTCAAAAAGCAGAAGACGGGGAGGGGGGCGGGGGGGGGTCACAGACCAAAGACCTGACAGCATCCAAACTAAAGAGAAAATGAAGGTGCTTTTACCACAATGAGGACTGAATGAAACAGTGATAGTTATGGCAAAGGGGGCCATGCGAACCAGGAGGTATGGCAAAGGGGGCCATGCGAACCAGGAGGTATGGCAAAGGGGGCCATGCGAACCAGGAGGTATGGCAAAGGGGGCCATGCGAACCAGGAGGTATGGCAAAGGGGGCCATGCGAACCAGGAGGTATGGCAAAGGGGGCCATGCGAACCAGGAGGTATGGCAAAGGGGGCCATGCGAACCAGGAGGTATGGCAAAGGGGGCCATGCGAACCAGGAGGTATGGCAAAGGGGGCCATGCGAACCGGAGGTATGGCAAAGGGGGCCATGCGAAACAGAAAGCGTAAAGCTATGTAGTGTAAGAGTTTGTGTTGCGGTTCATTGAGCTTTATGATTGGTCCAGCATAGTTCTAGGTTAGTAGACATAATGGTTGATTAAGCAGACACACACGAAGCAGAGTGGCGGCACGGCAACCGTTCAACCATCAGCAGGATGATGAAACAGCACTTACCTTTGAATTAAAATAAAGTAAGCTGAGCAGCGGCTACAGGCGGGACCAACGGACCGACTGATGGTCTTTAAGGAAATGATTAATCTTTCAGAGGGGACATATATTGATTCAATAATTGATCTGGATTGATTGGATAAGCGCATAAATAGTTTCACTCTTTTGCTGGACCAAGAATTAAAAAAAAAAACAAAAAAAAAAAACGTCAACATGAGAATGGGGAGGTTAAATGTTTTAAATCTGCTAAAGTTGCATTTTGTTTTATTTATGCGGTTATAAAAGATTTTCACTCCCTTTTTCAAATGTTTGAATATTTTTGTAAAAAAAAAAAAAAAAAAAAAAAAGGATTAAATAAAAGCTTTATTTTATCTTGTTTTAATGTACTTTCTGCACCGTTTTAATTTGATTTGCACAAATTTCTCATGAATGTAAGTTTTTAACGAGTGTTGCAGCAGTTTTCTCTGCAGATAAATGAAGTATGCGATTCTGAACGTGAGACGACTCTACGTGAAGATGTACGAGTACATTTTGTATGAGAACACATGCGTAACAGTCAGCAGGAGATGAGTCAGGGAAAGGAAGAAGGCAGAAGAAATAAAACCATGTCTTACCGGTCGGAGATCTTTCTATGAGGGAAAAGTTAATGCAGCAAAACCAGAAAAGCTCAGTCCTCATTGTGACAAATTAAGTCACCTTCAACGGAAATATCAGAAATTTAATTAGGGGGGTGGGGTCAGCACAGCGGCTGAGAAAGTTGTGGCACGGCGGCCAAAACCAGTAGAAGGAAGCAATGAAATCCCCCAGTGGGTCTTACTGGTTGTAGATCATCTTCAACTGTCTGGAGAAAAGAGAGAAAAAAAAAAAAGAAAAATCAGGTTTTCATTGCACCTAAATGTAACATTTAAATAAAAGCTACTTTTAAGAATGTTTAAGCCAAACAGCGTGCTCTTTTTTTTTTTTTTTTTATCCAATCAAAATAAGGCTCTCAATGTTTATTTACCTCAGACAGTCATTCAGGTTGGCCACCTCCATCAGCAGCTGCCGCCGCCCCAGGCACAGCTTGTCTCTGTAGACTGAGAATAAATGTATGAAAAATGTTCATTTTGACAACCAACTGCAGCCAGATAAGTGAAAACACAATGCTTACCGTGCATTTAAGCTTTCCCTGCAGCTGCAGGACAGAAGAGCAACAGGGGTTGGAACTGGAAACAGAAACAATGTTCATATTTAGTTCCACTTTGTTTCCTTTTCTAGAAGCACTGCAGCACTCTTCTTTCCTCTGTACTCTGAAGCAGACTGATTTCATCCAGTCTGCACGTTAACGTCGGTTTCTGAACAATCACATTCAGAAGCAAACGTTTTACAAAACTTCTCATCTACATAAACTCTATTTATAAAGCCCATTAAAATTACTACAGTTGAAGTGCTGGACATAATCAGCCAAAGCAACATGACAGAATAAAACTAAAGATTTAGTGATTTACTGACTTAAGAGCTTCCAATCAAACCCGTTCCAGTTCCAGAGTTTCCAGTTTACACTGGAAACGCAGTAGGAAGCAGTTCAAGAGTCCAAACATGTGAAATGAAAACTACTTTAATCCCAGAAAGAAATTTATTTTGCAGCCGGCTACTTATTTTATCATTAAAAAGCTTTTTTATTTTCTTAATGTAACCATCAGATTTGACAGCCTGGTGACAGATCTGCTCAGAAAGATCCGACGGTACAGTGACATGTGGTGTGATGTTAAAGCAAAAAGTCCAGAAAGTTATAAGAATTAAGTCCCTAAAAAGGACAAATTAGGATGCACGATGTGACTTTAATGATGAGGAAGCTCAAGTTTAACACATTTTAAAGAGGGATGCTTTCATGTCTTTTTAAGCATCCAAAACAGTTTTAACAGAACATTAAAATCTTTTTTTTTTTTTTAAACAAAAAGATTAGCCTCTTAAAATTTATTTAAGTTAATTGTAAACTCAGCTGAAGCTCTGCTTTCCTTCTCCATCAGCTTGATGGATGACATGTTGTGTAACATGACTTTACTGGCTTCCTGCTCATTTTTCCACACTCCTCATTTGACCAAGTACAACCACATCCTCCCTTCTGGCTTCCTCAGATCAGCTGATCTGTTTGTGGTTTGAAGAAAACCAGATTCTGCTTCTCTGTTCTGGCAGCAGAATAAACTTCTCAGTACCAGACAGGCTTCTCCTGGTTTACACACAGATTCCTTTCAAACACACTGAGCTTAAAAAACGGACCTCTTCGTTGTAAGTTGCGCTTGTATCTTTTGTTTGACTCTTAAGAACTTTGCGCCACGTTGTCGTTTAGGCTATTTTAAAAACAGAACTCTGAAGCCTTAAAACGTTCAGGTCAAACATGCTTTAATGCCAATTTTTTAAGTGAAGATGCTTTTTACTTCGCTGTAATGTTACTGATTAACACACCTGGTGGTTTGTTCGTTTACTGCCATGATGTTAAACCGCCTAAAACTGCGCCATAATTAAGAATTGTGCAGGAATTTCTCCAGTTTGATGAGAAGCCGCAAAATGAAGCTGCGTTCAGGACACAACTCGTTAACATGACTGACAGCTGTATGTGGTGAAGCTGCTAAGTAAAGACTTCTGCAAAAAGCGACATCTGACTAACCGGAAGCCGTTTCTTACCTTTCAGGCTCGCGTGTAAGCTGCGTGACGTCAGCTTTGCGTGTTTAAGCTCCACCCCACAGCAAACGCAGCTTTTCTGCGTGTTTTACTGTCCTGGAAGAAGCGCAGCTTCCTTCTCCACGCGGCTGTTTGCGGCAATGAGGAAGAAGAGGCGCAGCTGCTGCACTTACCTGCTGATCAGCAGCACACCTGTTCTAATCAAGACACAGCACGAGGCCTCAACAGCCAATCAGGCTTCATCACTGCTTCCCGCATCAACCGTCCATTTCATTCAATTCAGAAGAGAAATGAATTAAAATTATAATAAAAAAAACACAACAATCAGCTTGTTTTCAACTCGTTCATGTAGAAATCTAAAACAACCAGAATGCTTTTAATTTGAAGTTAATGTTTTATTTAAACACAGGAACAGAAGCTGGTATTTATCTTTAATGATCATCACAGAAGTTGCTGCTTTGTGTGTTTTGACCAACTGGTGAAACAGTAACCTGGTTAACGTTTTCATGTGACCACAAGTTGTTTCTCTCATTACAGATAGCACTAAATTTACTCTTTATACCTCTTAAACTTATTAGAAAGAAGAAAATCCCAGTGAGAGCTCGGACCTCCTCCAAGCAGCTCGTTTCCAGCAGAGGTTCTACATTCATATGGATCTACTATCAGATTCCAGATCCACTGATGATTAATCCACAATGTTTTGGCTACATTGTGGTGTTTGTTGTATGTTTGTTCTCTTGAAGTGAAGAAAAACAAACTTGTTGCTTTGGCATCCAAACATTTTATCAGATATTACAGAAATATTTTAACTTAGTCTCTGAACAAAACAGGAAGACACAGACCTTCACTAATAAATCTAATCTTTAACTTGGCTTTACACTTTGTTTTCCATCAGTCAATAAAATTTGGCTCCACTTATAGAACTAATCTTTTGTATAATCCTTGCAGAGACTTGTTAATGACATAAATGTGAAGGACCTAAGAAGACTAACATCACAGCTCCTCAGAAGGCAACCAGGCCTGATTCCCCGTCGCTGTGCGGGCAACTAGAAACAAGTTTCCTGATCTGCACAGACACAACACCGGTTTTGCTTCTGGCTTCTGATTCTTTTTTTTCCCAGGTAAACTGCCAAATAATAGCTTTTCTGTGGAATTTTATTGTTTACATATTTATTTATTGTGTTATTTCTTTCCTCACTTATAATTTTGTGTTCCTAATTACCTAAATTGCGTTAGTTTGTATTTCTTTATGCCTTTTTTTTATTAAAATTAACTCATTTAAATGCTTTCCCCCATTAATTTAATACCTTCAAATAATCTAAATAACTACAGTGTGATTGCAAAGGAACAAGACAAAAGTTTATTACAATTTATAACTGCAAAAATGCACAGATCTAACAGCAGCAACAGTGTTTGTATGACCACAACACAAACCTCACAGAGCAAAAACCATGATCCACAAACAAAAGACACAATTATGCAAAGGATGTGAAGTTTAGATTCCACACCAGAAGGTCAATAATTCCTGTTGTCTACGTTTTATCTGTTGCTGCTGACTTCATACACATTTATGACCTTTTTGGTTCTTTACAGTTATGGAAATAATTATAAGATGCAGTAAGGGGGCTTCGGGGGGGATATTGTGACCTTTGTCATGTTGTTGATTTCCTGTAATAAAATAATCTGCTATAATAAGACAAGTTTACAATAAATCAGTGAGTTCTGTTCAGACTGCAGCTCAGAGAAACGCTGCTCCCTGCTGGTCACAGGAGGAAACGCACCTTCCAGCTTCCACCTGCAGCTTTACAGACGATGCAAGAAAATAAAGCCAAAGTCAGTCTGGACGTGACTGGCTTCATGTTTAGCCTTGTAGCAGAGTGTGAAACAAATAAAAATCATAGATCTGTTGTAAAACTCCAAGCTGAAGTAAAGAGGGTGTTAGACTCTCTGTTCTGCTCCATCTGGGACCAGTTTAAGCTGAAAGTCTTCTCCCTGTTTCTAGTTTCCAACTTGTAGAAACCTGTGGACTCTTTCACACCATAAACATAAGGACAAAGATGATAAACAAATAAAAACTAGAGTTTTATAACTGGTTCTGAACCAGCTGAGAGACCAGAACCAGCACTAAAGGCTTTCAGAGCTCCAGTTCAAGGTACAGGATCAGTTTTCTGTCTCTCAGAGGAAACCTCCAGCAGTCCTGAACAGTTCAGCTCCAACAGGACTGATTGTCATGTGTCAGATTTTTAAGTGGGTCAGTGAACACCTCTCTGAGTTTTACTGTCACTTTCTCAGGTCGTCGTGTCGCAGCTGAGTTTCTCTGTGAACTCCTCCATCTGAAGGTAAACCTAAAGCTTTTCATTTG
The DNA here is from genome assembly GCF_933228915.1 of Telmatherina bonti. Lineage (NCBI taxonomy): Eukaryota > Metazoa > Chordata > Actinopteri > Atheriniformes > Telmatherinidae > Telmatherina > Telmatherina bonti. The sequence goes on from NC_136618.1 coordinate 8,568,965, forward strand.
GTTTAATTGATCAGACTGAGGTTCCAGATTAATCCAGAACCAGCAGAGAGGACAGGTGGTCCAATCAGATGCTTTGGTAGAAACCCAGAGAGAAACAATGGAGGATGTGCATTATGGAGAGGAGACAGACAGATAGTGGTCATATGTGACCACAGAAATGTTGAGTGCAACTAAGTTTTTTTTCTTGGTGCACCGCTACGCTGGACTTTTCTCAGGTCCGAGTGAAGGACTTTAATTATCTCTCTGAATGCCTGAGTTTCCTCCTTTCTAGAGCTGTCACTGAGATTTAAATAAAAGTCTAGAGGAAAGTGGTTCTGATCCACAGTTCACTGTAAACTATCGTACACTCCATAGTTTTGGTTTGAGGTTCAGACCGGCGAACGCCAGACCACCAGTACGGTGAAGAAGACCCAGACAAGAAACTAGAATCAGCTGGAAAACGTGCAAAATGGTGGAATTTGCTGGCATGTGATTGTTATCTATGATGAGCAGGACAAACATGATGTAGGCAATAATAAAGCCAAAGAGGAGCTGCCGTCCACAAAGTCCAAGTAGATCATTAAAAGGAAAAAGATATAAATCGAATAAATCCAGAGAAGGAAAATTAGCCGGAAGCTGCTAAACCTCAGGAGTCATTTCAGTCTGAAATGTTCAGTTCAGTCAAGCTGCTTTTTAATTTTTTTTATCTGTTTTTTCTACTTGACTTTTATGCTCCAAATAAAGACAAACATTTAACATCACTATAATAGGAATATATAACAGTTACATATAATGTAGGAGGATTTAAATATAACACAAATGCTGCAGGGTTGAATGGAGCATCTACAGTGTCAAGTGCACCAAAGGGGGGTCAGGTATTTTAAAACAGTTCCTCTCTTGTACTTACACTCTCAGGTACAACACATTGTGAGTGCAATGGGGAGGGTGCTGAAAAATTATGCTTACCTGCTGGCTGAAGTATTCACAGATATATTCGATCAGCTCCTATCCCAATGCTCCATTCCATCCTGCCTGAAGTCTTCTATCATCATTCCTCTTTTAACGAACACCAACATCAGCAGCCTCAGTGACTACCAGCCAGTGGCGCTCACACGTCATCATGGAGGAGTCATATCACCACAAGTCTGCCACCCACTTTTGATCCCCACCAGTTTGCATACAGGGCAAACAGGTCTACTGAAGAAGCCAGCACTGCTCTCCACACCGCCCTCACTTATGTGGATGAGCAGGGGAACTATGCCAGGCTGCTCTTCATAGACTTTAACTCTCATTTTTTGCCATCATACCAAGCAGACTGGTCAGTAAACTACAGAACTTGGGATTTTCGCAAAACATCTGCATTTGGATCTTCAATTTCCCGACAGAATGTTCCCAGAGGGTGAGAGTAGGACCCCATCTCTCCTCAGCCCTTACCATCAGTACAGGCTCCCCACAGGGCTGTGTGCTTGCCCCCCTCCTGTACACCCTGATACCCATGACTGCATCCCCACCTATGCGAACAACACAATCATTAAGTTCACAGATGACATCACCGTTGCAGGACTCATCTCAGGGGCAGATGAGAGGGCGTACAGGGATGAGGTGGACAGGCTGTCAACATGGTGCTTAGTGAACAACTTCCTCCTCAATATCTCTAAGACAAAAGAGCAGGTGACTGATTTCAGGAGAGAGAAACCGGAACTTATGCCCATTCTCATAAATGGGGTGGAGGAGGAAAGGGGTCTCTGTTGTCAGGTTCCTGGGCGCACAGATCAAGGAGGACCTGTCGTGGAAAACCAACACCATATCACTGTTAAAAAAAAAGTCCAGCATTGCCTTTTTCTTCTCAGAATCCTCAGAAAAAAACAATCTAAACACTGCTGTTGTCCTTTTACCGCTGCACCATCAAGGCGGTGCTGAGCCAAGGCATCTCACTATGGTTTGCCAGCTGTACATTTGCAGAGAGTAATGCACTGCAGAGGGTCGTTAACACTGCCCAAAAACTGATTGGCTGCGCTCTTCTGGAATCTCTGGAAGATATTTACAACTCACGCTGTCTCAAGAGAGCCCAGAGTATCCACAGAGACCCCACAATGGTCACCATTTCTTTTTAATTGCTGCCGTCAGGCAGAAGCTTCCAGACAATTAAAGCAAGAAGAAACTCTCTGAAAGCAGTTTTTATCCCAGAGCTGTTGCATAGTGGTTTTATTTGCTGTGTCTTATCTATTTGTGTATTTTTATTTTAGCATGAGAGCTGCAGTGTCACTTTCGTTCTACCTGTGCAATGACAGTAAAGTTTATTGATTGATTGATTGAAGATGTTTTATTCTTTCATTGCTTTTGTAATTGTGTGCAACATAATTTGGCCTTTGTGACCAAAAAAAGTAAAAAAAAAAAAAAACAAAACAAAAAAAAACCCTCTTTAATGTGACATTGAAAGCTTATTTCAACAAAGTAATGACAATTAAATGAAAATATGCAACATAAAATGAGTGATTGCAGAAATATTCACCTTCTCAAAAAGGCCTGCACATCTGGACTCTGCATGTTTGCTCCATTCTTTCATGTAAAAACTATTTAAGCTCTGTCAGGTTGCATGTATTAGGTGTTAGGATTATGAATTTTGGCTAACTCTCGTCGAGATTTCATGAGTTTTTCTTCAACAGTGGTTTTCTTGTTGCCCACCTTTCATAAAGCTTTGACTGATGAGGAACCTGGGCCTGAACCTCTCTCATCTCAGCTGCTGAAGCTCCTTCAGGGTGGTCATAGGTGTCCTGGTGGTCTCTCTCAGTAATCTTCTTCTTCCATGTCCCTCAGTTTGTGAGGATGGCCTGGTCTTGGCAGATTTACACACATGTCATATTCCTTCCACTACTTAGTGATGGATGTAACTGAGCGCCAACACCTCATTTAGTAGTACTGCCACCTGCTGCTATATTATTATTATTATTATTATTATTAATAATAATAATAATAATAATAATAATAATAATAATAATAATAATAATAATAATAATAATAATAATAATGATCATCATCGTCATCTTAAATCAACTATAGCCTCTTCCTCACTGCTGTCTGGCTGCATCCATCTGACTGATATAAAGCAGAAACTCCGGGCCAATCAGAGGAAGAGAAGATGGAGATGACTGATGTGTGTTTCCTGTGCAGGTGAAGGTAGAAAGTGTGTGTGAGCCAATGTGAATGCAGCATCATGGATCAGGACAGAGAGGAAGGAGTTCCTCCCTCTAAAACCACTGAGAGGTCAGATATCCATGTTTAACTCTAAATGACTCTTTTCAGAAATCACAAAAACTCACATCACCAAACATCTGGATTCACAGGAACCAGCCTGGACCTGGTCCTGGACCTGAGCCCAGCTGTGTGTCCATGAAGAGCGACCGGTCAATGGGTAAACCTATTGGTTTCAGCTCAGACCACCAGTGAGTATCATAGTCCAGTAGAGGCTGGATCAGGTTTCAGATGGAAACCAGTTTCTGTTCAATCATTTCTGAACGCCTGAGACAAATCTGCAGCATCATGTTTGTCATGTGATTAATCTGATTTGTTCTTCAGAGTCTTCATCAAACTAAATGTTCAATTTCAGGATTTTGCTATGAAACCATTAAACCATCTCTATTCACAGGAATCAACCTGGACCTGGACCAGAACCTAGACCTGGATCCGCACCCAGCTGTTTCTCCTTTATGAGAAACAAGTCAATGGGTCTTCCTGATGAGTTTAAATCAGATCCACAGAGGTAAGCTGTGTGTAAATGTTGCATCAGTTTGGTTTTATTCCAGCTTGTCTTTCACATCAACTAGAGTGTTACTACAGATATACAGACATATACACTGCTCAAAAAATAAAGGGAACACCTAAACAACACAATGTAACTCCCTGTCAACCACACTTCTGTGAAATGGAACTGTCCACTTAGGAAGCAACACTAGTTGACAATCAATTACACATGCTGTTGTGCAGACGGAATAGACAACAGGTGGAAATTATAGGCAATTGGCAAGACACACCTAATAAAGGAGTTGTTCAGCAGATGGTGACCACAGACCACTTCTCAGTTCCGATGCTTTCTGGCTGATGTTTTGGTCACTTTTGAATGCTGGCAGTGCTTTCGCTCTCGTAGTAGCATGAGAGGAGTCTACAACCCACAAAAGTGGCTCAGGTAGTGCAGCTCATCCAGGATGGCACATCAATGCCAGCTGTGGGAAGAAGGTTTGCTGTGTCTGTCAGTGTAGTGTCCAGAACATGGAGGCACTACCAGGAGACAGGCCAGTACATCAGGAGACGTGGAGGAGGCCGTAGGAGGGCAACAACCCAGCAGCAGGACCGCTACCTCCTTCTTTGTGTAAGGGGGAACAGGAGGAACACTGCCAGAGAATAAGCAGGAAGACTCTGTCTCAGTGCAGGAAACAGCATCTCCAGAATTCAGCGTTCTCATCTGTGGAACGTAGATGAAAAACGAGGAAAAACTGACGTCAGTTTTTCCTCGTCAGATTCTGGATGTTTCCAGAAACTCAGCAGATTCCCTGAAGCTCAGTTATTAAGTGACCTGCAGTCACAACAAAGCAAACTTTTACAAGGTGAAAAATTTCAACATCAAACACATTTATACTGGGAGCTGCCCAGTCTAATCCGTCTCATCCAAGGAAATACTGGCTTTAGCTGCCTTGCTCCAGGGCACCTCAGCACAGAGACCACATCTCTCTGATACTGATTCCATCTTACATACCTGTAGTGTGCAGAAACAAAGCTAAACTAGACTGTAGGGGTCTGGACCAAGAAGGTCACCATATCTACAGGACTGTTTTGAGAGCACAGTCTGGGACATTTTCTGTTTTTTTCTTAGATGGTCATACAAAAGGAAAAACCAGACTTAACAGTACAAAACAAAACAATACAGAGCACTATGATTGAAAAGGAGCAGGAAAAAGAAAATCTCTTGTTAATATCTGCCCCTTTTTAAAAAAAAACAACATAATGCACCAATAAATGGTTATTTGATTTTTTAACGATACTCAATGAAAAGGAGAAAAAAATGATGAACATAGCATAGCATGCCATACGTCTTAAGTCGTTTACTTTATAGATAGATAATTTCCCACATTTTAGCTGCTTGTGATAATTTCCACAAATTAAATTAAATTTCTTGTACATAAAATGTACATAGATGTACAGAGATGTATATACATACGTACATGTATAAATATGCACACATGAAACACGTACATATACAGACAGACAAGGATCTGGCTTGAAAGGGCACACCTCTGCTGCTTTGGATGACATCATCTTTTCCACAGTGAATGTACTGTCCACGAAAACAGTCAAGATCTTCCTAAACCAGAAACCTGCTTTAATGAGAGTGTGAGGTTAATGATGAAGGTGAGAGAGGCTGCATGTAGGCCAGGAGATATGCTGACTTTTATGACCTCCCAGAAGAGCCTGGCAAAGAGTGTCATTTCAATACAATTCAGTTTTATTTGCATAGCGCCACTTCACAACGTCGTCTCAGGAAACTTTACAGACCTCAGTTTGAGCCAGTTTATAATTAACAGCCTAGCTAAGGGAAACCAATAGATTGCATCGAATCTTGACTTCAATCCAATCTCCCATCCTGAGTTGAATGAGGCAACAGCAGAAAGGAAAACTCCCTTTTAACAGGAAAGCAAAACCTCTGCCAGAACCCGGCTCAGTGAGGGCAGCCATCTGCCTCGACTGGTTGGGGTGGAGAGGACAGGAAAGACAGATCAACATGCACCAAGGCTTTGTCCAGGAAGACCTGCAGAAAAAAGAGAAATCTCTGAAGCAAAAGGCAGGTACAGGCGGCGACCCGGGAGTGATTTTGAAAACAATGACCCCCCGGGGCATGTGGAAGGGTATAAAATCCTTTACTGACTGTAAGGAGAACACCTTACACCTTCTCATACCTGGCCAGGTATGAGAAGGGCTTACCTGACTAACTTAATGCTTTGAATGTTCTGATAAACAGCATTATGGGATGAAAATGGAGGGAAGTTACTCTCCAAACACGACAGTCGTCTATCCTTCAGATCCACCAGGTGAGATTCACACTAAGAAGAAATAACATTAAAAAAGCAACTGTACCAGATGGAGTTTCAGGCTGTGTGCTGAAAACCTGTGCTGACCAGCTAGCGGGGGTCTTTACCTCCATCTTTAACCTCTCCCTGCAACAAGCTGCAGTTCCCTCCTGCTTAATATCCACCACCATTATTCCTGTACCTAAACAGCCCTCCATCACATACCTTCATGATGATTGCCCTGTTGCCCTCATCCTTCTCATTATGAAATGCTTTGAGAGGTTCATACTGGCTCACATCAACAGCACATCACCATCACACTCCACACAGCCCAGAACCACCTGGACACCAGACAGCTACATCAGGATTCTCTTTATGGATTTCAGCTCCACCTCCAAGACTATAATCTCCAATAAACTGGTCCAGAAGCTAATCAGCCTAGGTCTCCTCACCTCACTCTGCATATGGAACACTGACTTCCTCACCAACAGGCCGCAGGGTTGTGTTCTGGGTCTGGCCCTCTTTCCTCTCTTCCTCCGGGACCTGGACCCCTCCATCCATTCCTCTAACCTCATAGTAAAGTCTGCAGATGATAGCACAGTGGTTGGAGGCATCAGCAACAACAATGAGACCTCCTGCAGCAGGAAGTTCAGCATCTGGTCAAGTGGTGTGAAGGCAACAATCAACACAACCAAAACCAAAGAGGTTTTTGTGGATTTCAGAAGGACAAGTAGGACCATTCAGCACCCACTGTTCATCAAGGGGAGAAGAGTTGGAAAGACTTGATTCTGTCAAGTTTCTTAGGACCGACATAACCAAAGACCTAACATGGTGGATTAACCCCTCCTATCTGGTGCAGAGAACACAGCAAAGACTCTACTTCCTGAGGAACCTGCAGCAAGCCGGTCTAGCACCGTATCTACTCACCAACAACAGAAAGCATCCTTTGTGAGGGCTGTACTATGTGGTATGCAACTTGCATGCCACAAAACAGATCTGTCCCAGGTGGTGAAGGCAGCACAGAGGATCATAGGAGCTGCACTCTGACCACAGAGGACGGCATGGTCCATCTTCAGAGACAAGACCCACCCTGCACACACTCAGTTTGTTCCCCTTCCATCAAGGAAAAGATTTAGACATTTAAAAACCACAATCTCCAGATTGGAAAACAGCTTTTCCCCCCACAGAGCTGTTTCCTCCATCAACCCTCTCCCCCTTTACTCACCCACTTTTTCCTCTTCATCCTCCCTGAGCTGACAACATTATACTTGATATACTACGTCTTCCTCTGGCACACCTCAGGTTTTATTCCTCTCTTTTATTGTTATTTTAATTGTTCTATTGGTGTGTTTTTTAGATTGAATGTCCATTTCAATATGTATTGCTGCTTTTATTGCCGAGTGCCAACAAAATGTTGTTGCCCTGGTGATATTGATGCAATGATAATAAACGTCCTTATGTCCTCACAGAGTGGAGCAGCAGAGCTCAGAGCTTCCCAGTGGTCAGTCTGCCCAGCAGCATCAGACACAGCTGGACTCCATATTTATGGTGTGTACATGTACAACAACTACTTCTCCATCTCTTCTGTTCACACTCATCTCCACGCTGCACTTTGTAGACCAGTGGATTGTCAGCGTGTCCAACATGGATCTGATGTTTGGCTCCATGATTTCAGTCTGTTTGTGTCCTTCATGTGGGTTTCTCTTCCAGCTGCTGGAGGACAACATCATCTCTTTTGTGAAGAAGGAGCTAAACAAAATCCAGAAGCTTCTGAGTCCAGATTACCCAGAATGCTCAGTGTTGGAGGGTGAGGATGAAGAGCAGAGGAAGAGCAGCAGAGAGGCATTAGTGAAGATCACAGTGGACTTCCTGAGGAGAATGAAGCAGGAGGAGCTGGCTGAGCGTCTGCAGAGCAGTAAGAGGATTTCTCTAAAGATTGAAGCTGCTGATAAATTAAACATTTACTGACATCTCAACATGTGGAACATCACATGTTCACATCCTCCTTCTTCAGAGGCTTGAAATCTTTACTGACTCATCTGATTTCTGCTTTTCATTCAGAACTTCTGGCTTCAGTTTGTGGCCGGAAACTAAAATCTTCTCTGAAGAAGAAGTTCCAGTGTGTGTTTGAGGGGATTGCTAAAGCAGGAAAGCAAGTCCTTCTGAATGAGATCTACACAGAGCTCTACATCACAGAGGGAGGGGCTGCAGAGGTGAATGATGAACATGAGGTCAGACAGATTGAAGCAGCATCCAGAAAAGCAGACAGACCAGGAACAACCATCAGACTACAAGACATCTTTCAACTCCCAACTGGAAGAGATGAACCAATCAGAACAGTGATGACAAAGGGAGTGGCTGGCATCGGGAAAACTGTCCTAACACAGAAATTCTCTCTGGACTGGGCTGAAGACAAAGCTAACCAGGAAATCCAGTTCACATTTCCACTGACTTTCAGAGAGCTGAATGTGCTGAAAGACAGAAAGTTCAGCTTGGTGGGACTTGTTCATTACTTCTTTACTGAAACTAAAGAAGCAGGAATCTGCAGCTTTGAAGACTTCCAGGTCGTCTTCATCTTTGACGGTCTGGATGAGTGTCGACTTCTTCTGGACTTCCACAACAATGAGATCCTGACTGATGTTACAGAGTCCACCTCAGTGGATGTGCTGCTGACTAACCTCATCAGGGGGAACCTGCTTCCATCTGCTCGCCTCTGGATAACCACACGACCTGCAGCAGCCAATCAGATCCCTCCTGACTGTGTTGGCATGGCGACAGAGGTCAGAGGGCTCACTGACCCACAGAAGGAGGAGTACTTCAGGAAGAGGTTCAGAGATGAGGAGCAGGCCAGCAGGATCTTCTCCCAACTGAAGACATCACGAAGCCTCCACATCATGTGCCACATCCCGGTCTTCTGCTGGATCCTTGCTACAGTTCTGGAGGATGAGCTGAAAACCAGAGAAGGAGAGCTGCCCAAGACCCTGACTGAGATTTACATCTGCTTCCTGGTGGTCCAGACCAAAGTCAAAAAAGTCAAGTATGATGGAGGAACTGTGAAAGATCCACTCTGGAGTCCAGAGAGCAGGAAAATGATTGAGTCTCTGGGAAAACTGGCTTTTGATCAGCTGCAGAAAGGAAACCTGATCTTTTATCAATCAGACCTGAAAGAGTGTGATATCAATATCACAGAAGCCTCAGTGTACTCAGGAGTGTTCACACAGATCTTTAAAGAGGAGAAAGGACTGTACCAGCAGGAAGAGAAGGTGTTCAGCTTCATCCATCTGAGTGTTCAGGAGTTTCTGGCTGCTCTTTATGTCCGTCTGACCTTCAACAAGTTTGGAGTCAATCTGTTCAGACAGAAGAAATTTAAATTATTCAGAGATGATCTAAAAGATCTCCATCAGAGTGTTGTAGACGAGGCCTTACAGAGTCCAAATGGACACCTGGACTTGTTCCTCCGCTTCCTCCTGGGTCTTTCACTGGAGACCAATCAGAGACTGCTACGAGGCCTGATGACAAAAACAGGAAGTAGCTCACAGACCAATCAGGAAAAAGTTCAATACATCAAGAAGAAGATCAGTGAGAATGTGTCTGCAGAGAGAAGCATCAATCTGTTCCACTGTCTGAATGAATTGAATGATGGTTCTCTAGTAGAGGAAGTCCAACAGTCCCTGAGATCAGGACGTCTCTCCACAGATAAACTGTCTCCTGCTCAGTGGTCAGCTCTGGCCTTCATCTTACTGTCATCAGAAGAAGATCTGAATGTGTTTGATCTGCAGAAATACTCTCCTTCAGAGGAGATTCTTCTGAGGCTGCTGCCAGTGATCAAAGCCTCCAACAAAGCTCTGTAAGTACATATATAGCAGGATGTGTAGAAACATACGGATGCTGGTTTTAATGGACATCATGTAACAGATAACTGCTTGTCTATTTACTCTCTAGACTGAGCAGCTGTTCCCTCTCAGATGAAGGATGTTCAGCTCTGTCCTCAGTTCTCAGCTCCCAGTCCTCCAGTCTGGTAGAACTGGACCTGAGCAACAACGACCTGCAAGATTCAGGAGTTAAGAAGTTGTCTGGTGGACTGAAGAGTCCACACTGCAAACTGGAAACTCTCAGGTCAGGATTCATCACACTGAGTGTTTAAAAGAGTTTTTATCCATGACAAACACGATACCTGCAGAAGCTGTTTGTATGAAAATCTACGGTGGCCCTGAAGTGTCAAAGCAGCACAAAAACCACAACACTCCACAATTAGCAGCAACACAAAGGCAATACAGTGAGATGGGTCCAGTTCTTCATTCAGCTTTACTTCCACTGCAAGTCTTTCTAAGTTTTTGTGTTTTCTGCAGCCTGTCAGGTTGTCTGATCACAGAGAAAGGCTGTGCTTCTCTGGCCTCGGCTCTGACCTCCAACCCCTCCCATCTGAAACATCTGGACCTGAGCTACAACCATCCAGGAGAGTCAGGAGTGAGGCTGCTAATGACTGCACTGAAGGATCCACACCGACTCAAGTATGGAGATGCTGCTTCAGCCACACCATACCTGATAGAGGAGGAAGATCTGTAGAGGCTTATCTGTCCTTCACTCAGTCTGTCTGTCTGCTTCGAGTGTTAGACGAACCATCACATACACAAGTAGTTTTTTTTTCCCTTCTACTCACAGCAGAAAGAGAAAATATCAGTAGATGGTCTTGCAGAAGAACATCTGCAGGAGTAACAGTGATAAATATCTGGGATTTTGATGGGTGTCAATTCTGAAAGCATTAGACGTTGATTTTTCAGGAATTTTAGCCTTTAACTCCACCTGCAGCTTTGAGTCTACCCCCACAAAAGTCATATTAGAAAATGTGTCTTGATCCACAATAGTGTGCTATAACTTGTGCTGTTAAATAGTCTTGAGGTGTTTACATAATGTGCAAAAGGTTTTTCATGACCTTAAAGGTTATGAAAAACCTCATTTAGACGGAGTGTGGTGAGTTGATGCTGCAGATTTTCTGATTGGTTCCTTTCTGTCCACACAGCAGCAGGATGTGCAGGAATAATGTGAGGAAACATCCTCAGAGTGATGATAAAGCAACTGTTAGTGGCCAGTGTGGAAACAAGCCGTCATAGCTACAAACACACACATCATGGCCTCAAACAGAGTCTCTGACACTCATTTCTCTTCATAAGCAGGAAAAGAATTCACGTTAACATTACCCAGTCATAAAAAAAAAGAATCTGAACCAATCAGATATTATTGATCAGAAGCTGATAGATAAGATTGCCGCTCTGGGTTAGATCAGGATTTCCTGCAGAGCTCTTTATCTGTGAAGAGATAAAAAGCAGAAGATGGTTTAAAGAAGAAACTGGGACTTCCACACAGCAGTGTTGTTGGTGTGGGTGTGGACAAATCCGCTTCCTGATTCTGCTCCTTCTCATCTGGAGACGCTCCTTGTCCAGATGTGGAATGTCTCCTTTCTCGGTGTTGACCAAAGTGTGTATGTGAGACATGTCATTTCCATGTTAGCATGCTCTGACCCATCTCCTCCTTTCAGGGTGGAGCCTGCTGGAGAAGCATGGTTGAGACCAGGGCCGAGGAAGTGTAAGTGTGTTTTTCACTGGATTCATCACATTCAACCATCTTCACACTGTCCCTTTAGTCATTCACCAGTCACATCAAAGTTTCATTAGATTAATAACTTCAGCTGGATTGTGTTTGTTCTCTGAATCAGATTCCTGCCCACTCACCATCGACATCAACACAGTCCACAGAAACCTCAAACTGTCTGGCAACAACAGGAAAGTGAAGCGTGTGGAGAAGCTTCAGTCATATCCTGATCATCCAGACAGATTTGATGACTGGTATCCTCAGCTGCTGTGTGAAAACGTTCTGATTGGTCGCTGCTACTGGGAGGTTGAGTGGGGAGGAAATGTTTCTTTCGCAGTGAGTTACAGAGAAATCAGCAGGAGAGGATATGGAGAGTCTGTGTTTGGATGTAATGATCAGTCCTGGAGTCTGATCTGCTCTGATGGTGGTGGCTACTCTGTCTGTCACAATAATAGTAAAACACGCATCTCCTTCTCTTCACCTGTCTCTAACAGAGTTGCAGTGTATGTGGACTGTCCTGCTGGCTCTCTGTCCTTCTACAGAGTCTCCTCTGACTCTCTGATCCACCTCCACACCTTCATCACCACATTCACTCGTCCTCTCTATGCTGGATTTGGGTTTGAGTTCTGGTCTGGTTCAAAGTCTGCTTCCTGGGTGTCTCTGTGTGGAGTGTAAAGACTCTGATGGCAGCAGTGAAGCTGATGAACAGATGCTTCAGGCTGTAGGTCTGTCTCTTTCACTCAGAAACATCTTTTCATATTCAATCTGTTTGTGTGTGAAACTCTTCTAAGTGATTCTGAAACTTCTTCCTCTTCAGTCTTTTAAAAATAGAAGCTGGGCTTTTTCCAGAATCCACATTGTTTTACTGTCTGTTTCCAGTCAAAGCTTCAGAATGACGATCAGGATGTTGTGTTCAACTCATGTCGGCTGCAGTTACATGTTGAATTAAAGATGCATTATTGATTTGTGTGACATTCTCCATATGCTTCGTGATATCTCAATAAAACCTCTCAATCATTTCAGTCTTTACTTTTTTTTAAATTGCTCTTAGTATTAAAAAGAGAAAAGATTTCAGAGCATTTCATTCTAATGTTTGATGTTTCCCATAATTACTTTCTCTTTCATTTCATCCTTTTTGTCAAATTCAACCTAAATGAACAAAATAAAGGTTAGACATCATCATTATAACTCAAATAAGTCAAAGTCCATCCCATTTCACCTGATCAAACTCATCCACATTCTATGAAACTATGAAACTACAAGTGTTGTGTTGTCAGTTAAAGCAGAAACATCCAGCTAAAGATCCTAGTCTTACTATTCCAGTCCACATACTTAGTGGCCGATCACACACAGTTATCAATGCTTTCCAGATTAAATCAGCAAACTGCCAGAAACATTCAAACGGCTTTTATTGATTGAAAAGTATGTTGTTTTAATGAGAAGGGTGGGAGAGTGTCCACTTGTCTGATGGCTGTGTTTAATGTTGTAGAAAAGGTGATCCAGACGCGACACGCTGGTGAGAACACACTGCTGCTGCTGCAGAACACTGCTGCTGACGTTTTGTCATGTTTCAATAAAGTCTGGGAGTAATTCCTAATAAAAGGACACAGCTGAGAGTTGAATCTGGACAAGAAGACAAAACAAAGGCCAACATTTCTACCATCACTGACACAGAGCTGAGGAGCCTCCTCTCTGTTGACGTCACTTTGTATTTCCACCACAAAAACATCCACCAGAGGAAAAGACTGGAAACCATCATAAGAGGCTTGTCTCCTCCACCTGATAGAAAGAAACAAAATGAGCATCACAAAACAATAATTATAGTGTACAAACCATTGATGGGCCACAAGCTCTCATCTGAACGTGGAGTTGGGATATAAGATAAAAACTTCATTAATCCCGCAGGAAATTGTTGCGCTAGGGTTGCCATACAGTAAAAATAAAAAAACAAAACAACAAACAATAAAAATATACAAAGATAAAGAAATAATCTGGGAGACTTAAAAAAGAACAAATATAAAAAAGTAAAAAATTATACATGAAATATGGATACAATGTGCAGTTTAACAGTAGACAAAGCGCAAATAAGAGATCTTAAAGTGTCTATTGCACCAAATCTAACTGGTACTCTCCTATGTGGAGAAAGGGGAGGAGTTGTAAAGTTTGATAGGCACAGGCAGGAAAGACTTCCTGTAGCATTATATTGTGCACCTTGGTGCTCTCTGTCTATGGCTAAAGGTACTGCGATAGGAGACCAGTGTGGCATTCATGGATGTGATCTATTGTTGCATGATGCTGAACAGTTTCTTCAGCATCTTCTGCTCAGACACCTCTGCAAAGGATTCTAGTTCCACTCCCAGGATAGAGACAGCTCTCCTGCTAAGCTTGTTGAGCCTGTTGGCATCAGCTGTCTTTGCCCTGCCACCCCAGCAACCCACAGCAAAGAAGATGGCACTGGAGACCACTGAGTGCTAAAACATCAACAGCATTGTCCTGCAGACATTAAAAGATCTATGTCTCCTCAGAAAAGACCACTCTGCCCTTTCTTGTAGAGGACATTGGTGATGGCTGTCCAGTCCAGTTTATTGTCAATGTGGACCCCCAGGTACCTGTAACAGTCCACAATGTCCACTTCAGTTCCTGTTCTGTTGATAGGGCAGGGCAGGGCTGGACATTCTTCGTCCTGAAATCTGAAAAAGAAACAGCATCTGGCTGCATTTCAATGAGAATGCAAAGCAGGAGGCGGAATTTGTGGAATAAAAATTTCATTCACCACATCTAAAGTGTTGTAATGTTAAAACTTTGGCCTTTAATTATTACATTTGTTTGTGGTTCTGTTATTTTTTAAAAGCTCAGATAAAGGTGTTAAACCGCCTTTTTGGAAAAAATCCTGAAAATAAAGCTTTTATGAAAACACTGATTAAACATTGCTTATCAACACACAAACTGCTTAAAATGACAATTTAATGCTGAAAAAAAAAGCTCAGAGTGATTCTAAATGAAGCATTTGGGAACTCTAAGAGTCGGCTCTTCTCAGGATGCCGGAGCCAAAAGAGCCGATCTCCCGTCACTACGATGAACCAAGCAAATCAGCACATTTTCTACAAACACTTTTCCTTTTGTTAAATGTTGTTTGGAAAAGATGTTTTCATAGAAAAGCAACATGGCAACATTACAAGAATGATTTCCATCTATTCATCGTCCTTTTCTATTGTTTTCCCACCAAATGTGCCGCAAAGTGAATCCAGGAAAGGACAAGCTAACAAACAAACAAAGAGAAAGAAAACAGAAAAATACTACAGCCCACTACTTTAGAGCCTCAGACCAGTCAGGAAGAGTCCAACACAAATCCACATGTGAACAGTTTAGAGTCCAGACCGAGTCCAAAGACACCCGCCTTCGTGTCTTTGGACCGCCTTCGACTCTTCCTCCTCCTGGCGTTCATAGTGACAGTCAGCTGTGATGCACAAACTCTTTGCTTTACTAACGTTTGCATCTAATTTAGTGTGAAACTGAAGCAATTATCATGAAAATCATCCAGAATGTGAATGAAGCAACTTTTCCACCTCACATGACACCAAAAGAAAAGACTGAAATGAGGAAGATGAGTCATATGATGAAGACTAATGCTGGAAAATGAGTTTTAGCTGTGATTCTAGATGCAGAAAAGAGGAGTGATGCGAGGTGGAAAAAGATGTGCGTGGAGTTCAGAGGAGAAGATGTGAAACAGAAAAGACATGTGGAGAACAGACTTTAGTGCTGCTGTTTGCAGATGATGAAATATTTCCTGACTTCTCATTCTGAGGCTGCAGTTTGAAATGTTTCCAACATGAAATCCTGCCGTCCTAATCTCAGGATAACAGCAGGAAAACAACAAGATAGAAAATCCTCTTTGTTTTCTTTAAAACAACATGATGAAGATGTGATGTGGAGATAAAGAGTCTTCCTCATATGTGAACCATCAACCAGGACGACACTCAGCTTCCAGAGAAAAGCTCTGAATCTGTGGAAATGTGCTGCTGTGAAGCATTTTATCTTCAGCTGTTGTTCATGGAAAATCAGCTGTGAAGCCTCAGATTGAGATCCACATCTTGTTTCCAGCTAACCTGCTAACAAGGCGCCACTTTGCTGGAAATCCTGAAAGTTGTAGCTTCCATGTGCTTGTTTGACCCTGGATGAAGAGAAATATCTGGATGATAACGTGTCTGATGATTCAGTTCAGGTTCATTTAGAGCAGGAAGTTCTCTGCTGAGAACAGGCGGCCATTTTGTCTCTGATTCTCCCACAAACATCCACTGGGTTGATTTTGAACTAAAACCTTTATTGACTCAAACAAAAGAAAACATAATGAACATGATGGAGACAGAATGAAGGCTGGAAACATAAAAGTGAAAATATATTTCAGAAGAAGTGGAAGGAAAGAGAATATTACTTTCAGGTTCCCACATTTCCATCAGCTTCATCATCTCTGAAGCTGCTGCATCTCCGACTGAATCAGACTGAAAGATTTTCATTTCCTCTGATGGATTTTTCATTTCCATCAAAGTCAGATGGAAGCAGCTCCAGTTGGATTAAAAGTCTGTTTTTAAAGGCAGAAAATGAAGCAAAGAGAATAAAACTGGAGGCAAACTTTACACTTTGATTTCACTTCTGATGTAGCAGCATGTAGTGATCACACCTCCATTTATAGATCATTTTCACTCCTGATCATCTCAAACTCAACATTAACTTTACTATATCACAAGATAAAATGCTTGATAAAAATATATGTCAGCAGTAAATACATCATCATCATCATCATCATCATGTCGTCAGTGAAGCTGCAGCTGCTTCAGACTCTGTGGATCATCAGAACGAAGCTCCTCCTCTCAGAACAAACACTGTCCTGTTCAGTCACCCCACCTCCATCTGTGTAGAGAAAAATGAAGAAGAGATGAGATAAAGGAGTGTTTCTCCTCCATCAGGATGAAGAGCAGCAGGACTTCAGTCCTGTTCAGATCAGCTGTTCAGCATCTCCAGCTTCCTTTCAGCTCTCATGTTAACATGTTGCAGTGAACACACTGAGATGAAACTCACACACCTGCAGAAACTTTCAGCATCAAGTCTGTTTGCTCTGCAGATTCACTCAGAGTGGAAATAAACTGCTGAGTCATGAAAGCTTCATGACTCAGCAACACTGCAGTGATGGATTTACTGCTGTTACATGTCAGCTGCTGCTCCATTTAAACAAAGAGTCTCTGAGTGTTGATGAACATCTGATCTGTTACTGAAACATCAGCTGACACATGAACATGGAGGCTGTCCCTGAACACATCTGGAAGGAGCCAATGACAGAAGGACAGATGTGATGACTGGACTTCAGCAGAGGTTCTGGTCTGGATAAAGACCACATGCTTCCTAAATGTAAAGCAGCTTCTCTGAAATGAGAGACTGCAGTCAGACTGATCTCAGAGCAGAGAGAAGATGAAGCTGATCAGCTGTTTAGTGTTGAAATGAGACAACAAACAGTCTGAGGTCAGACTGGATGGATTTAGTCTGATGTTGGATCAGCATGAAAAGTCCAACATCATTCTCCTCTCACAGCTTCACTGAGGGAAGCAGCTGCTGAGAAGCTGCAGCTTTACAGGAAACACCAGATCTTTGCTCTGATACCAGCTGAGTTCAGTACAATCCAGCTGAGAGCAGCATGGACCTCCAACCCTCTACTGACCTCAGAGTCTCCAGTTTGTTCTGTGGATTCTTCACAAGATCAAGCAGCTGCTTCACGTCTGGTTCTTTCAGGGAGTTGTCTCTCACATCCAGTTCAGTCAGATGGGAGGGGTTGGACTCCAACGATGAGGCAAAAGAATCACAGCTGATCTTTGACAATCTGCACACCTGCAATCTGAATAAAGAATGAAATCTGTGAGCTGAAGCCAACAGGATGCAGGTTAATACAAACAGAAGCAGAGAAGAAGAATTCTCATGAATATTAATGACAACAGACTTCAGCTCTTAAACTCTGCAGCTCCACCAGATGCTCCATCCATACACACTCATGTTGTGCAGCCAAATGATTCACGTTTGTAAAGAAAAACAACCAGGATGAATTTAGGAGGAAACGGGGAAAATTCATGGAAATGTAGATAAAATGAGCTGTTTTATTAAAACTCTACTGATGTCTAATGTTCCTTCTACTGATGGAAACAAACTTATTGAAGAGTTGACAGAAGCAGAACTTGTTATTGTGACATGTTGTGTTTGAGGATTTCAGTCAGAACAAACATTCCAGCCTGATAAACATGTAGGAAGCAACGAGAGGTGGATTGATTGATCAGTTTGGCTGATTAATGGATGCTGATGTGCAGTTTGACAAAGTATCAGAATCAGAGGAGTTAGAGACCTCCCCCATCTCCACCAGGAAGCTACATACCTGAAGTCAAGGTGAATTCAGTCAAGCTGAGTGTTTTCATTTGTAACAGAGTTACAGATGGACTTTAATGAAGAACTTCCAGCTCAGATTGAAGTAATAACTCGCTTTGATCTTTGTGAATTTGATCTCATTCAACAATTTGAGCTTCTGATTTTCTTTCATGCAGGAGAAAATAAAAAACACACATCAGCATTGTGGTTCCTTGTAATCTCCTGTAGCTTCCTCCTCCTCCCTCACAGAGCTGCTCAACAATAGTTCTGTTCACATGGAGCACTTTTAACCCCATCCAACGTCCAGTCAGGATAAAAATGCATCATGTAAACACCACAACTGATCCGATCGGCCTCGATTGGAAAGAAGAATCAGATCAAGAGGGGGGGTTTAAACCTTTTCACGATGGGATCAGCAGGCAGAATGAACCATGTCTACACTCATTCCTGTCGTTTTGTGCTGGATGTTTCTGTGCAGGCTTGAACCATGTGGGGGTTATGTGGTGTAGGTAATTTTGTGTGTGTGTGTGTGTGTGTGTGTGTGTGTGTGTGTGTGTGTGTGTGTGTGTGTGCAGGGTCTAGTTTGGTTTAAATATAACAACACTTTATCAGGCTGGGTGGGATACAGTTATAGGGTGGGGGGTGTGGGGTCAGGGGTGTGCATAGCTTGCCTTAATTCCAGCATGTGGCAGATTCTCCTTGTTCTGTTAGAATCCTGGATGGGTTGATTTGCAGTCCAGTTGCTGTGCAGTACATTGTCCTACTAGGTGTGTAGTGTGGTTTTGTGTGCTTTGCAGTGCACTTTTTAAGCAAGCTGGTGTGTATTGTGCTTTGAACTCATCCCATCTGGAGGACTGTGGACTGTGGGCTGATAACTGGCTGTTCTACTGAACGGAACAAAATAAAGTGTAATTATCTTCCTCACCTCGTTGTGGTCTCTGTCCTGGTGTGTTGCTCTTTAGAAGAGACTCCTTTACATCACTGAGCTGTTACAATATTAAGCGGTCTAGTTAGTTTAGGACCTCTGACCACATAAGCTCCGTCACCTAAACCGTCTGATGGGCTCGACACAGGTGAAATTCATGGCCACCCAGGTGAAACCAACACACAGGACGCGACAAACAGCAGTGAGAGTGGCGGTGTCGCGCACCACGCTCTCACATCGCTTGTCTCCAATAAAAGTGATTGGTTGTGATATTTGAGGGAATTTATGCATTTTCAAAGCAGCACGTGACACATGAAGCATCAAGGATGAAGAGTCGGGAGATTTTGCTCCAACTGAAAGAAATCTTGCTGTTAACTCGACTTTACAAAAGAAAGGGTTCATCCTGTTTTAAAAACAAGGAAGCAGACTGGTGAACATCATCATTTGATGGCGGACCTCAACGGAAGAATTCAGCTTCTACTTGATCATTCAGTGAAATGCTCGCTGATTAGTTGTAGAGCCGTGTGACAGCAGCAAAAGCTGAACATTTTCTAACTTTCTTGTGTTGTGTTGCAAATCCCCATTTGCACGTCTACGGGAACGAGGGCAAAATTTCACATGCACAAATGTCGCCTGTCGTTTGGCTGGAGGAGGGCAGAAAAGAGAAAGATCTGAATCTGAAAATATGAAAAATGATTCATTTTACATTCAAATGAAAAATATTTCTGCTGTTTTTCTTGTTCATTTGAATGTTTTTATCTGTTATTGATCAAAAAGTTCAGGATGAAAACTTGATTCATCATCTTCTATTCCTGAAGACTGAAACATTTTCCAGACAAACAAACATTTTGGTTGTGATTCAGCTCCATATTTCTTATCTGACGTTTCTCAACCTACATTCACACACAAGCTCTTCACAGTAACTCTGTGCTGTGAATAAATAAAGCAGAAGAAAGAAAGCCAGCAGGTAAACAGAGCAGCATTTCTCTCCAGTGATGGAGCATCCCTGCCTCTCTCCTTCATGGCTGTTCAGTCATCATCCTTTGTGTCTGTGTTTGGATCACCTGCACAGGCTCGTAGCAGTTCACCTTCTCAGCTTCTCTTTGGCTGCAGAGCTATGAAACACTGACTCTGCTCCACATTTTCACACATTTCTCACCTGATGGAAAGCTGCTCACACACACTCACCACTTCCTTCCATCCACTGTTACCTAGCAACAAGTTAGGTCATAGCTTCACTTGATTTCATCATTCTTCATAAAGAATAAAAGCTGTGAGCTGAAGCCAACAGGATGCAGGTTAAAACAGTCCAACAGAAGCAGAGAAGAAGAATTCTCATTAATATTAATGACAACATGTTGCTGCTTCAATAAAGACGTAGAGACTTCAATCAGAGTGAGTTCTCTCAGCGACAGACATGACTCTGATTCTACTGGCTGAACTGGATGAAAAAAGACTTGAGAGTGTGATAATGGTGACAGGACACACACACTGAAACACACGTTTCCATCACTGCAGATGTGAGCGACAGCAGATTGTCAGCTTGGTGTAAACGGCCTGTTAATGAAAGCAAACACTGGACTAATTAGCACATCAGTCCAGATGTTGCTTATCAAAGCTGTTTCTGGATGGAGCTGAACTGGATCACAATGTTTCTTTACATCCAAACTGGTTTCACATTTCACATCAATGTTTTTATAACCTGTTTCAGTTGAAATCTTCAGTGTTAAGACCTTGTTTTCATATTTGACATTTTTTCTTTCAGTTTCAGATTTTTATTTTCACTTTAAACTTTTGTCTCTGATCTGAGCTGCAGGACGTCACCTGACAGTGTTGTTGAATCCTGATAACAGAATAACAGAAGAGGCTGAATGGACTCCCTCCTATCATGCTGCCTTCAGGAAACCTGGGAACTACAATGATTTCTTTCATACTTCCTTTATTGAAATGACTGAAAACAACCAACAGCAGTGATAAAATGTCTCTCAGTTAACTGTAATGTGTTCAATAAACTTTTATAAAAGGAGAAAATCTGCTCCAAGAAACAGCAGTTTCTAGAAGTAACCTGCTCATTTGTGACGTTTTAACGGCAAAGAAATGTTAAAAACAGCAAAGCGACAGAAAGATCGATTAAAACATTTTCATCTAACAACAAAATGACATGAGATTCAATATGATCATGGTCTATTCATAAAGACTGAAATGTTGTTCATCTGGAAATGAAACTAAAGCTCCATCAGTGTTGCGATACTGAACCACTTTGTCCCTTTAAAAGATGCACATTTGCAGGTGAGTCACTGCGAGTCAGTAAGGACGGCGCTCATACATACACACACACACGTATCTCTGACAAAACTCTCATTTCTACTTTCCATGTCATGTCAGTGGAACCATTTTTTAAATAAGTAAAATTTGTGATCCTCACTGTGAACATTTCAGCTTTAATTTAGCCTCTTTTGCTTTTTAAAAATTAAAACAATCTTTTTAAGACTACTTGCTTTATATCATCAAGTCAGATCAGTAGGATGTGGTGGAAATTTCATATGTTCCACCTCACTTATATTGACTTTATGTAGAACTTAATATTATAAATTAAATTTCATTCATATTCTGTAGATGGTGGTCTGCAGAGATGGATCCATGCTGGATTTTACATCATACTGGACCTTGTAGGAATAAATGTCCACATCTTCAAGTAGTGCACTGAAACCCAAACAGCTGGAAGGAGTTTCTGCAGCAGCTGACAGAGGAACATCCAGCTGAGTTTACAAAGGAAAACATCCAGCAGGGCAGGTGGAACAATGTGGACTGAAGCACAATCCTCTAGAAAGGACGAGGTACAGGTACGGAGAAGCAGGAGGGACAAAAGCCCCAAAACTCCGACTGTCAGCTGCACTGCAAAGCCGTGTGCAGGTGCTGCAGGAGCAGAGACGTGATCTGCGATGGCTGGACTCCTGAAGAGTTTACTTAACCTCATAGTAAATCCTGTAGGTGGTCATGGTAACATAAATAAGCTCTTCTTCTCTTCATATAGCCTAACCTAGCTCTTAGTGTCATCATGTCTGTGTGTTCTCTTTGACTTCAGGTTTATTCATCCACGTTCTGGTTTTTACAAACACTGCGGCTCAGGGGCCCGGCCAGGAATTTTGGGCTCAATGAAAGACAATGACGTAGACCCCACCACTTGATTACAAACTTAGGATCTTTGTATTTGCTGCAACTGCTTCAAGCTGATCAAATAAATTGTCAGGGTTTGGTGGAGGTGAGGATCCAAATGCAGGAACAGACCCAGGCATGCTGAATGAAGAATTTTTATTCTCAGAACTCAGAACTGAACTGAAGGGAAGCGAACACAATGAACCAGCAAACAGAACTGAAACAAAGGGCTACAAATACTGGGAAACCAAACAAGAAACAGGTGTAGTGAATGAAACTAACAAGACCAGGTGAAAACTATGAACAAAGGCTACACAGGAAACAAGGCAAGGAGACTGAACAGGAAAAAACTACCAAACAAAAAACCGGAAACCAAAACTGAGAAAAACACCTGAAACTTCATATCATGACATAAACAGCTTTTCATGGGAATAATAAAGATCTGTGGCTAAATCACAATGTACATGTCTAACTAGGCTATTTTAATATTGACGGTCACTTTAATACAGGCTCAGTGTTTCTAATCAACTATCCAGTATCCAGTGAAACAATTACAGGGTATTTATTTTCTTCATTCTAATTATTTTGTAATTAAATGATTGATAATTCATGATAAAAAGAATAATATTCCCACAGACTCTCTGTAATAATGCTAAAGGCATGTCCCTGAACACATCGATGCTCACTTTCATCACTGGGACAGGGAGGTGAAACTGGGACTAGAGGAGATACTGGGACAGGAAGGGGGCTGGGACTGAGCTGGCTCATTTGTGTTTATGTGATAATGAGACAAGGTGAATTCATTTCATATAAATATATGGGTTAACATTTACTAGCACTTATTAAATGTTGGTTAACTCTCTGAGGTCTGTGGTGTTTTCCTCTCGCCTGGTCTGGTTGCATATGAATGTTTGTGAAGTCTCCGCTCTGTGAACTTTCTGGCTTAAAAGTTTGGCCTCTAAATTAGGCGCCTGCGAGCTCAGACAATGAAGAGGGTGAAGGTAAGTTAGCAGTAACCTGTGGATAACTAGCTTATTTCACTGGGCAACAGGTTCATTTCAACCGATCACAAACTAAAGAGGCAAGAGACCTTTCTTGGAGAAAAACTGGGTCACTTATTGGAACCTCTACTTTTCTCTCTCACCTCTCTTTTCTCTTTTTGTCCTTTAAAAAAAAGCAGATTTCCTTTCTTGCCAAGTTGCACTGCAGGAGAGTGTAAACGGCTCTTACAAACTGCTGCTGCTGATGAAATAATGCCCTCCGATAGGACGGGACCAAACCATTTCATGCACTTTCATGGTGTTTGGTTAACATTAATATTCATCTTTTGTTTATCAGTTTACTGCTGAAAAACAAGTGAGAACATAGAGGTCATTTATTTTAATGCTATATTTTCTTATAACATTTAAAATATTATACATTATTTTTCATGAAGCTTTGATAATGTTCTTATATATTTTACATATCTTGGGCCTCTATCAAGTCGTAGACCTTCTGAATCTTCCTAACTTTCCCCCCCTATACGGCGCCCCTGCTCTGGCTGCCCAAACCAATTCCTGCTGTTTACAGCGCTTTACTTTCCTTCCTTTGCTAACCTGAGTGGAGACCTATGCTCATCCTGCAGCAGCTGCTGCATTCAGGTACACTCGGACATCTGAGCTTCACTGTGAAGACTTCATCTTACAGTTGATGTTTGATGAAATTTGATTGTCTTGGCTTAGAGGGGGGGGGGGGGGGGGGGGGGGGGGGGCACCTGGGCTGGCCAGTCTGATTGGAAGGGTGACCTTTCCCCCCCCCCAGGACACCCAGCTGCACCCGTCCCTGCTCTGCTGACCCGATCTCCTCAGACAGCTCATTCCAGAGTTTCAGGTCTCTGAGCACAAAGGCTGCATCACCTCTGGTCTTCATGTCTCTGGGAGAACTAAAAGTCCTCTGGCAGAAGAGCTCAAACTTCTAACAGGCTCATCTGGTTGTAGAAGGTCTGATAAAGAGGAGGCTGAATGACCATGGAGGGCTTTAAAGTCAACAGTAAAATCTTAAAATCAGTTCTAAAACGTACTGGGAGCCGGTGCAAAGTAGTGCTGGGTGATATGGTCTATAACTGATATCCTGATATAAATTTTATTTTATCCTGATACACGATGTGTATTTTGATGTTTTAAACTCTCTAAAACAGTTTAATTGCTAAATTCAACATCATTATGAATAAAAAGACACCAGTAAGATTTAAGTAAACTCTGCTAAATTTAACTTCATTATTGTTTTTCCTTTTCAACAAACTTTTTATCTTTCAGACATTTTATTATATTACGGGGCACCACAACCCTAAATATCAACCCCAGCCTCTCCTGGAAGATCTTATTTGTTTACTTTATTTTCTATATTTACTCAATATCTTCTATATTTATTCATTCAATTATTTTCGATTAAAATATTTTCTTATTTTATTATTTCGGTCATTTCTGTGTTGCATCAGATCACAGCAGAAGTATTCTAAGGTCTCCTTTCCTCTAGAATGACTTTATTTTTTTACTTTTATTAAAAAGACCAAACAGCCTGATGTTACTGATCTTATTCATTTAAAAACGTAGATGTAAGTGGTTTTTCAGTCTCAGGTAAACTTTCTACAAATGAAGGATGTTTAACATCATCTGTAAGTACATTTCAAGTCATTGCTGTTAAGTCTGAAATACAGTAACTGACGACGGACATTACTGCAAAACCAGACCGGGATAGTTATTGTCAACTTCATCCAGCAGTGCTTTAAACTGGCGATCATTTAAAGCTCGGGCAACAATAAAGTTAACCACCTGAATTACCAGCGACATCACTTCATCAAGCTGCTTGTCACACATTTGCCCACAAAGTGTCTCCTGATGTAGAATGCAGTGGAAACTGAGGATGGGTCTATTCTCCTCCTCACGAAGACACGCTACAAATCCTCTGTTATTTCCCACCATGCACGGAGCACCATCAGTACACACAGAAATAAGTTTATCCATCTGTAGATTTTTTTCTTTAAACTCCATGAAAGACTTGAATAAATCCTCTCCTCTCGTTGTTCCTTTCAGCGGCAAAACAGCAAGACTTTCCTCACTCAGCGTGTCACATGCAACGTACCGTGCAATAATACTGAACTGGGATAAATGACTGATATCTGATGATTCATCCAAGGCGAGGGAAAAATATCTCGCTGCATTTATGTCATTCACTTGTTTCTCTACTTGATTTGACATCATTATGGTACGATCATGTACAGTTCTTGCTGACAATGGCATATCTTGTCTTTATCCTTAAAGTTATCAAAAAGCTCGTTGGCGACATCAATCATGAACGCTTTGGCTTATTCACCATCTGTAAACAGCTTCCCGCTCCTCACAAATGCTAAAGAACCAGCAAAGCGAGCCGAATTCCAGTCACCTTGTCGGGCCCACACACGGAGCTGCTGCTGACTAGCCTGTACTCTGGACCGTAGTTTCTGCCGTCTCCCGCTGGATATTTCACTGCAAATGTGGCATGGTGTGTGTCAAAGTGGCGCTTTATATTTAACCGTTTCATTGATGAAATTTTATCATTGCATATTAGACACATTACAGAACCTGCTCTCTCCACAAAGGCAAATTCTTCTGTCCATTCCTGCTGAAATGTACGGTACTCCTCATCTGTTCCTCTTTTCGCCATCTTCTTGGTTAGAAGGGTTCACTCTGGATAAATAAGCTTCCTAAAAATGAGGGAATATTACTTCTTGGTCTGAAAATGGCTTCAGCAGGCTGTTGTAAATGATCCACTAAAATGAGAGTTTCAGGGTTTCGGACCCTCCCACACACCGGAGTACAGAGAGGATTGGCTCTTTGCTGCACGCCACGGTGAAAACTTGTGGATGAGAATATATATACTGTAGATTAAAATGTGTGGATTTTTTCTTTTGTTTATTGCGATGGGTTTTTCTGTATTATTATTCTTTTTTACCAAAGTAATCTGCTGATTAATCTGAAAGTCAGATTGAAATTCAATTCAATTCAATTCAACTTTATTTATATAGCGTCAAATCACGGCAATGCCATCTCAAGACGCTTTACAGACAGAGGGGAAAACATAATGGAAGCCAATTCATAATAGCCTATATAAGGAAACCGACAGATTGAGTTGAGTCCAACTCAATCTCCCATCCTGAGCAAGCACACTGGCAACAGTGGGAAGGAAAAAACTCCCTTTTAACAGGAAGGAAACCTCCGGCAGAACCCGGCTCAAGGACAGGCAGCCATCTGCCTCTGCTGTGTGGGGGGAAGAGGACAGAAAGACAACAGACAACAGGAACTGCTACTCCCGGCCAGGAAGACCTGCTGCTGAGACAGGAGACATACATGTTAATGATGCAACATTGTTATTGGGGGGGGGGGGGGGGGATAAAAGAGAGAGATAAAGAGAAAAAGAAAGAAGTTCAGTGTATCAGGAAATGTCCCTCAGCAGTCTAAATCTATAGCAGCATAATTAAGGGATGCTAACCATCCCTAGCTATAGGACTTATCAAAAAGATAAGTCTTCAGCCTAGTCTTAAAGGTGGGGAGGGTGTCTGCTTCCCTAACACTAACTGGGAGCTTATTCCATAAGAGAGGGGCCTGATAACCAAAGGCTCTGCCTCCTGCTCGGCTCTTTGAGACTCTAGGAACCACAAGTAAGCCTGCAGTCTGCGAACGAAGTACTCTGCTTGGTATATAAGGAACTATGAGGTCTTTGATATATAGTGGTGCCTGGTTGTGGATGGCTTTATATGTAAGGAGAAGGATTTGAAATTCTATTCTAGATTCAACAGGCAGCCAATGAAGAGAGGCTAAAACTGGAGAAATATGATCTCTCATGCTGGTTCTGGTCAGGACTCTGGCTGCAGAATTCTGGATCAGCTGAAGGCTTTTCAGGGCATATTTAGGACAGCCCAGTAATAGAGAGTTACAGTAATCTAGTCTCAAAGTAACAAAAGCGTGAACCAGTTTTTCTGCATGACTCTGAGACAGAATGTCCCTAATTTTGGCTATATTACGTAAATGAAAGAAGGCTGTTTTAGTAACCTGCTTAATATGTGGGCCAAAGGACAGGTCCGAGTCAAATATTACTCCAAGGTTTCTCACTGTAGCACTGGAAGCTAAAGTAATGCCATCCAGGTTCATTACAAAACTGGAAAATTTAGCTCTGAGTTTTTCAGATCCAACGAGAATTACTTCAGTCTTATCTGAGTTTAAGAGGAGAAAATTTCTAGACATCCAAGTCTTTATGTCTATGAGACAATTTTGTAGCCTGTCGGACTGATTTGTTTCATCTGGTTTGAAGGATAAGTATATTTGAGTATCATCTGCATAACAATGAAAGTTAATTCCATGCTGTCTAATAATTTTGCCTAAAGGGAGCATATATAGCGTGAAGAGTACTGGTCCAAGTACAGAACCTTGAGGAACTCCATGACTTACTGTAGTTTGTGAAGAGGACTTGTCATTTACATGAACAAACTGAAGTCTATCAGATAAATATGATTTAAACCAGCTTAACGCTGTACCTGTAATTCCAACCACCTGTTCTAGTCTTTGTAACAGAGTGTTATGATCGACTGTATCAAATGCAGCACTAAGATCAAGCAAGATAAGTACGGACAGAAGTCCTTTGTCTGAGGCCATAAGAAGGTCATTAGTAACTTTCACCAATGCCGTCTCAGTGCTATGATGAGCTCTAAATCCTGACTGAAACTCTTCGCATAAATTATTTCTGCTTAGGTGGGCATGTAGCTGAGCTGAAACTATTTTCTCCAGAATTTTGGACATAAACGGGAGATTAGGTCTATAATTTGCTATCACCTCTGGATCCAGAGATTGCTTTTTAAGTAAAGGCTTGATTACAGCAGTTTTAAATGATTGTGGTACATATCCTGTCACTAAAGACATATTGATAAGATTTAATAGAGATGTATCAATTAAAGGGAAAATGTCCTTAAAGAGGCTCGTTGGGAGAGGGTCTAAAATACAAGTGGATGGTTTAGATGAAGCTATTATTTTAGTTAATTCAGAGGGTTGGACAGGACAGAAACTATTTAGACACAAGTCAGATCCTGGTTCTAAGGATGCTTCGAAGACCACAACAGGCTCAACATTATAAGTAGAAGTAAGAATATTGTGGATTTGATCTCTAATAGTGTCAATTTTATTCTTGAAAAAATACATGAAATCATCACAGCTAAGTGAGAAAGGAATACATGGCTCCACAGCGCTCCGACTCCTAGCAAGCCTAGCTACAGTGCTGAAAAGAAATGATGCAGATGCAGTCATCAAAAGAGCCACATCTGGCTTGTGAACCATAGGTTCCTGTTCTGAGTTATGGTTTAACATCCATGGTTGATAAACCAACAAGGGCAATTCAAGAAAGTTAATCTCTTACAGAAAAAATCTTACTAATATTGAAGTAACTGTACTATAATAAAACATTTGACAATGGTAAAACTAATATTAAACAGACTTGCAAAGTAATAAATCAGGTTTTAAATACATGGAAAAATAAAGATGTTCCAGATTATTTGAATAAGAACAGTAATGTAAAAATAGCAAGTAAACAAACAATAGTCAGGCCCGACCAAAATGGAATTTTTAAGGCCGATGCCAATATTTGGCAGAGAAAACTTCAAGATACACTATTAATCAGACAATGTATCAGGAAAAATAAAACATGTATGTATTAAGTTTGGAGAATTTTGCTTTAAATTTGTTGTCACACAATTATTTTTACTGATGGAGCATACAGGAATAGCTATCAGTTGTACTGATTGATTTTATCTTTAGATTTAGGCCATGGGTGTATACCTTATACAACAAACATGATGAAGTTGGTAAAACATTATAATGATGTTTCTTTGCCATGAAACATCTGATGACATATATCATATATGAACCAAAATAAAAATCAGATTTTCTCAAATGTCAAAAGATATCATCTTTGACTGAGCTGTATTTTATGTATAATGGTCACAAATGGTCTGGCACTAATTGTAACACATAGAAAGTCTGTTCCAGTCTGTGTAACATTCGTAGTTTCTGACAAAGTAAAACTAGAGACATGACTTCATGATGGTGTCTGAAGACAGACTGAAATATTATTATGAAGTTTTAGGTGCTGCAGTGAATAAACCTCCTCCCCTCAACATTCACATCTCTCTTCCTAAAACACACCTCAACCTGCAGCTGACAGAGAGATGAAGAGAGATGAAGGGTCTTTCTGTATTCTCAGATATTTTCTACGTTTTTTTCTGAAGTTACTGGCTACTTAGCTAATGCTATGCTAGTTGGGACAACCACAGCGATGTTATTGCTAACATAGACAGGGAGCACCTTAAGCTAGTTTAGCACAACTTTAGCAATGCAGTGGAAATAAAAAGCTGACCGACGCAATGAAACACCCGTCGCTCGTCATCATACATGGCAGAGTTAAACTGAAACTGGAGACATGCTGAGTCATTAATTTCCCAACATTATTATAAACCTAGCTGTGGACAAGCTCCACTCAGCCCAGTGCTGTAATGTAACCTGGATGTAGCTTCCACTGTTGGACAGACAGGGGGATGACTGTGGGATTGAAT
The DNA here is from genome assembly GCF_933228915.1 of Telmatherina bonti. Lineage (NCBI taxonomy): Eukaryota > Metazoa > Chordata > Actinopteri > Atheriniformes > Telmatherinidae > Telmatherina > Telmatherina bonti. The sequence goes on from NC_136618.1 coordinate 8,598,687, forward strand.
GGAGTCAGAGCTCCATCTAGTGGACAAATGCTGCAAGGACATCATTCTGCACAACTCCAAGACCTAAAAGCGTTTTCTATTTTATGGTAAATTAAGAATAAATCAATGGTTAATTGGCTAAAAACAATGGTCGATAGTTTTGAAAAGTGTTAATAGTTGCGGATTTAAATAAGAGTGGAAGAATACAATCATAACTTTGTTGATATGAGACCATGACTCACACAAAACATTTCACTGCAGGATAAAGACAAGTTTCTCTTTGGTCACATAATCAATACAAAAATATGTTACTATACGGAGGGACTAAAAACGATGTTATTGACATAGTTAAGGCATTTAAAAATAAAAAGAAAGCTGATATAAACCAAATAGATATAATGACGATTAAAGAAGTTATTGATGTAACTGCTAAACTTCTCACCTATATTTCTAACCAGTTGTTCCTGCATGGTATTGTTCCAGTTCACATTAAGATAGCAAAGGTTATTCCATGTCTTACAAATGGTAAAAAGCATCTCATGGAAAATTATAGGCCCATATCCATTCTTCCTCAGTTTTCTAAAATTATGGAGAAACGTTTTGTGAAACAATTTTATACTTTTTTAAAACATTATTTCGTCAACAACAACATGGACTCTGAGAGAACCGGATTACAATATAAGTCATCAGGAATATGCTTCAGTTCTGCTTTGGATAATAATACATGTTCAACAGGTATATTTATTGATTTAAAGCGAGACTTTGACATGATTGATCATGGTCAACTACTGAAATAACTTGAGAACTCTGGGAGTCGAGGTTCTGTTCTTTCTTGGATTAAAAGTTATCTAGATAATCATCAACATGTTCAATTAAAAGCTTCAGTATCTGGATTGAAGAGCAGAACATGTGGAACACCACAAGGTTCTGTGATCGGTCCAAAACTTTATTATTTTTAGAATTATTATTGTTTAAATGTGTTTTATTTGATGACGACACAACATTAGTTTGTTTAGAAAAATAATTAAATGAACTTTTTTTTATTGATAGAAAGAGAATTAAATTTATCAAAAACCTGGATTGATATAAATAAGCTGAAAATATATCAGAAGTAAATTGATGATATTTGGAAGTAAGAAAGAGTCACCTAAAGAGGAGAAACTAAAAATAGATGGTATTGAAACTGAAAGAGGTTTAACTTGGAAGCATCATCTACATTATATTAAGGCCATAAAATCAAAAACAATTGTTATTTTGTATAAAAATGCAGTTTAGTTGACAAATAAAGCTTTGTTTATAATTTATTGTACCTTAATATCCCGTATGAGACTGACTGTGTTGAACAGTGGGGTGGCGCCCACAAGACAACACTTAATGACATTGTTGTATTACAGAAACCTGTCATACGCCTGATAAATAACGCTGAAGATTATGATCATAAACATCCATTGTTTATTAAATCACTTCTCATGAAATTTGATGACATAGTTTATTATAAAACAATCCAAATTATATCAAAGGCTAAACAGAATATTCTTCCAGAAGGCGTCCAAAATATTTCAAGCTTCAGCAAACTAAATATAACTTCAATCAATCAAACTTTATTTATGAAGCGCTTTTCCAACATAAAATTTGTAACTCAAAGCGCTTTACAGTTTAAAATCAGACATTAAGGAAATACACAGACAGACACATTATATAAAAAGATACCTCCAACCCCCCTTTTTAAGATACATCTAAATGAGAAAGCTAAGTGTAGACGGACTAGTCGTGGAAACCCCATCCGAGGAGCCGTTTGCACCGGGGTAGTGCAATGGCAGGCACCAGTAGCACTGTACCCTATCCACCACCACCACCCCGGTTGCAGACAGCTCCCACAAAGGAAACACTGGAAACACCATTTAAAACATATAAAATGTATCAAGACAAAACCTTAAATGAAAAAATAAAATAAAATAAATAAACCTAATATATATATATATATATATATATATATATATATATATATATATATATATATATATATATATATATATATATATATATATATATATACATACATATATACATACATACATACATACATACATATATATATATATATATATATATATATATATATATATATATATATATATATATATATATATACACATACATACACATATATACACATACATCCATACATACACATATACATACAGATATACACACACATAAATATAAAAATGAAATAAGAATAATCATTTATAAGAAAACCAAAATGGAATAAATTAACCAATTAAAACTTAATAATATACACCAATAACTTAATATATACACCATGTTCCAGCATAAGAGTGTCCATATGTACACCTAGCATCAGGATTCCCTGGGCCGCAGTTTGATTATCGATTTTGAAGTCGTATCGTCGGACCTGCGGCCACATGCCTTGGACACTCGGGTGAAGAGGGGGGCGGAGCTGTCAACTGATCACCACCTGGTGGTGAGTTGGCTCAGATGGTGGGGGAGGAAGCCGGTCAGAGCTGGCAGGCCCAAACATGTTGTGAGGGTCTGCTGGGAACGTCTGGCTGAGTCCCCTGTCAGAGCGAGCTTCAACTCCCACCTTCAGCAGAGCTTCGAACATGTCCCGGGTGAGGCGGGGGACATTGAGTCCGAATGGGCTGTGTTCCGTGCCTCTATTGCTGAGGCGGCCAGCCGGAGCTGTGGCCGTAAGGTCGTTGGTGCCTGTCGTGGCGGTAATCCCAGGACTCGTTGGTGGACACCAGCAGTGAGGGATGCCGTCAAGCTGAAGAAGGAGTCCTATCGGGCCTTCTTGGCCTGTGGGACTCTGGAGGCAGCTGATGGGTACCGGCAGGCTAAGCGGCATGCGACTTCGGCTGTTGCAGAGGCAAAAACTCGGGCATGGGAGGAGTTCGGCGAGGCCATGGAGAAAGACTTCCGGACGGCTTCGAGGAGATTCTGGTCCACCATCCGGTGGCTCAGGAGGGGGAAGCAGTGTTCCATCAATACTGTGTACAGTGGAGGTGGGGAGCTGCTGACCTCAACTCGGGACGTAGTGGGTCGGTGGAGGGAATACTTCGAAGACCTCCTCAATCCTACCAACACGTCTTCCGATGAGGAAGCAGAGCTGGTGGACTCTCCTATCTCTGGGGCTGAAGTCGCTGAGGTGGTCAAAAACCTCCTTGGTGGCAAGGCCCCGGGGGTGGATGAGATCCGCCCAGAGTTCCTTAAGGCTCTGGATGCTGTGGGGCTGTCCTGGCTGACACGCCTCTGCAGCATCGCGTGGACATCGGGGGCAGTACCGCTGGATTGGCAGACTGGGGGAGGGTGTGTTCCAATTACAGGGGAATCACACTCCTCAGCCTCCCTGATAAGGTCTCTTCAGGGGTCCTGGAGAGGAGGGTCCGCCGGATAGTCGAATCCCGGATTGAGGAGCAGTGTGGTTTTCGTCCTGGTTGTGGAACAGTGGACCAGCTCTATACCCTCTCTGGGGTCCTGGAGGGGGCATGGGAGTTTGCCCAACCAGTCTACATGTGCTTTGTAGACCTGGAGAAGGCATTCGACCGTGTCCCCCGGGGGCTCCTGTGGGGGGTACTCCGGGAGTATGGGGTACCGGACCCCCTTGTACGAGCTGTCCGGTCCCTGTACGACAGGTGTCAGAGCTTGGTTCGCATTGCCGGTAGTAAGTCGGATTCGTTTCCGGTGAGGGTTGGACTCCGCCAAGGCTGCCCTTTATCACCGATTCTGTTCATAACTTATATGGACAGAATTTCTAGGCGCAGCCGAGGTGTTGAGGGGATCCGACTTGGTGGCCTCAGGATTGGGTCCATGCTTTTTGTGGATGACGTGGTCCTGTTGGCTTCATCTGGTCGTGATCTCCAGCTCTCGCTTGAGCGATTCGCGGCCGAGTGTGAAGCGGCTGGGATGAGAATCAGCACCTCCAAATCTGAGACCATGGTCCTCAGCCGGAATAGGGTGGATTGCCCTCTCCGGGTCGGGAGTCAGGTCCTGCCTCAAGTGGAGGAGTTTAAATATCTCGGGGTCTTGTTCACGAGTGAGGGAAGGATGGAGCGCGAGATCGACAGACGGATCGGTGCGGCGTCTGCAGTAATGCGGGCTCTGCGCCGGTCTGTCGTGGTGAAGAAGGAGCTGAGCCAGAAGGCGAAGCTCTCCATTTACCAGTCGATCTACGTTCCTACCCTCACATATGGTCATGAGCTGTGGGTCGTGACCGAAAGAACGAGATCTCGTATACAGGCGGCTGAAATGAGTTTCCTCCGCAGGGTGGCCGGGCTCTCCCTTAGAGATAGGGTGAGGAGCTTGGTCATCCGGGAGGGGCTCAGAGTAGAGCCGCTGCTCCTCCGCATCGAGAGGAACCAGTTGAGGTGGCTCGGGCATCTGGTCAGGATGCCTCCTGGACACCTCCCTGGTGAGGTGTTCCAGGCACGTCCCTCTGGGAGGAGACCCCGGGGAAGACCCAGGACACGCTGGAGGGATTACATCTCTCGGCTGGCCTGGGAACACCTCGGGAACACCCCCCCCCTCCCCCCCCCGCAGAGTTGGCAAATGTGGCTGGGGAGAGGGAAGTCTGGGCTTCCCTGCTTAGGCTGCTGCCCCCGCGACCCGACCCCGGATAAGCGGCAGAAGATGGATGGATGGATGGATAAAACTTAATAAGAAATCAAATAAAGGCCAAACTATAAAGGTGGGTCTTGAGCCTGCTCTTAAAAACATGAACATTCTCTGCACCCCTGAGGTCCTCCGGCAGACTGTTCCAAAGGTGGAGGCCATACCACTGGAATGACGCCTCTCCATGGACATGTGTCCTGACTTTGGGAATCAATAAATGCCTGCTGCCAGAGGAGCGCAGGGATTGTGAGGGCTCGTAAGGTAAAAGCAGTTCTGAGAGATGGCCCAAGGCCATTAAGACATTTAAAAACCGTTAAAAAAAAAAACCTTAAAATCGATCCTGAAACACACAGGGAGCCAATGCAGTGATTTTAAGATTGGTATAATATGGGCCCGCCTCCTGGTCTTTGTCAGTACACGAGCTGCTGAGTTTTGTAAGAGTTGTAAACCTGAGATACTCTTTTTGGAAAGACCAGAAAGCAGGGCATTACAATAGTCAATAAGGCTTGTAATAAAAGCATGCATTAGCATCTCTGTGTTAGCCTGAGAGAGAATGGGGCGGACTCTGGCTATGTTTTTTAAATGATAAAACCCTATTTTTGTGATGTTCTTAATATGTGGGATAAAAGTCAGCTCAGAATCAAAAATCACGCCCAGATTTTTAACTTGTAGGGAAGGATTGAGAGACAAAGATAGTAGCTTAGATAAAAGTTTCTCTCTCTGGGCTTCAGGACCAATAACTAAAACCTCAGTTTTGGCCTGGTTAAGCTGAAGAAAGTTCTCTGTCATCCAGGATCTGATGTCTAAAATACAGTTAAAAAGTGCGTCCATTGGCCTGGTGTCATCAGGAGACACAGAGATGTACAGCTGTGTATCATCAGCATAACTGTGGAAGTTGACTCCATGTCTCCTGATGACCCCGCCAAGATGGAGCATGTACAGGTTAAAAAGCACTGGGCCCAAAACGGATTCCTGGGACACACCGCATGTGATTTTATGGACCTTGGAGCAGCAAGTATCCAGACCCACCATAAATGTTCTATCTGTGAGGTAAGTACCATCTGTGAACAGTACCAGAAAGGCCGATGTGCTTTAAACGTGATAAAAGAATAGTGTGATCAACTGTATCAAAGGCAGCACTTAGATCCAGCAGGACCAACACTGTAATCTTTTTTAATTCGTAATATAATCTAAGATCATTTAAAACCTTTCAAAGGGCCGTCTCTGTGCTGTGGTTCACCCTAAAGCCAGATTGAAATTTCTCAAGAACACTCTCTGTTTAAAAAATCAGTGAGCTGAATAAAAGCAAGCTTTTCTAAAACTTTACTTAAAAAAGGTAGATTAGATATTGGTCCAAAGTTGTTCAGGTCATTATAGTCTAAATTGCTCCCCTTCAGCAGGGGTCTCACCACTGCCCCCTTAAAGATGGCAGGGAAGACCCCAGTCTGAAGAGACCTATTCATCATGATTAAAAGTTCTTCTCTAAAATATTCATAAAAGGACTTAAAAAATTAAGTTGGGAAGTTGAGAAAACCTTGTCAAGTATCCCAGCATTAACAGGCCAAAACTGTCCAGTGTTTCCTCTGGAAAAGGCAGACACCCAGATGCATTTAAAATAATGTTGCTTTGGTACGATAAAATATTACGTCTTATGGTGTCTACCTTCCCCATGAAGTGGTCTGCAAATGCCTCACGAGTGACTGTCGGCTTAAAAGTAGTTTTATTTAGATTAGGTTTTAAAATTTTGTCTATTGTGGAGAAGAGAACTTTTGGGTTGTTTTTATGGCTGCTGATTATTTTTGAAAAGTAGTTATTTCGTGCTTTCCTTAATGCATCATTGTATATTTTTTGTTGGTCCCTGAAAATGATATGATTTACGATTATTTTGTTTTTCCTCCATCGCCTACATTTCCTTTTGATTTGCTACAGCTCATCATTTCTCCAAGGGGCAGTAAGTTGAGTTGGGGTGGTTTTTAGTTTGGGTGGGGCAAGAACATTAAGGGCTGACTGAAGTCTACTGTTAAAATGATTGACAATGGAGTCACAGGAGGCAGTTAAAACAAGAGGAGGACATTTCTCTATGACATCAAGAAACTTTGCAGCCACTTCAGGGGTTAGATGATGCTTCCACATCGTTCTCACTGAGGTCTCCCATTGGATTACACCGGTGATGTTAAAAAACACACAGTAGTGGTCAGAGACAACCAAGTCGACAACAGAGGACACAGCGGCATGCAGGCCATGTGTGATGACCAGATCCAGAGTGTGTCCCTTGTTGTGAGTTGGCTGCCTTATATGTTGAATAAAATACATATAGTTAAGAACATTTAAAAATTCACTAGTGACAGGGTCTGAGGGGTTGTCCATGTGTAGGTTAAAATCACTGGTTAAAACTACCATGTTATATGAGTTATGGATGATTGATAAAAAAATCTGAAAATTCACCTATAAATATATAACTCCAGAGATTGTTGTAAATTTATTCTTGCAAAATCCAGAAAAGATGAAACAAAGATGTTGGTCTTGTTGGGGGGTTCAACTGTGGAATAAACTTAGTAATGAGATTAAAAAATGTATTTTTTTATTTAAAAAGAAATTTCACCAGTATATTTTTGAGAGATGTGTAACTGCATGAAATTATTATCTTTACAAAGGTCACATACTGTATATGTAGTACATTTGTTTTTTGTTGGAATCACTTGTACAAAACTCATTTGATGTAAGTGTATACTTATATATGCATACAAGCTTTCTGCTTCTGCCTGTTTTGCTCTTTCAGTTGTTGATGTATAAAGAAATGAATTATCTGTGACTGAAACAAATAAACTACACTTCTTATAAAATGCATTTTAATGCATTTTTACTGTTGTTTGTTAAAGATCAAAATGAAAACTTGATTCATCATCTTCTATTCCTGAAGACTGAAACATTTTCCAGACAAACAAACATTTTGGTTGTGATTCAGCTCCATATTTCTTATCTGATGTTTCTCAACCTACATTCACACACAAGCTCTTCACAGCAACTCTGTGCTGTGAATAAATAAAGCAGAAGAAAGAAAGCCAGCAGGTAAACAGAGCAGCATTTCTCTCCAGTGATGGAGCATCCCTGCCTCTCTCCTTCATGGCTGTTCAGTCATCATCCTTTGTGTCTGTGTTTGGATCACCTGCACAGGCTCGTAGCAGTTCACCTTCTCAGCTTCTCTTTGGCTGCAGAGCTATGAAACACTGACTCTGCTCCACATTTTCACACATTTCTCACCTGATGGGAAGCTGCTCACACACATTCACCACTTCCTTCTATCCACTGTTACCTAGCAACAAGTTAGGTCATAGCTTCACTTGATTTCATTTTCCAATCATGTGATTTTCCTTCAGATCAATTCTTCTTTGTATTTTCCTTTTATCCACTTAACAGGAACATGTGTTTCAGTGTGAACTGACCTTGTGGAACAGAGATCATTTTTAATGACATGAAAGTCAACTGAGAATGATTTCTTTGAAATGATTAGTGTGATGAGGTTTTTGGCTGGAATATGTCATTATTAATGCATGTGAGTGAAGATAACTGCTGCTGGGATGAAAGCTGTTTTCTAATCCAGTTAAAGATGCTTCATTTCTATCAGTGATGGTGGGGAGTTGCTTCATATCGGCTGATTCATTATTATATGATCATTATTTCAGCCATAGATATTCACTAAAGCTCAACGTCTAGAAGCATCAGTCAGTGATTATATATTAGTTTCTGTCTGACAGAATCAAAGTCTTCTGCTTTTATTGAATAAATCATCATTTTTTATGAACTGAAACACTGAAGACAAATAAAACATGGTGTCTGACCTCAGAGTCTCCAGTCTGCAGTGTGGACTCTCCAGAAATCCACAAAGATCTTTAACACCAGCCGTCATGATGTAGTTCCCACTTAGATCGAGTTCTCTCAGATGAGATGGGTTGGACTCCAACGCTGAGGTCAAAGAAGCACAGCTGATCTTTGACAAACTGCAGTCCTCCAATCTGAATAAAGAATAAAAGCTGTGAGCTGAAGCCAACAGGATGCAGGTTAAAACAGTCCAACAGAAGCAGAGAAGAAGAATTCTCATGAATATTAATGACAACATGCTGCTGCTTCAATAAAGACGTAGAGACTTCAATCAGAGTGAGTTCTCTCAGCGACAGACATGACTCTGATTCTACTGGCTGAACTGGATGAAAAAAGACTTGAGAGTGTGATAATGGTGACAGGACACACACACTGAAACACACGTTTCCATCACTGCAGATGTGAGCGACAGCAGATTGTCAGCTTGGTGTAAACGGCCTGTTAATGAAAGCAAACACTGGACTAATTAGCACATCAGTCCAGATGTTGCTTATCAAAGCTGTTTCTGGATGGAGCTGAACTGGATCACAATGTTTCTTTACATCCAAACTGGTTTCACATTTCACATCAATGTTTTTATAACCTGTTTCAGTTGAAATCTTCAGTGTTAAGACCTTGTTTTCATATTTGACATTTTTTCTTTCAGTTTCAGATTTTTATTTTCACTTGAAACTTTTGTCTCTGATCTGAGCTGCAGGACGTCACCTGACAGTGTTGTTGAATCCTGATAACAGAATAACAGAAGAGGCTGAATGGACTCCCTCCTATCATGCTGCCTTCAGGAAACCTGGGAACTACAATGATTTCTTTCATACTTCCTTTATTGAAATGACTGAAAACAACCAACAGCAGTGATAAAATGTTTCTCAGTTAACTGTAATGTGTTCAATAAACTTTTATAAAAGGAGAAAATCTGCTCCAAGAAACAGCAGTTTCTAGAAGTAACCTGCTCATTTGTGACGTTTTAACGGCAAAGAAATGTTAAAAACGGCAAAGCGACAGAAAGAGTGATTAAAAGATTTTCATCTAACAACAAAATGACATGAGATTCAATATGATCATGGTCTATTCATAAAGACTGAAATGTTGTTCATCTGGAAATGAAACTAAAGCTCCATCAGTGTTGCGATACTGTACCACTTTGTCCCTTTAAAAGATGCACATTTGCAGGTGAGTCACTGCGAGTCAGTAAGGACGGCGCTCATACATACACACACACGTATCTCTGACAAAACTATCATTTCTACTTTCCATGTCATGTCAGTCGAATCGTTTTTTTAAAAATAAGTAAAATATGTGATCCTCACTGTGAACATTTCTGCTTTAATTTAGTCATGTTTACTTTTTAAAATGTAAACAATCTATTTTAAAACTACTTGTTTTATATCATCAAGTCAGATCAGTAGGATGTAAATGTGGTGGAAATTTCATATGTTCCACCTCACTTTTATTAACTTTATGTAGAACTTAATATTATAAATTAAATTTCATTCATATTCTGTAGATGGTGGTCTGCAGAGATGGATCCATGCTGGATTTTACATCATACTGGACCTTGTAGGAATAAATGTCCACATCTTCAAGTAGTGCACTGAAACCCAAACAGCTGGAAGGAGTTTCTGCAGCAGCTGACAGAGGAACATCCAGCTGAGTTTACAAAGGAAAACATCCAGCAGGGCAGGTGGAACAATGTGGACTGAAGCACAATCCTCTAGAACAGTGGTGTCAAACTGCAGTCCTGGAGGGCCGGTATCCTGCAGGCTTTTGTTGTCTCTATGCTCCAACACACACCTGACCAACACTCAAACCGGTTGACAAGAAGCTGCTGGATCCATTGATTTGAATCAGCCGTGTTGGTGGAGGGAAACAACAAAAACCTGCCAGATTCCGGCCCTTGAGGACTGGATTCTGACACCCCTGCTCTAGAAGGATGAGGCACAGGTACGGAGAAGCAGGAGGGACAAAAGCCCCAAAACTCCGACTGTCAGCTGCACTGCAAAGCCGTGTGCAGGTGCTGCAGGAGCAGAGACGTGATCTATGATGGCTGGACTCCTGAATAGTTTACTTAACCTCATAGTAAATCCTGTAGGTGGTCATGGTAACATAAATAAGCTCTTCTTCTCTTCATATAGCCTAACCTAGCTCTTAGTGTCATCATGTCTGTGTGTTCTCTTTGACTTCAGGTTTATTCATCCACGTTCTGGTTTTTACCAACACTGCGGCTCAGGGGCGCGGCCAGGAATTTTGGGCCTGATGAAAGACAACGACGTAGACCCCACCACTTGATTACAAACTTAGGATCTTTGTATTTGCTGCAACTGCTTCAAGCTGATCAAATAAATTGTCAGGGTTTGGTGGAGGTGACGCGCCAAATGCAGGAACAGACCCAGGCATGCTGAATGAAGAATTTTTATTCTCAGAACTCAGAACTGAACTGAAGGGAAGCGAACACAATGAACCAGCAAACAGAACTGAAACAAAGGGCTACAAATACTGGGAAACCACACAAGAAACAGGTGTAGTGAATGAAACTAACAAGACCAGGTGAAAACTATGAACAAAGGCTACACAGGAAACAAGGCAAGGAGACTGAACAGGAAAAAACTACCAAACAAAAAACAGGAAACCAAAACTGAGATAAACACCTGAAACTTCATATCATGACATAAAAAGCTTTTCATGGGAATAATAAAGATCTGTGGCTAAATCACAATGTACATGTCTAACTAGGCTATTTTAATATTGACGGTCACTTTAATACAGGCTCAGTGTTTCTAATCAACTATCCAGTATCCAGTGAAACAATTACAGGATATTTATTTTCTTCATTCTGATTATTTTGTAATTAAATGATTGATCATTAATGATAAAAAGAATGATATTCCCACAGACTCTCTGTAATAATGCTAAAGGCATGTCCCTGAACACATCGATGCTCACTTTCATCACTGGGACAGGGAGGGGAAACTGGGACTAGAAGAGATACTGGGACAGGAAGGGGGCTGGGACTGAGCTGGCTCATTTGTGTTTATGTGATAATGAGACAAGGTGAATTAATTTCATATAAATATATGGGTTAACATTTACTAGCACTTATTAAATGTTGGTTAACTCTCTGAGGTCTGTGGTGTTTTCCTCTCGCCTGGTCTGGTTGCATATGAATGTTTGTGAAGTCTCCGCCCTGTGAACTTTCTGGCTTAAAAGTTTGGCCTCTAAATTAGGTGCCTGCGAGCTCAGACAATGAAGAGGGTGAAGGTAAGTTAGCAGTAACCTGTGGATAACTAGCTTATTTCACTGGGCAACAGGTTCATTTCAACCGATCACAAACTAAAGAGACAAGAGACCTTTCTTGGAGAAAAATTGGGTCACTTATTGGAACCTCTATTTTTCTCTCTCACCTCTCTTTTTTCTTTTTGTCCTTTAAAAAAAAGCAGATTTCCTTTCTTGCCAAGTTGCACTGCAGGAGAGTGTAAACGGCTCTTACAAACTGCTGCTGCTGATGAAATACTGCCCTCCGATAGGACGGGACCAAACCATTTCATGCACTTTCATGGTGTTTGGTTAACATTAATATTCATTTTTTGTTTATCAGTTTACTGCTGAAAAACAAGTGAGAACATAGAGGTCATTTATTTTAATGCTATATTTTCTTATAACATTTAAAATATTATACATTATTTTTCATGAAGCTTTGATAATGTTCTTATATATTTTACATATTTTGGGCCTCTATCAATTCGTAAACCTTCTGAATCTTCCTAACTTTCCCCCCTATACGGCGCCCCTGCTCTGGCTGCCCAAACCAATTCCTGCTGTTTACAGCGTTTTACTTTCCTTCCTTTGCTAACCTGAGTGGAGACCTATGCTCATACTGCAGCAGCTGCTGCATTCAGGTACACTCGGACATCGGAGCTTCACTGTGAAGACTTCATCTTACAGTTGATGTTTGATGAAATTTGATTGTCTTGGCTTAGAGGGGGGGCACCTGGGCTGGCCAGTCTGATTGGAAGGGTGACCTGTGCCCCCCCAGGACACCCAGCTGCACCCGTCCCTGCTCTGCTGACCCGATCTCCTCAGACAGCTCATTCCAGAGTTTCGGGTCTCTGAGCACAAAGGCTGCATCACCTCTGGTCTTCATGTCTCTGGGAGAACTAAAAGTCCTCTGGCAGAAGAGCTCAAACTTCTAACAGGCTCATCTGGTTGTAGAAGGTCTGATAAAGAGGAGGCTGAATGACCATGGAGGGCTTTAAAGTCAACAGTAAAATCTTAAAATCAGTTCTAAAACATACTGGGAGCCGGTGCAAAGTAGTGCTGAGCGATATGGACTATAACTGATATCCTGATATAAATTTTACTTTATCCTGATACACGATGTGTATTTTGATGTTTGAAACTCTCTAAAACAGTTTGGGGTGCATGGTGGCGCAGTGGTTAGCACTGTGGCCTCACAGCAAGAAGGTCACTGGTTCAATCCTTCTCTGGGGAGAGGTTCAGTCATTGGCCTTTCTGTGTGGAGTTTGCATGTTCTCCCCATGTATGCGTGGGTTCTCTCCGGGTACTCCGGCTTCCTCCCACCGTCCAAAGACATGCATGTTAAGTTAATTGGTTGCTCTAAATTGCCCCTAGGAATGAGTGTGAGTGGTTGTTCGTCTCTGTGTAGCCCTGCGATGGACTGGCAAGCTGTCCAGGGTGTACCCTGCTTGTCGCCCAAAGCCAGCTGGGATAGGCTCCAGCTTCCCCGCGACCCGGAATGGATTAAGCGGTTCGGAAAATGAATGAATGAATGAATGAATAAAACAGTTTGATTGTTAAATTCAACATTATCATGAATAAAAAGACACCAGTAAGATTTAAGTAAACTCAGCTAAATTTAACTTCATTATTATTTTTTCTTTTTCCAACAAACTTTTTATCTTTCAGACATTCTATTATATTACGGGGCACCACAACCCTCAATATCAACCCCAGCCTCCCCAAGAAGATCTTATTTGTTTACTTTATTTTTTATATTTACTCAATATCTACAATATTTTTTCATTCAACTATTTTCTCTTGAAATATTATCTTATTTTATTATTTAGGTCATTTCTGTGTTGCATCAGATCACAGCAGAATTATTCTAAGGTCTCCTTTCCTCTAGAATGACTATTTTTTTAAACTTTTATTGAAAAGACCAAACAGCCTGATGTTACTGATCTTATTCTCATGTTGATATCTAAATAAGTCTCGTCATGTCTTTAGACGTCATGCCGTGTGCACACACAGGTGAGCTACACTCCCACCTGCAGACAGAGAGAGCATGTGGGAAATTGTGGCATCAACCACCTGTAAAACAGACTAAACTAGAAAAGCACTCGGAGATCGAAAACCTCCGTCAAGCAAAATGATAAAGAATCCTTTAAAAAATTCCTGGATCCAAACGGTGATCCAGATCACCACAAAAATGTAATAAGTTCTTCTTTTTCACATTTCCACCAACTCCAGAAAATTGAATGAAAGTTCATCCATAACTTTTTGAGTTATCTTGAACACTAACAGACAAACAGATAAACGCCGGGTAAAACGTCCTTAGCAGAGGTATTCAGCTGGTTTCAGATCAACTCTTATTTAATAATAAGAGGAAGTGGAGGAGGAGAAGCAGTGGAGGAGTTTTCCTGCTCCGGTGTACTAACTCCATCAGGAAACACACACAGCTGAACGATCCTCTCCTCCTCGTTTTTATTTCTGAGACATATTTCTGCTTTAAATGGGCGTCTCACATTCAGTTTCCATGTCTAACGCTTTTCCAGCTTTTCTTTTAAAATTCTGAAAAGTTGAAAGATCTGCATCTGAGCTGTGTTCACATCCAAAAACACGCTGGTTTCACTATTTACAGCCAAATACTGCACATCTGTGCACAGTTCACTTTAACTCAACAAGAACTGAGCTGTCTGTCTGCTGTGAAGGAGAAAAGCTGAACTATGAAGAAAATCACATGTAGACGGTTACAACGCTGCTGTTACAGCTTGTCATCCATGTTGGCAAAATAGACATTTTTTATATCTCATGTAAAACTCCAGATGTTCTCGAGAAGAAAACATCCAAGATGGCTGCTGCTGCATGAATGAATCACTGTGCAGATCTTGATAAACTGTTGGATCCATTTGCTTTGAATCAGATGTGATGGACCAGGGAAACATAGAAAACCTGCAGGATTCCAGTCCTAAAGGACCAGGGTACCCCCCCCCTGCTGTAATCACTGGTCTGGATACAAAGCAGCGCAGCTATGCTCGGGCTGCAGCTGGGTTGAATGAAGGTACAGATGCTCCCACTGAGGAACTTCAAACTCTACAACAACAACTCCTTCATTTCTTCAGGAGAAAGAACATCACCCTGGAGAAAGAAAATGTTGCTGCTTGTTATACATTCCCCAAGAAAGATCCCAACATGAAGCCGACTACAGAAAACAGTTATGTGGGGAAACTACATTGACTCTGCAGCAAGACTCAAATCAGAGACCCATCCAATATGTTGGCAACGCTGGTTCACTCTCCAGCACACAACGAGGCGTCTATGTATTGTATGTCTATGTAAGCAAATTTATGATATTCGGAAGTAAGAAAGAGTCACTTAAAGAGGAGAAACTAAAAATAGATGGTATTGAAATTGAAAGAGGTTTGTTGATAAATTTCTAGGGGTTGTAATAGACTCTAAATTAACTTGGAAGCATCATCTACATCATATTAGGGCCAAAATATAAAAAACACTTGTTATTTTGTATTAAACTGCAGTTTAATTGACAAATAAAGTTTTGTCTATAATTTATTGTACCTTAATATCCCGTATGAGACTGACTGTGTTGAGCAGTCGGGCGGCGCCCACAAGACAACACTTAATGACATTGTTGTATTACAGAAACCTGTCATACGCCTGATAAATAATGCTGAATATTATGATCATACACATCCATTGTTGATTAAATCACGTCTGATTAAATTTGAGGATTTAGTTTACTATAAAACAATCCAAATTTTATTAAAAAAAAAATGCTAAACTAAATATTCTTCCAGAAGGTGTCCAAAATATTTCAAGCTTCAGCAAACTAAATATAACTTCAGAGATTGTTGTAAATTTATTATTCCAAAATCCAGAAAAGATGAAACAAAGATGTTGGTCTTGTTGGGGGGTTCAACTATGGAATAAACTTAGTAATGAGATTAAAAAATGTAATTCTTTATTTAAAAAGAAAGTTTACCAGTTTATTTATGAGAGATGTGTAACTGCATGAACTTATTATCTTTACAAAGGTCACATACTGTATATGTAGTACATTTGTTTTTTGTTGGTATCATTTGTACAAAACTCATCTGATGTAAGTGTATACTTATATATGCATACAAGCTTTCTGCTTCTGCCTGTTTTGCTCTTTCAGTTGTTGATGTATAAAGAAATGAATTATCTGTGACTGAAACAAATAAACTACACTTCTTATAAAATGCATTTTAATGCATTTTTATTGTTGTTTGTTAAAGATCAAAATGAAAACTTGATTCATCATCTTCTATTCCTGAAGACTGAAACATTTTCCAGACAAACAAACATTTTGGTTGTGATTCAGCTCCATATTTCTTATCTGATGTTTCTCAACCTACATTCACACACAAGCTCTTCACAGCAACTCTGTGCTGTGAATAAATAAAGCAGAAGAAAGAAAGCCAGCAGGTAAACAGAGCAGCATTTCTCTCCAGTGATGGAGCATCCCTGCCTCTCTCCTTCATGGCTGTTCAGTCATCATCCTTTGTGTCTGTGTCTGGATCACCTGCACAGGCTCGTAGCAGTTCACCTTCTCAGCTTCTCTTTGGCTGCAGAGCTATGAAACACTGACTCTGCTCCACATTTTCACACATTTCTCACCTGATGGAAAGCTGCTCACACACACTCACCACTTCCTTCCATCCACTGTTACCTAGCAACAAGTTAGGTCATAGCTTCACTTGATTTCATTTTCCAATCATGTGATTTTTTCTTCAGATCAATTCTTCTTTGTATTTTCCTTTTATCCACTTAACAGGAACATGTGTTTCAGTGTGAACTGACCTTGTGGAACAGAGATCATTTTTAATGACATGAAAGTCAACTGAGAATGATTTCTTTGAAATGATTAGTGTGACGAGGTTTTTGGCTGGAATATGTCATTATTAATGCATGTGAGTGAAGATAACTGCTGCTGGGATGAAAGCTGTTTTCTAATCCAGTTAAAGATGCTTCATTTCTATCAGTGATGGTGGGGAGTTGCTTCATATCAGCTGATTCATTATTATATGATCATTATTTCAGCCATAGATATTCACTAAAGTTCAACGTCTAGAAGCATCAGTCAGTGATTATATATTAGTTTCTGTCTGACAGAATCAAAGTCTTCTGCTTTTATTGAATAAATCATCATTTTTTATGAACTGAAACACTGAAGACAAATAAAACATGGTGTCTGACCTCAGAGTCTCCAGTCTGCAGTGTGGACTCTCCAGAAATCCACAAAGATCTTTAACACCAGCCGTCATGTTGTAGTTCCAACTTAGATCAAGTTCTCTCAGATGAGATGGGTTGGACTCCAACGCTGAGGTCAAAGAAGCCCAGCTGATCTCTGACAATCTGCAGTTCTCCAATCTGAATAAAGAATAAAAGCTGTGAGCTGAAGCCAACAGGATGCAGGTTAAAACAGTCCAACAGAAGCAGAGAAGAAGAATTCTCATTAATATTAATGACAACATGTTGCTGCTTCAATAAAGACGTAGAGACTTCAATCAGAGTGAGTTCTCTGACAAAACTCTCATTTCTACTTTCCATGTCATGTCAGTGGAACCATTTTTTAAATAAGTAAAATTTGTGATCCTCACTGTGAACATTTCAGCTTTAATTTAGCCTCTTTTGCTTTTTAAAAATTAAAACAATCTTTTTAAGACTACTTGCTTTATATCATCAAGTCAGATCAGTAGGATGTGGTGGAAATTTCATATGTTCCACATCACTTATATTGACTTTATGTAGTCCTGAAACCTGTCACCGAGTCCACAGATCTCATGTCTAGAGGAAGGGACTTCCTCTACTGCTAAGTTAAATGCTAAGTTAAAATCTTTTAGTAAGGTCACGTATACAACTAGATCTTCACTGGACAAACAGCAGATTTCTACCATCACACATTTATGAAATGATGATTTCATGGCTGGAGAAACAGAATAACTGCAAAACAAGCCATTAATAAAGAAATGATACTTTCACAAATGTTGGAGTTTTGAAAAATCTTCCCCTTATGTAAATACTTGTGCTTTCGTTCCGCTTGTAAATCTCTGAAATGGCATTGGTACGGACAACCCGCCCCAACAGGGTCAGTGTTGGGGACTAAATTGTTCATTTTATATATAAAATGATTTATGTTCAGTGTCAGCTGTTTTAAAATGTGTTATTTTTGCAAATGACAAAATAATTTTCTGTTCAGGTAATGAATTAAATGATGTAATAGGAACTGCAACAGAAGAGATAGGAAAACAAAAATCCTTGTTTGATTCAAATAAAATATCTTTAAATGTAAATAAAACAAAATGTATTATAATTGGGAATCATGAAAAGAAATGAGTATTGATTTAAAATTGGAAAAAATAAAAATAATAAAACTGTCTGAAAATAGGTTCTTAGGAGTGGTCCTTGACGATAAACTGAGTTGGAAACCTCACATTGATTATCTGTGTGGAAAAATAGCTGGAAGTGTTGGTCTTCTATCAAAATGTAGATATAGCTAAAATCCAAAATATTACTTACCTTGTACAATGCTTTGGTATTACCAGATTTTAATTATTGTGTGGAAGTCTGGGGGACCACTTTTAAGACTACTCTGTAAAGATTAGTTATTCTACCAAAAAGAGCCAAAAGGGTTATCAATCATGCAGGATATATAAATCATACCAATAATTTATTTTTGAAAGTATGTTGCCTTAAACTCTGCGACTTAGTTCAGTTTAAAATAGCACAATTTATGTTTAAAGTTCAAAGTAAGATGCCATATAATATCAAAAGATGTTTAAAGACAGAGTTGCTGTGTGCAACCTGAGAGGTAAAGCCATGTTACAGAAGCCATATGTACGCACCGCCATAAAAAGCAGATGTATATCCATTTATGGAGTAAACTTGTGGAATGGACTAAGTGATGATTTCAAATCATGAATTAATATTTTACATTTCTAAAAACAAAAAAAAGATAAGGAATTATTATTGGATAAATATATATAAAAAAACAATTCATCATTTAATCTGTTGTTTTAATTTTGTCTTTTGACTGATGATTCAGTCTGTAAAGGTTTGCTCTATAATTGTGTTCAACAAAAGACTGTAAATTAGGAGTAGTATCTAAATAAGCATTGGGCCTCCTACTGCTCCTTCTCAAATAACACTGTTATACAAATGTGAATTTTTGTTCTTGTACTGTATATGTGTTTGAGATGAATAAAAAAAAAAAAACATATCTCACAGCTGCTTCAGGTGGGAGGAGAAGGGCAGCAACTCAGTTTCTTTATGGTGAACCTGTCAGCGAGGAGGTTTACTTCAGAGTTAGTTACCATGGAAACAGATAAGACTTGTTCGCTTTCTGCAACAGAAACCAAGAGTTTTCTTCAACTCAGGGTGAACATACTTATTGTTTCAACATAACCTGCCAGGTATGCTGCCCAGCAAGCAGACCCTGATCACATGACCTCAGGGATCTGTTTGCCACATATGGCTGTAAAAGTTCACTGATATAATGTGGAGCCTGAAGCAGCATTGTGCACGTTAACACCAGAACTTTGTAGTGTCCTCTGTAGTGGGTTGGCAGCCAGTGTAGCTGAGCTAATACAGGTACATAAGGATGTTAAAGTACTAGTTAGGAGCCATGCAGCAGCGTTCTGAACAACTTGAAGACGTTCCAGAGATTTCTTCTTGAGGCAAGAGAAAATAGAGATACAGTAGTCCAGCTATGAGCATATAAAAGCATGTATGATCATTTCCAGCTGTAAACGTGACACAATAGTCCTTATCTTAGCAATATTGTTCCCACTTTGTTTATAAATTGGCTTCTGTTTATAGAACAACACTGGTAAACATGAGTAAACATTACAAGCAAACAGAACACTTGGGGGGCATTTAGACGTCTATTGGAAAATGTTTTGTGTCCAGTATTAATCTGAGATGTTTGCAGTGTTTTCTAGTCTTTAGATGAAGTCCATTTCTCCCATTTCCAGATAAAGGAGGTTCATTTGGTCCTCAAGCTGAAAGTCAACTTTTCCACAGCAAAGATTTCTTTAACTTTATCCATCCACTGATTAAGGGTTGGGGGATCCGCCTCATGCCAGTTACTTGTGACAGTTGTTTTAACAAGTCCATAATAGTATTTTATATAAATATCAGTCCTTTTCCAAAGCATTGTCTTCCAGTACAATAAAATACAGTCATACCTTTATGAGGGATCTAGAAACCCAAATTCATGCCTACAGTTCTACACACATCTTCCCAAAAGGCTGTAAGTTTTGGACATAGCCAGAAGATATGGGAGTAATTGGCGTTGGGGTTTCTGCACTGCCTCCAGCATTGTTCCTGTGACTGGGATGGTCTGCCTTTACTGTGGGTGGAATGAAGGAAAGAATAAGGTTCTTCCAACCAAATATCCTCCACCTCTTCCAACTTGTGAATGAGTGCTGTGCTCTCCACACAGAACACCAAACTTCCTGTGATTTATTTCTGCTTAGTTCGTTCTCCCATTTTGTTTTGATATGGCCTGAGTTATTCCTCCTTTGGATCCAGAAACCCTGGTAGATTTTAGAGATCATTTTAACATAACATTTAAAATATTATACATTATTTTTCATGAAGCTTTGATAATGTTCTTATATATTTTACATATCTTGGGCCTCTATCAAGTCGTAAACCTTCTGAATCTTCCTAACTTTCCCCCCCTATACGGCGCCCCTGCTCTGGCTGCCCAAACCAATTCCTGCTGTTTACAGCGTTTTACTTTCCTTCCTTTGCTAACCTGAGTGGAGACCTATGCTCATACTGCAGCAGCTGCTGCATTCAGGTACACTTGGACATCTGAGCTTCACTGTGAAGACTTCATCTTACAGTTGATGTTTGATGAAAATTGATTGTCTTGGCTTAGAGGGGGGGGCACCTGGGCTGGCCAGTCTTATTGGAAGGGTGACCTGTGCCCCCCCAGGACACCCAGCTGCACCCGTCCCTGCTCTGCTGACCCGATCTCCTCAGACAGCTCATTCCAGAGTTTCGGGTCTCTGAGCACAAAGGCTGCATCACCTCTGGTCTTCATGTCTCTGGGAGAACTAAAAGTCCTCTGGCAGAAGAGCTCAAACTTCTAACAGGCTCATCTGGTTGTAGAAGGTCTGATAAAGAGGAGGCTGAATGACCATGGAGGGCTTTAAAGTCAACAGTAAAATCTTAAAATCAGTTCTAAAACATACTGGGAGCCGGTGCAAAGTAGTGCTGGGCGATATGGTCTATAACTGATATCCTGATATAAATTTTATTTTATCCTGATACACGATGTGTATTTTGATGTTTTAAACTCTCTAAAACAGTTTAATTGCTAAATTCAACATCATTATGAATAAAAAGACACCAGTAAGATTTAAGTAAACTCTGCTAAATTTAACTTCATTATTGTTTTTCCTTTTCAACAAACTTTTTATCTTTCAGACATTTTATTATATTACGGGGCACCACAACCCCCAATATCAACCCCAGCCTCTCCTGGAAGATCTTATTTGTTTACTTTATTTTCTATATTTACTCAATATCTTCTATATTTATTCATTCAATTATTTTCGATTAAAATATTTTCTTATTTTATTATTTCGGTCATTTCTGTGTTGCATCAGATCACAGCAGAAGTATTCTAAGGTCTCCTTTCCTCTAGAATGACTTTATTTTTTTACTTTTATTAAAAAGACCAAACAGCCTGATGTTACTGATCTTATTCATTTAAAAACGTAGATGTAAGTGGTTTTTCAGTCTCAGCTCAAACTTTCTACAAATGAAGGATGTTTAACATCATCTGTAAGTACATTTCAAGTCATTGCTGTTAAGTCTGAAATACAGTAACTGACGACGGACATTACTGCAAAACCAGACCGGGATAGTTATTGTCAACTTCATCCAGCAGTGCTTTAAACTGGCGATCATTTAAAGCTCGGGCAACAATAAAGTTAACCACCTGAATGACTGGCGACATCACTTCATCAAGCTGCTTGTCACACATTTGCCCACAAAGTGACTCCTGATGTAGAATGCAGTGGAAACTGAGGATGGGTCTATTTTCCTGCTCACAAAGAAGCGCTACAAATGCTCTGTTATTTCCCACCATGCACGGAGCACCATCAGTACACACAGAAATAAGTTTATCCATCGGTAGATTTTTTTCTTTAAACTCCATGAAAGACTTGAATAAATCCTCTCCTCTCGTTGTTCCTTTCAGCGGCAAAACAGCAAGACTTTCCTCACTCAGCGTGTCACCTGCAACGTACCGTGCAATAATACTGAACTGGGATAAATGACTGATATCTGATGATTCATCCAAGGCGAGGGAAAAATATCTCGCTGCATTCATGTCATTCACTTGTTTCTCTACTTGATTTGACATCATTATGGTACGATCATGTACAGTTCTTGCTGACAACGGCATATCTTGTCTTTATCCTTAAAGTTATCAAAAAGCTCGTTGGCGACATCAATCATGAACGCTTTGGCTTATTCACCATCTGTAAACAGCTTCCCGCTCCTCACAAATGCTAAAGAACCAGCAAAGCGAGCCGAATTCCAGTCACCTTGTCGGGCCCACACACGGAGCTGCTGCTGACTAGCCTGTACTCTGGACCGTAGTTTCTGCTGTCTCCCGCTGGATATTTCACTGCAAATGTGGCATGGCGTGTGTCAAAGTGTCGCTTTATATTTAACCGTTTCATTGATGAAATTTTATCATTGCATATTAGACACATTGCAGAACCTGCTCTCTCCACAAAGGCAAATTCTTCTGTCCATTCCTGCTGAAATGTACGGTACTCCTCATCTGTTCCTCTTTTCACCATCTTCTTGGTTAGAAGGGTTCACTCTGGATAAATAAGCTTCCTAAAAATGAGGGAATATTACTTCTTGGTCTGAAAATGGCTTGAGCAGGCTGTTGTAAATGATCCACTAAAATGAGAGTTTCAGGGTTTCGGACCCTCCCACACACCGGAGTACAGAGAGGATTGGCTCTTTGCTGCACGCCACGGTGAAAACTTGTGGATGAAAATATACTGTATATATACGGTAGATTAAAATGTGTTGATTTTTAGTTTTGTTTATTGTGATGGCTTTTTCTGTTTCATTTTTATTTTAATCAAAGTAACAGCAAAATTATGGATTCATTTTTCTTTGAAGAAATTTCTGCTGATTCATCTGAAACTCAGATGCAGCCATAAAAAGAGCTGCATCTGGCTTGCGAGCCATAGGTTCCTGTTCTGAGTTATGGTTTACCATCCATGGTTGATAAACCAACAAGGGTAATTCAAGAACATTAAACTCTTACAGAAAACATTGACTAAAATTAAAGTAACGGCACCAGAATAAAACATTTGAAAATGGTACAACTAATGTTAAACAGAGTTGCTAAGTAATAAATCAGGTTTGAAATAGATGCAATAATAAAGATGTTCCAGATTATTTTAAGAAAAACAGTAATGTAAAAGTAGAAAATAGTAGGGTCCGACCTGTATGGAATTTTTAAGGCTGATGCCATTAACTGGCAGAAAAAACTTCACGATAAACTATCAATCAGACAATTAATTAGAAAAATATATAATGCATAAAATAAACTGCTTTTCGGTCGCTTAATACTTACACCAAAAGATATTTGAATTTTGGACAGTACAATTTTGTCTTTCACAACATTTTGTCCTTTAGTAGGCAGAAAAATTTAATGATCACCTATTAATCAGACAATTTATTTGAAAAATATATTATGCATAAAGTAACTTCCTTTTTGGTTGTCACAATATTTAGTCATTTTTATGTGTTTAATTTAATAAAGGAAACACAATATGCATCAGTAAAATTAAAACATGTATGTGTTAAGTTAGGAGAATTTGATCTGAAATTTGTTGTTACACAATTATTTTTACTGATGGAGCATCCAGGAATAGCTATCAGTTGTAATGATTGATTTTATCTTTAGATTTAGGCCATGGGTGTATGCCTTATACAACAAACATGATGAAGTTGGTAAAACATTATTATCAAGCCTTCTAAAGACCTTTTAATATCTGACATTTTCTTTGCCATGAAATATCTCATGACATATATCATATATGAACCAAAATAAAAACCAGATTTTCTCAAATGTCAAAAGATATCATCTTTGATTGAGCTGTATTTTATGTTTAATGGTCATAAATGGTCTGGCACTAATTGTAACACATAGAAAGTCTGTTCCAGTCTGTGTAACATTAGTAGTTTCTGACAAAGTAAAACTAGAGACATGACTTCATGATGGAGTCTGAAGACAGACTGAAATATTAATATGAAGTTTTATGTGCTGCAGTGAATAAACCTCCTCCCCTCGACATTCACATCTCTCTTCCTAAAACACACCTCAACCTGCAGCTGACAGAGAGATGAAGGGTCGTTCTGTATTCTCAGATATTTTCTACACGTTATTTCTGAAGTTACTGGCTACTTAGCTAATGCTATGCTAGTTGGGACAACCACAGCAATTTCCATGTAAAGTCTATGTGGAGGCTTGGCAAGGGGGCGTCGAGCTTTCTTACGTCGGCGTAACACACAGAACACGCTGAATGTTTTTTTTAAGCCAGAGATGGAAAATCTGAACATTGGCCGCTTGACGCGGGGCGTCAACCAATCAGAGCGATCAGCTCGCAGCTTCTGGAGGATATGTGGTGAACCCAGACACAGGGCTGAGATGCCCTACGACAGTGCTCATGCATGCAGCTCACTTATGGCTCGTGAAGCAGCCATTGGCTTTCTGAAAATGCTATCTAAACAAGTCATAATGATCCTCATCGGTGCAGTTCTCTCCACAAACAGCTGCAGGCTTCTTGCAGAAACTTTGCTGTCCTAACGGCCCTGACTGACCCTGTCAGAGTTGCCAGTTTTTGGTGATTTCAGCTGCACCGAACTCCACCAAAGAGCTGCTCCGTCAGTAGCTCCGTCAGAAAGCTCGATATGGCAAACCAAAAGGGCCAAAATTTCGCCACTTAATTAGCACGTTGGCATAATAACGCCATAAAATACGCCGCTTTTCTTCACAAAGCAGCGTTAAAAGCGCAATTTTTTAAGGCTAAAACGGCATAAAATACACCGTTTCAATAAACGCCGTAAAAAACGATGTTCTGTATAGTTCCTGAACACGTGTAAAAAGTGCCTTTTTCTGCCACTTTTACGGGCGTTAAAAACCGCGTTTTGTGCAATTACAACGCGTGTAAAAAACTGCGTTTTTTAAGATAATTATCCCAACCCCCTTTCTGAACTGCCGGTGAAATTGAACCGTAATCATCCCATCAATAAAGACTAAGAGCAGACATCACCAGTTCATCACAGAGTTCCTTTGCTGTATGAGTCGTTCCGATAAGCCCATTCTGGTGTTTGTTAAGCTGTCTGCTTGTGTACTTGTCTGCAATGAAATCCAAATGCACTGCCAGGAGACACGCTCCAATATTGACATTGACATACACATTCCTAACTTCGCATTTGTGGCTTATAAAACAACACTATAATGTGCAATAATTTTTTATTAAACTACCCGTGTGGTAGCGTCTCGCTCATCTGTACTAATTATTAATTAGCATTTTAATTACCATTTAGAGTTCATTTAACGTCTTCCACGGTCACTAAAGAAGCAGAGGATGGCTTCAGTCTATTTGTATGATGAGTTTACCTCCATATTAAGGCACAGAGCTGGGATGCGTTTCTGTATTTATAAAAAGTGAATGTGTCGTGTCACACACTAGGCAGGATGCACAGCAAACTATAAAACACAAACATATATATGTATATATACATATACATATATATATATATATATATATACATATACATATATATATATATATATATATATATATATATATATATATATATATATATATATATGTATGTATGTATGTATGTATGTATGTATGTATGTATGTATATATGTATACACTACCAGTCAAGTTTGGACACACTTTCTCATTGGATTTAATGGAAAAGTGTCTTCATACAGGAGTTCCACAGAGCACAGATTAGAAGATATTTAAAAACATTTGCTCAGCTAACTCTGGACCAGTCTTTGAGAACCGTCCTGGTGCTCATCTCATGTAGGGGCTTCTTTTCACATGATCTGAGTGCAGGGTGGGTGGCTGAGTGGAACTGGGGTGATGGTTGCTGCAGCAGTTTCTCCCTCACAGTGGCTGAAAAAGTCATCGAGCTGTGTTGCCACAGTCTGATTGCTCAAATAAACTTGTTGATTTACCACAAACTATTTTATGCCCAGCTCTCAACATGGTGTTCATTTCATTCAGACACAAAGAAATGATACACCAAACCGATTTATCAGAAATCCCGACGCTGCATCAAGTAAAACAAATAGAACAGATTTTGGTATCTAGAGGGTGCTCACATCTCAGCTGCAGTTAAATTAGTTGAACACTGACAGATGATTGTGTGGGAGAGCCCTTTTGGCTTGCTATAGCTCGATGCCCCCTTGCCGCGCCTTCACATAGACTTTACATGGAAACCTGTCGCTCTTGACGCTCAACTTTAGCAATGCAGTGGAAATAAAAAGCTGACCGATGCAATGAAACACCAGCACTCATCATTATACATGGCAGAGTTAAGCTGAAACTGGAGACATGCCGAGTCATTAATTTCACAACATTATTATAAACCTAGCTGTGGACAAGCTCCACTCAGCCCAGCGCTGTAATGTAACCTGGATGTAGCTTCCACTGTTGGACAGACAGGGGGATGACTGTGGGATTGAATGGAGTCAGAGCTCCATCTAGTGGACAAATGCTGCAAGGACATCATTCTGCACAACTCCAAGAC
The DNA here is from genome assembly GCF_933228915.1 of Telmatherina bonti. Lineage (NCBI taxonomy): Eukaryota > Metazoa > Chordata > Actinopteri > Atheriniformes > Telmatherinidae > Telmatherina > Telmatherina bonti. The sequence continues at coordinate 8,625,276 of NC_136618.1, forward strand.
CTAAAAGCGTTTTCTATTTTATGGTAAATTAAGAATAAATCAATGGTTAATTGGCTAAAAACAATGGTCGATAGTTTTGAAAAGTGTTAATAGTTGTGGATTTAAATAAGAGTGGAAGAATACAACCATAACTTTGTTGATATGAGACCATGACTCACACAAAACATTTCACTGCAGGATAAAGACAAGTTTCTCTTTGGTCACATAATCAATACAAAAATATGTTACTATACGGAGGGACTAAAAACGATGTTATTGACATAGTTAAGGCATTTAAAAATAACGAGAATGCTGATATAAACCAAATGAATATAATGATGATTAAAGAAGTTATTGATGTAACTGCTAAACTTCTCACCTATATTTCTAACCAGTCGTTCATGGTATTGTTCCAGATCACATGAAGATAGCAAAGGTTATTCCATGTCTTACAAATGGTAAAAAGCATCTCATGGGAAATTATAGGCCCATATCTATTCTTCCTCAGTTTTCTAAAATTATGGAGAAACGTTTTGTGAAACAATTTGAGATTTTTTTAAAACATTATTTCGTCAACAACAACATGGACTCTGAGAGAACCGAACTACAACATAAGTCATGAAGAATATGCGTCAGTTCTGCTTTGGATAATAACACATGTTCAACAGGTATATTTATTGATTTAAAGCGAGCCTTTGACATGACTGATCATGGTCAACTACTGAAATAACTTGAGAACTCTGGGAGTCGAGGTTCTGTTCTTTCTCGGATTAAAAGTTATCTAGATAATCATCAACATGTTCAACTAAAAGCTTCAGTATCTGGACTGAAGAGCAGAACATGTGGAACACCACAAGGTTCTGTCATCGGTCCAAAACTTTATCATTTTTAAAAACAATATTTGCAACTTGTCTGACTTGTTTAAATGTGTTTTATTTGACAACGACAGAACATCAGTTTGTTTAGAAAAATAATTAAATGAACTTTTATTATTGACAGAAGGATTAAATTTATCCAAAATCTGGATTGAGATAAACAAAAAAATTAGAGCTTAAAATATATCAGAAAGCGAATGTCTGATATTTGGAAGTAGCCAATTGCCTATAATTTCCACCTGTTGTCGATTCCATTTGCACAACAGAATGTGAAACTGATTGTCAGTCAGTGTTGCTTCCTAAGTGGACAGTTTGATTTAACAGAAGTGTGGTTGACTTGGAGTTACATTGTGTTGTTTAAAGCTTGTTCCACACTCCACAAAAAGCAAGAACTGAGTTTTTTCTCTCGAGGCTGCAAGAACAAGAAAAATCTTCTTCGTCAGGTCCATATATCCTCCACGAGAAGCACGTCTGCAGCGGGGAGGGATCACTGCGGGGGGCGATGTCTGCTTTATGTGCCATGAACCCGGTTGTTACCTCCACCAAGGAGGTTGTTTTTCCCGGCGTCTTCGTGCTCAAGATAATTTAAAAGGTTACGGACGGATTTGTATAAAAATTTCAAGAGATGTTGGAAATGTGAAAACGAAATAGTGAATAAATTTTTGTGGCGATCCGGATCACCGTTTGGATCCAGGAATTGTTTAAAAAGGATTCTTTAACATCGTGCTTGACGGAGGTTTCCGCTCTCCGAGAGCTTTTCTAGTTTCATATTTAACGAGTAACTTCGTCCGCGGCAGGGCGGGTCGTGCACGCAGCAGGGCGGGTCGTGCACGCGGCAGGGCGGGTCGTGCACGCGGCAGGGCGGGTCGTTCACGCGGCAGGGCGGGTCGTGCACGCGGCAGGGCGGGTCGTGCATGCGGCAGGGCGGGTCGTGCACGCGGCAGGGCGGGTCGTGCACGCAGCAGGGCGGGTCGTGCACGCGGCAAGGCGCGTCGTGCACGTGGCTGGGTCCGAGTGTTTTAATGCCATCATGTAAAAATGTTCCTACTTTCTCACCACCTCGTTCAGCTGTTTTAACTAAACAATCTGTTTTACCTGCAACAGCAAAAACGCGTAAGAACAAAATGATGTCATTTTCTTCTTGGGACCTCGAGAGAAAGAAAAAAGTTCTCGCTTTTCGTGAAGTATGTAACAAGCTTAAGTGTTTCCCTTATGTTTTTAGAGCAGTGTATATCAGAAAGCAACATCATGATATTTGGAAGTCAGGAAGTCACTTAAAGAGGAGAAACTAAAAATAGATGGTATTGAAACTGAAAGAAGTTTGATGATAAATTTCTAAGGGTTGTAATAGACTCTAAATTAACTTGGAAGCATCATCTACATTATATTAAGGCCAAAATATCAAAAACAATTGTTATTTTGTATAAAACTGAAGTTTAATTGACAAATAAAGTTTTGTCTATAATTTATTGTACCTTAATATCCCGTATGAGACTGACTGTGTTGAGCAGTGGGGCGGCGCCCACAAGACAACACTTAATGACATTGTTGTATTACAGAAACGTGTCATACGCCTGATAAATAACGCTGAATATTATGATCATACACATCCATTGTTTATTAAATCACTTCTCATGAAATTTGATGATTTATGTTTATTATAAAACAATCCAAATTTTATAAAAAATATTAACTAAATATTCTTCCAGAAGGTGTCCAAAATATTTCAAGCTTCAGCAAACTAAATATAACTTCAGAGATTGTTGTAAATTTATTCTTCCAAAATCCAGAAAAGATGAAACAAAGATGTTGGTCTTGTTGGGGGGTTCAACTATGGAATAAACTTAGTAATGAGATTAAAAAATGTAATTTCATATTTAAAAAGAAAGTTTACCAGTTTATTTATGAGAGATGTGTAACTGCATGAACTTATTATCTTTACAAAGGTCACATACTGTATATGTAGTACATTTGTTTTTTGTTGGTATCATTTGTACAAAACTCATCTGATGTAAGTGTATACTTATATATGCATACAAGCTTTCTGCTTCTGCCTGTTTTGCTCTTTCAGTTGTTGATGTATAAAGAAATGAATTATCTGTGACTGAAACAAATAAACTACACTTCTTATAAAATGCATTTTAATGCATTTTTATTGTTGTTTGTTAAAGATCAAAATGAAAACTTGATTCATCATCTTCTATTCCTGAAGACTGAAACATTTTCCAGACAAACAAACATTTTGGTTGTGATTCAGCTCCATATTTCTTATCTGATGTGTCTCAACCTACATTCACACACAAGCTCTTCACAGCAACTCTGTGCTGTGAATAAATAAAGCAGAAGAAAGAAAGCCAGCAGGTAAACAGAGCAGCATTTCTCTCCAGTGATGGAGCATCCCTGCCTCTCTCCTTCATGGCTGTTCAGTCATCATCCTTTGTGTCTGTGTTTGGATCACCTGCACAGGCTCGTAGCAGTTCACCTTCTCAGCTTCTCTTTGGCTGCAGAGCTATGAAACACTGACTCTGCTCCACATTTTCACACATTTCTCACCTGATGGAAAGCTGCTCACACACACTCACCACTTCCTTCCATCCACTGTTACCTAGCAACAAGTTAGGTCATAGCTTCACTTGATTTCATTTTCCAATCATGTGATTTTCCTTCAGATCAATTCTTCTTTGTATTTTCCTTTTATCCACTTAACAGGAACATGTGTTTCAGTGTGAACTGACCTTGTGGAACAGAGATCATTTTTAATGACATGAAAGTCAACTGAGAATGATTTCTTTGAAATGATTAGTGTGACGAGGTTTTTGGCTGGAATATGTCATTATTAATGCATGTGAGTGAAGATAAGTGCTGCTGGGATGAAAGCTGTTTTCTAATCCAGTTAAAGATGCTTCATTTCTATCAGTGATGGTGGGGAGTTGCTTCATATCAGCTGATTCATTATTATATGATCATTATTTCAGCCATAGATATTCACTAAAGCTCAACGTCTAGAAGCATCAGTCAGTGATTATATATTAGTTTCTGTCTGACAGAATCAAAGTCTTCTGCTTTTATTTAATAAATCATCATTTTTTATGAACTGAAACACTGAAGACAAATAAAACATGGTGTCTGACCTCAGAGTCTCCAGTCTGCAGTGTGGACTCTCCAGAAATCCACAAAGATCTTTAACACCAGCCATCATGTTGAAGTTCCAACTTAGATCGAGTTCTCTCAGATGAGATGGGTTGGACTCCAACGCTGAGGTCAAAGAAGCACAGCTGATCTTTGACAAACTGCAGTCCTCCAATCTGAATAAAGAATAAAAGCTGTGAGCTGAAGCCAACAGGATGCAGGTTAAAACAGTCCAACAGAAGCAGAGAAGAAGAATTCTCATTAATATTAATGACAACATGCTGCTGCTTCAATAAAGACGTAGAGACTTCAATCAGAGTGAGTTCTCTCAGCGACAGACATGACTCTGATTCTACTGGCTGAACTGGATGAAAAAAGACTTGAGAGTGTGATAATGGTGACAGGACACACACTGAAACACACGTTTCCATCACTGCAGATGTGAGCGACAGCAGATTGTCAGCTTGGTGTAAACGGCCTGTTAATGAAAGCAAACACTGGACTAATTAGCACATCAGTCCAGATGTTGCTTATCAAAGCTGTTTCTGGATGGAGTTGAACTGGATCACAATGTTTCTTTACATACAAACTGGTTTCACATTTCACATCAATGTTTTTATAACCTGTTTCAGTTGAAATCTTCAGTGTTAAGACCTTGTTTTCATATTTGACATTTTTTCTTTCAGTTTCAGATTTTTATGTTCACTTGAAACTTTTGTCTCTGATCTGAGCTGCAGGACGTCACCTGACAGTGTTGTTGAATCCTGATAACAGAATAACAGAAGAGGCTGAATGGACTCCCTCCTATCATGCTGCCTTCAGGAAACCTGGGAACTACAATGATTTCTTTCATACTTCCTTTATTGAAATGACTGAAAACAACCAACAGCAGTGATAAAATGGCTCTCAGTTAACTGTAATGTGTTCAATAAACTTTTATAAAAGGAGAAAATCTGCTCCAAGAAACAGCAGTTTCTAGAAGTAACCTGCTCATTTGTGACGTTTTAACGGCAAAGAAATGTTAAAAACAGCAAAGCGACAGAAAGATCGATTAAAACATTTTCATGTAACAACAAAATGACATGAGATTCAATATGATCATGGTCTATTCATAAAGACTGAAATGTTGTTCATCTGGAAATGAAACTAAAGCTCCATCAGTGTTGCGATACTGAACCACTTTGTCCCTTTAAAAGATGCACATTTGCAGGTGAGTCACTGCGAGTCAGTAAGGACGGCGCTCATACATATACACACATACACGTATCTCTGACAAAACTATCATTTCTAATTTCCATGTCATGTCAGTCGAATCGTTTTTTAAAAAATAAGTAAAATATGTGATCCTCACTGTGAACATTTCTGCTTTAATTTAGTCATGTTTACTTTTTAAAATGTAAACAATCTATTTTAAAACTACTTGTTTTATATCATAGAGTCAGATCAGTAGGATGTAAATGTGGTGGAAATTTCATATGTTCCACTTCACTTATATTAACTTTATGTAGAACTTAATATTATAAATTAAATTTCATTCATATTCTGTAGATGGTGGTCTGCAGAGATGGATCCATGCTGGATTTTACATCATACTGGACCTTGTAGGAATAAATGTCCACATCTTCAAGTAGTGCACTGAAACCCAAACAGCTGGAAGGAGTTTCTGCAGCAGCTGACAGAGGAACATCCAGCTGAGTTTACAAAGGAAAACATCCAGCAGGGCAGGTGGAACAATGTGGACTGAAGCACAATCCTCTAGAACAGGGGTGTCAAACTGCAGTCCTGGAGGGCCGGTATCCTGCAGGCTTTTGTTGTCTCTATGCTCCAACACACACCTGACCAACACTCAAACAGGTTGACAAGAAGCTGCTGGATCCATTGATTTGAATCAGCCGTGTTGGTGGAGGGAAACAACAAAAACCTGCCAGATTCCGGCCCTTGAGGACTGGATTCTGACACCCCTGCTCTAGAAGGATGAGGCACAGGTACGGCGAAGCAGGAGGGACAAAAGCCCCAAAACTCCGACTGTCAGCTGCACTGCAAAGCCGTGTGCAGGTGCTGCAGGAGCAGAGACGTGATCTGTGATGGCTGGACTCCTGAAGAGTTTACTTAACCTCATAGTAAATCCTGTAGGTGGTCATGGTAACATAAATGATCTCTTCTTCTCTTCATATAGCCTAACCTAGCTCTTAGTGTCATCATGTCTGTGTGTTCTCTTTGACTTCAGGTTTATTCATCCACGTTCTGGTTTTTACAAACACTGCGGCTCAGGGGCCCGGCCAGGAATTTTGGGCCCGATGAAAGACGATGACGTAGACCCCACCACTTGATTACAAACTTAGGATCTTTGTATTTGCTGCAACTGCTTCAAGCTGATCAAATAAATTTTCAGGGTTTGGTGGAGGTGAGGATCCAAATGCAGGAACAGACCCAGGCATGCTGAATGAAGAATTTTTATTCTCAGAACTCAGAACTGAACTGAAGGGAAGCGAACACAATGAACCAGCAAACAGAACTGAAACAAAGGGCTACAAATACTGGGGAACCAAACAAGAAACAGGTGTAGTGAATGAAACTAACAAGACCAGGTGAAAACTATGAACAAAGGCTACACAGGAAACAAGGCAAGGAGACTGAACAGGAAAAAACTACCAAACAAAAAACAGGAAACCAAAACTGAGAAAAACGCCTGAAACTTCATATCATGACATAAAAAGCTTTTCATGGGAATAATAAAGATCTGTGGCTAAATCACAATGTACATGTCTAACTAGTCTATTTTAATATTGACGGTCACTTTAATACAGGCTCAGTGTTTCTAATCAACTATCCAGTATCCAGTGAAACAATTACAGGGTATTTATTTTCTTCATTCTGATTATTTTGTAATTAAATGATTGATAATTCATGATAAAAAGAATAATATTCCCACAGACTCTCTGTAATAATGCTAAAGGCATGTCCCTGAACACACCGATGCTCACTGTCATCACTGGGACAGGGAGGTGAAACTGGGACTAGAGGAGATACTGGGACAGGAAGGGGGCTGGGACTGAGCTGGCTCATTTGTGTTTATGTGATAATGAGACAAGGTGAATTAATTTCATATAAATATATGGGTTAACATTTACTAGCACTTATTAAATGTTGGTTAACTCTCTGAGGTCTGTGGTGTTTTCCTCTCGCCTGGTCTGGTTGCATATGAATGTTTGTGAAGTCTCCGCCCTGTGAACTTTCTGGCTTAAAAGTTCGGCCTCTAAATTAGGCGCCTGCGAGCTCAGACAATGAAGAGGGTGAAGGTAAGTTAGCAGTAACCTGTGGATAACTAGCTTATTTCACTGGGCAACAGGTTCATTTCAACCGATCACAAACTAAAGAGACAAGAGACCTTTCTTGGAGAAAAACTGGGTCACATATTGGAACCTCTATTTTTCTCTCTCACCTCTCTTGTTTCATTTTGTCCTTTAAAAAAAAAAAAGATTTCCTTTCTTGCCAAGTTGCACTGCAGGAGAGTGTAAACGGCTCTTACAAACTGCTGCTGCTGATGAAATAATGCCCTCCGATAGGACGGGACCAAACCATTTCATGCACTTTCATGGTGTTTGGTTAACATTAATATTCATTTTTTGTTTATCAGTTTACTGCTGAAAAACAAGTGAGAACATAGAGGTCATTTATTTTAATGCTATATTTTCTTATAACATTTAAAATATTATACATTATTTTTCATGAAGCTTTGATAATGTTCTTATATATTTTACATATTTTGGGCCTCTATCAATTCGTAGACCTTCTGAATCTTCCTAACTTTCCCCCCCTATACGGCGCCCCTGCTCTGGCTGCCCAAACCAATTCCTGCTGTTTACAGCGTTTTACGTTCCTTCCTTTGCTAACCTGAGTGGAGACCTATGCTCATACTGCAGCAGCTGCTGCATTCAGGTACACTCGGATATCTGAGCTTCACTGTGAAGACTTCATCTTACAGTTGATGTTTGATGAAAATTGATTGTCTTGGCTTAGAGGGGGGGGGGCACCTGGGCTGGCCAGTCTGATTGGAAGGGTGACCTTTCCCCCCCCCAAGGACACCCAGCTGCACCCGTCCCTGCTCTGCTGACCCGATCTCCTCAGACAGCTCATTCCAGAGTTTCGGGTCTCTGAGCACAAAGGCTGCATCACCTCTGGTCTTCATGTCTCTGGGAGAACTAAAAGTCCTCTGGCAGAAGAGCTCAAACTTCTAACAGGCTCATCTGGTTGTAGAAGGTCTGATAAAGAGGAGGCTGAATGACCATGGAGGGCTTTAAAGTCAACAGTAAAATCTTAAAATCAGTTCTAAAACATACTGGGAGCCGGTGCAAAGTAGTGCTGGGTGATATGGACTATAACTGATATCCTGATATAAATTTTACTTTATCCTGATACACGATGTGTATTTTGATGTTTGAAACTCTCAAAAACAGTTTGGGGTGCATGGTGGCGCAGTGGTTAGCACTGTGGCCTCACAGCAAGAAGGTCACTGGTTCAATCCTTCTCTGGGGAGAGGTTCAGTCATTGGCCTTTCTGTGTGGAGTTTGCATGTTCTCCCCATGTATGCGTGGGTTCTCTCCGGGTACTCCGGCTTCCTCCCACCGTCCAAAGACATGCATGTTAAGTTAATTGGTTGCTCTAAATTGCCCCTAGGAATGAGTGTGAGTGGTTGTTCGTCTCTGTGTAGCCCTGCGATGGACTGGCAAGCTGTCCAGGGTGTACCCTGCTTGTCGCCCAAAGCCAGCTGGGATAGGCTCCAGCTTCCCCGCGACCCGGAATGGATTAAGCGGTTCGGAAAATGAATGAATGAATGAATGAATAAAACAGTTTGATTGTTAAATTCAACATTATCATGAATAAAAAGTCACCAGTAAGATTTAAGTAAACTCAGCTAAATTTAACTTCATTATTATTTTTTCTTTTTCCAACAAACTTTTTATCTTTCAGACATTCTATTATATTACGGGGCACCACAACCCTCAATATCAACCCCAGCCTCCCCAAGAAGATCTTATTTGTTTACTTTATTTTTTATATTTACTCAATATCTACAATATTTTTTCATTCAACTATTTTCTCTTGAAATATTATCTTATTTTATTATTTAGGTCATTTCTGTGTTGCATCAGATCACAGCAGAATTATTCTAAGGTCTCCTTTCCTCTAGAATGACTTTATTTTTTTAAACTTTTATTGAAAAGACCAAACAGCCTGATGTTACTGATCTTATTCTCATGTTGATATCTAAATAAGTCTCGTCATGTCTTTAGACGTCATGCCGTGTGCACACACAGGTGAGCTACACTCCCACCTGCAGACAGAGAGAGCATGTGGGAAATTGTGGCATCAACCACCTGTAAAACAGACTAAACTAGAAAAGCACTCGGAGATCGAAAACCTCCGTCAAGCAAAATGATAAAGAATCCTTTAAAAAATTCCTGGATCCAAACGGTGATCCAGATCACCACAAAAATGTAATAAGTTCTTCTTTTTCACATTTCCACCAACTCCTGAAAATTGAATGAAAGTTCATCCATAACTTTTTGAGTTATCTTGAACACTAACAGACAAACAGATAAACGCCGGGTAAAACCTCCTTAGCAGAGGTATTCAGCTGGTTTCAGATCAGCTCTTATTTAATAATAAGAGGAAGTGGAGGAGGAGAAGCAGTGGAGGAGTTTTCCTGCTCCGGTGTACTAACTCCATCAGGAAACACACACAGCTGAACGATCCTCTCCTCCTCGTTTTTATTTCTGAGACATATTTCTGCTTTAAATGGGCGTCTCACATTCAGTTTCCATGTCTAACGCTTTTCCAGCTTTTCTTTTAAAATTCTGAAAAGTTGAAAGATCTGCATCTGAGCTGTGTTCACATCCAAAAACACGCTGGTTTCACTATTTACAGCCAAATACTGCACATCTGTGCACAGTTCACTTTAACTCAACAAGAACTGAGCTGTCTGTCTGCTGTGAAGGAGAAAAGCTGAACTATGAAGAAAATCACATGTAGACGGTTACAACGCTGCTGTTACAGCTTGTCATCCATGTTGGCAAAATAGACATTTTTTATATCTCATGTAAAACTCCAGATGTTCTCGAGAAGAAAACATCCAAGATGGCTGCTGCTGCATGAATGAATCACTGTGCAGATCTTGATAAACTGTTGGATCCATTTGCTTTGAATCAGATGTGATGGACCAGGGAAACATAGAAAACCTGCAGGATTCCAGTCCTAAAGGACCAGGGTACCCCCCCCTGCTGTAATCACTGGTCTGGATACAAAGCAGCGCAGCTATGCTCGGGCTGCAGCTGGGTTGAATGAAGGTACAGATGCTCCCACTGAGGAACTTCAAACTCTACAACAACAACTCCTTCATTTCTTCAGGAGAAAGAACATCACCCTGGAGAAAGAAAATGTTGCTGCTTGTTATACATTCCCCAAGAAAGATCCCAACATGAAGCCGACTACAGAAAACAGTTATGTGGGGAAACTACATTGACTCTGCAGCAAGACTCAAATCAGAGACCCATCCAATATGTTGGCAACGCTGGTTCACTCTCCAGCACACAACGAGGCGTCTATGTATTGTATGTCTATGTAAGCAAATTTATGATATTCGGAAGTAAGAAAGAGTCACTTAAAGAGGAGAAACTAAAAATAGATGGTATTGAAATTGAAAGAGGTTTGTTGATAAATTTCTAGGGGTTGTAATAGACTCTAAATTAACTTGGAAGCATCATCTACATCATATTAGGGCCAAAATATAAAAAACACTTGTTATTTTGTATTAAACTGCAGTTTAATTGACAAATAAAGTTTTGTCTATAATTTATTGTACCTTAATATCCCGTATGAGACTGACTGTGTTGAGCAGTCGGGCGGCGCCCACAAGACAACACTTAATGACATTGTTGTATTACAGAAACCTGTCATACGCCTGATAAATAATGCTGAATATTATGATCATACACATCCATTGTTGATTAAATCACGTCTGATTAAATTTGAGGATTTAGTTTACTATAAAACAATCCAAATTTTATTAAAAAAAAAATGCTAAACTAAATATTCTTCCAGAAGGTGTCCAAAATATTTCAAGCTTCAGCAAACTAAATATAACTTCAGAGATTGTTGTAAATTTATTATTCCAAAATCCAGAAAAGATGAAACAAAGATGTTGGTCTTGTTGGGGGGTTCAACTATGGAATAAACTTAGTAATGAGATTAAAAAATGTAATTCTTTATTTAAAAAGAAAGTTTACCAGTTTATTTATGAGAGATGTGTAACTGCATGAACTTATTATCTTTACAAAGGTCACATACTGTATATGTAGTACATTTGTTTTTTGTTGGTATCATTTGTACAAAACTCATCTGATGTAAGTGTATACTTATATATGCATACAAGCTTTCTGCTTCTGCCTGTTTTGCTCTTTCAGTTGTTGATGTATAAAGAAATGAATTATCTGTGACTGAAACAAATAAACTACACTTCTTATAAAATGCATTTTAATGCATTTTTATTGTTGTTTGTTAAAGATCAAAATGAAAACTTGATTCATCATCTTCTATTCCTGAAGACTGAAACATTTTCCAGACAAACAAACATTTTGGTTGTGATTCAGCTCCATATTTCTTATCTGATGTTTCTCAACCTACATTCACACACAAGCTCTTCACAGCAACTCTGTGCTGTGAATAAATAAAGCAGAAGAAAGAAAGCCAGCAGGTAAACAGAGCAGCATTTCTCTCCAGTGATGGAGCATCCCTGCCTCTCTCCTTCATGGCTGTTCAGTCATCATCCTTTGTGTCTGTGTCTGGATCACCTGCACAGGCTCGTAGCAGTTCACCTTCTCAGCTTCTCTTTGGCTGCAGAGCTATGAAACACTGACTCTGCTCCACATTTTCACACATTTCTCTCCTGATGGAAAGCTGCTCACACACACTCACCACTTCCTTCCATCCACTGTTACCTAGCAACAAGTTAGGTCATAGCTTCACGTGATTTCATTTTCCAATCATGTGATTTTTCTTCAGATCAATTCTTCTTTGTATTTTCCTTTTATCCACTTAACAGGAACATGTGTTTCAGTGTGAACTGACCTTGTGGAACAGAGATCATTTTTAATGACATGAAAGTCAACTGAGAATGATTTCTTTGAAATGATTAGTGTGATGAGGTTTTTGGCTGGAATATGTCATTATTAATGCATGTGAGTGAAGATAACTGCTGCTGGGATGAAAGCTGTTTTCTAATCCAGTTAAAGATGCTTCATTTCTATCAGTGATGGTGGGGAGTTGCTTCATATCAGCTGATTCATTATTATATGATCATTATTTCAGCCATAGATATTCACTAAAGCTCAACGTCTAGAAGCATCAGTCAGTGATTATATATTAGTTTCTGTCTGACAGAATCAAAGTCTTCTGTTTTTATTTAATAAATCATCATTTTTTATGAACTGAAACACTGAAGACAAATAAAACATGGTGTCTGACCTCAGAGTCTCCAGTCTGCAGTTTGGACTCTCCAGAAATCCACAAAGATCTTTAACACCAGCCGGCATGATGTCGTTCCAACTTAGATCGAGTTCTCTCAGATGAGATGGGTTGGACTCCAACGCTGAGGTCAAAGAAGCACAGCTGATCTCTGACAATCTGCAGCTCTCCAATCTGAATAAAGAATAAAAGCTGTGAGCTGAAGCCAACAGGATGCAGGTTAAAACAGTCCAACAGAAGCAGAGAAGAAGAATTCTCATTAATATTAATGACAACATGCTGCTGCTTCAATAAAGACGTAGAGACTTCAGTCAGAGTGAGTTCTCTGACGAAACTCTCATTTCTACTTTCCATGTCATGTCAGTGGAACCATTTTTTAAATAAGTAAAATTTGTGATCCTCACTGTGAACATTTCAGCTTTAATTTAGCCTCTTTTGCTTTTTAAAAATTAAAACAATCTTTTTAAGACTACTTGCTTTATATCATCAAGTCAGATCAGTAGGATGTGGTGGAAATTTCATATGTTCCACCTCACTTATATTGACTTTATGTAGTCCTGAAACCTGTCACTGAGTCCACAGATCTCATGTCTAGAGGAAGGGACTTCCTCTACTGCTAAGTTAAATGCTAAGTTAAAATCTTTTAGTAAGGTCACGTATACAACTAGATCTTCACTGGACAAACAGCAGATTTCTACCATCACACATTTATGAAATGATGATTTCATGGCTGGAGAAACAGAATAACTGCAAAACAAGCCATTAATAAAGAAATGATACAAATGTTGGAGTTTTGAAAAATCTTCCCTTTATGTAAATACTTGTGCTTTCGTTCCGCTTGTAAATCTCTGAAATGGCATTGGTACAGACAACCCGCCCCAACAGGGTCAGTGTTGGGGCCTAAATTGTTCATTTTATATATAAAATGATTTATGTTCAGTGTCAGCTGTTTTAAAATGTGTTATTTTTGCAAATGACAAAATAATTTTCTGTTCAGGTAATGAATTAAATGATGTAATAGGAACTGCAACAGAAGAGATAGGAAAACAAAAATCCTTGTTTGATTCAAATAAAATATCTTTAAATGTAAATAAAACAAAATGTATTATAATTGGGAATCATGAAAAGAAATGAGTATTGATTTAAAATTGGAAAAAATAAAAATAATAAAACTGTCTGAAAATAGGTTCTTAGGAGTGGTCCTTGATGATAAACTGAGTTGGAAACCTCACATTGATTATCTGTGTGGAAAAATAGCTGGAAGTGTTGGTCTTCTATCAAAATGTAGATACAGCTAAAATCCAAAATATTACTTACCTTGTACAATGCTTTGGTATTACCAGATTTTAATTATTGTGTGGAAGTCTGGGGGACCACTTTTAAGACTACTCTGTAAAGATTAGTTATTCTACCAAAAAGAGCCAAAAGGGTTATCAATCATGCAGGATATATAAATCATACCAATAATTTATTTTTGAAAGTATGTTGCCTTAAACTCTGCGACTTAGTTCAGTTTAAAATAGCACAATTTATGTTTAAAGTTCAAAGTAAGATGCCATATAATATCAAAAGATGTTTAAAGACAGAGTTGCTGTGTGCAACCTGAGAGGTAAAGCCATGTTACAGAAGCCATATGTACGCACCGCCATAAAAAGCAGATGTATATCCATTTATGGAGTAAACTTGTGGAATGGACTAAGTGATGATTTCAAATCATGAATTAATATTTTACATTTCTAAAAACAAAAAAAAAGATAAGGAATTATTATTGGATAAATATATATAAAAAAAACAATTCATCATTTAATTTGTTGTTTTAATTTTGTCTTTTGACTGATGATTCAGTCTGTAAAGGTTTGCTCTATAATTGTGTTCAACAAAAGACTGTAAATTAGGAGTAGTATCTAAATAAGCATTGGGCCTCCTACTGCTCCTTCTCAAATAACACTGTTATACAAATGTGAATTTTTGTTCTTGTACTGTATATGTGTTTGAGATGAATAAAAAAAAAAAAAACATGTCTCACAGCTGCTTCAGGTGGGAGGAGAAGGGTAGCAACTCAGTTTCTTTATGGTGAACCTGTCAGCGAGGAGGTTTACTTCAGAGTTAGTTACCATGGAAACAGATAAGACTTGTTCGCTTTCTGCAACAGAAACCAAGAGTTTTCTTCAACTCAGGGTGAACATACTTATTGTTTCAACATAACCTGCCAGGTATGCTGCCCAGCAAGCAGACCCTGATCACATGACCTCAGGGATCTGTTTGCCACATATGGCTGTAAAAGTTCACTGATATAATGTGGAGCCTGAAGCAGCATTGTGCACGTTAACACCAGAACTTTGTAGTGTCCTCTGTAGTGGGATGGCAGCCAGTGTAGCTGAGCTAATACAGTACATAAGGATGTTGAAGTACTAGTTAGGAGCCATGCAGCAGCGTTCTGAACAACTTGAAGACGTTCCAGAGATTTCTTCTTGAGGCAAGTGAAAATAGAGGTACAGTAGTTCAGCTGTGAGCATATAAAAGCATGTATGATCATTTCCAGCTGTAAACGTGACACAATAGTCCTTATCTTAGCAATATTGTTCCCACTTTGTTTATTAATTGGCTTCTGTTTATAGAACAACACTGGTAAACATGAGTAAACATTACAAGCAAACAGAACACTTGGGGGGCATTTAGACGTCTATTGGAAAATGTTTTGTGTCCAGTATTAATCTGAGCTGTTTGCAGTGTTTTGTAGTCTTTAGATGAAGTCCATTTCTCCCATTTCCTGATAAAGGAGGTTCATTTGGTCCTCAAGCTGAAAGTCAACTTTTCCACAGCAAGGATTTCTTTAACTTTATCCATCCACTGATTAAGGGTTGGGGGATCCGCCTCATGCCAGTTACTTGTGACAGTTGTTTTAACAAGTCCATCATAGTATTTTATATAAATATCAGTCCTTTTCCAAAGCATTGTCTTCCAGTACAATAAAATACAGTCATACCTTTATTAGGGGTCTAGAAACCCAAATTCATGCCTACAGTTCTACACATCTTCCCAAAAGGCTGTAAGTTTTGGACATAGCCAGAAGATATGGGAGTAATTGGCGTTGGGGTTTCTGCACTGCCTCCAGCATTGTTCCTGTGACTGGGATGGTCTGCCTTTACTGTGGGTGGAATGAAGGAAAGGATAAGGTTCTTCCAACCAAATATCCTCCACCTCTTCCAACTTGTGAATGAGTGCTGTGCTCTCCACACAGAACACCAAACTTCCTGTGATTTATTTCTGCTTAGTTCGTTCTCCCATTTTGTTTTGATACGGCCTGAGTTATTCCTCCTTTGGATCCAGAAACCCTGGTAGATTTTAGAGATCATTTTAACATAACATTTAAAATATTATACATTATTTTTCATGAAGCTTTGATAATGTTCTTATATATTTTACATATCTTGGGCCTCTATCAAGTCGTAAACCTTCTGAATCTTCCTAACTTTCCCCCCCTATACGGCGCCCCTGCTCTGGCTGCCCAAACCAATTCCTGCTGTTTACAGCGTTTTACGTTCCTTCCTTTGCTAACCTGAGTGGAGACCTATGCTCATCCTGCAGCAGCTGCTGCATTCAGGTACACTCGGACATCTGAGCTTCACTGTGAAGACTTCATCTTACAGTTGATGTTTGATGAAAATTGATTAATTGTCTTGGCTTAGAGGGGGGGGGGGGGGGGGGGGGGGGGGGGGCACCTGGGCTGGCGAGTCTTATTGGAAGGGTGACCTTTCCCCCCCCCAGGACACCCAGCTGCACCCGTCCCTGCTCTGCTGTCAAGTCAACAGTAAAATCTTAAAATCAGTTCTAAAACATACTGGGAGCCGGTGCAAAGTAGTGCTGGGTGATATGGACTATAACTGATATCCTGATATAAATTTTACTTTATCCTGATACACGATGTGTATTTTGATGTTTTAAACTCTCTAAAACAGTTTAATTGCTAAATTCAACATCATTATGAATAAAAAGACACCAGTAAGATTTAAGTAAACTCTGCTAAATTTAACTTCATTATTGTTTTTCCTTTTCAACAAACTTTTTATCTTTCAGACATTTTATTATATTACGGGGCACCAAAACCCTAAATATCAACCCCAGCCTCTCCTGGAAGATCTTATTTGTTTACTTTATTTGCTATATTTACTCAATATCTTCTATATTTATTCATTCAATTATTTTCGATTGAAATATTTTCTTATTTTATTATTTCGGTCATTTCTGTGTTGCATCAGATCACAGCAGAAGTATTCTAAGGTCTCCTTTCCTCTAGAATGACTTTATTTTTTTACTTTTATTAAAAAGACCAAACAGCCTGATGTTACTGATCTTATTCATTTAAAAATGTAGATGTAAGTGGTTTTTCAGTCTCAGGTAAACTTTCTACAAATGAAGGATGTTTAACATCATCTGTAAGTACATTTCAAGTCATTGATGTTAAGTCTGAAATACAGTAACTGACGACGGACATTACTGCAAAACCAGACCGGGATAGTTATTGTCAACTTCATCCAGCAGTGCTTTAAACTGGCGATCATTTAAAGCTCGGGCAACAATAAAGTTAACCACCTGAATGACCAGCGACATCACTTCATCAAGCTGCTTGTCACACATTTGCCCACAAAGTGTCTCCTGATGTAGAATGCAGTGGAAACTGAGGATGGGTCTATTTTCCTGCTCACAAAGAAGCGCTACAAATCCTCTGTTATTTCCCACCATGCACGGAGCACCATCAGTACACACAGAAATAAGTTTATCCATCGGTAGATTTTTTTCTTTAAACTCCATGAAAGACTTGAATAAATCCTCTCCTCTCGTTGTTCCTTTCAGCGGCAAAACAGCAAGACTTTCCTCACTCAGCGTGTCACATGCAACGTACCGTGCAATAATACTGAACTGGGATAAATGACTGACATCTGTTGATTCATCCAAGGCGAGGGAAAAATATCTCGCTGCATTCATGTCATTCACTTGTTTCTCTACTTGATTTGACATCATTATGGTACGATCATGTACAGTTCTTGCTGACAACGGCATATCTTGTCTTTATCCTTAAAGTTATCAAAAAGCTCGTTGGCGACATCAATCATGAACGCTTTGGCTTATTCACCATCTGTAAACAGCTTCCCGCTCCTCACAAACGCTAAAGAACCAGCAAAGCGAGCCGAATTCCAGTCACCTTGTCGGGCTGCTGCTGACTAGCCTGTACTCTGGACCGTAGTTTCTGCCGTCTCCCGCTGGATATTTCACTGCAAATGTGGCATGGTGTGTGTCAAAGTGTCGCTTTATATTTAACCGTTTCATTGATGAAATTTTATCATTGCATATTAGACACATTGCAGAACCTGCTCTCTCCACAAAGGCAAATTCTTCTGTCCATTCCTGCTGAAATGTACGGTACTCCTCATCTGTTCCTCTTTTCACCATCTTCTTGCTTAGAAGGGTTCACTCTGGATAAATAAGCTTCCTAAAAATGAGGGAATATTACTTCTTGGTCTGAAAATGGCTTGAGCAGGCTGTTGTAAATGATCCACTAAAATGAGAGTTTCAGGGTTTCGGACCCTCCCACACACCGGAGTACAGAGAGGATTGGCTCTTTGCTGCACGCAACAGTGAAAACTTGTGGATGAAAATATACTGTATATATACGGTAGATTAAAATGTGTTGATTTTTAGTTTTGTTTATTGTGATGGCTTTTTCTGTTTCATTTTTATTTTAATCAAAGTAACAGCAAAATTATGGATTCATTTTTCTTTGAAGAAATTTCTGCTGATTCATCTGAAACTCAGATGCAGCCATAAAAAGAGCTGCATCTGGCTTGCGAGCCATAGGTTCCTGTTCTGAGTTATGGTTTAACATCCATGGTTGATAAACCAACAAGGGTAATTCAAGAACATTAAACTCTTACAGAAAACATTGACTAAAATTAAAGTAACGGCACCAGAATAAAACATTTGAAAATGGTACAACTAATGTTAAACAGAGTTGCTAAGTAATAAATCAGGTTTGAAATAGATGCAATAATAAAGATGTTCCAGATTATTTTAAGAAAAACAGTAATGTAAAAGTAGAAAATAGTAGGGTCCGACCTGTATGGAATTTTTAAGGCTGATGCCATTAACTGGCAGAAAAAAACTTCACGATAAACTATCAATCAGACAATTAATTAGAAAAATATATAATGCATAAAATAAACTGCTTTTCGGTCGCTTAATACTTACACCAAAAGATATTTGAATTTTGGACAGTACAATTTTGTCTTTCACAACATTTTTTCCTTTAGTAGGCAGAAAAATTTAATGATCACCTATTAATCAGACAATTTATTTGAAAAATATATTATGCATAAAGTAACTTCCTTTTTGGTTGTCACAATATTTAGTCATTTTTATGTGTTTAATTTAATAAAGGAAACACAAAATGCATCAGTAAAATTAAAACATGTATGTGTTAAGTTAGGAGAATTTGATCTGAAATTTGTTGTTACACAATTATTTTTACTGATGGAGCATCCAGGAATAGCTATCAGTTGTACTGATTGATTTTATCTTTAGATTTAGGCCATGGGTGTATACCTTATACAACAAACATGATGAAGTTGGTAAAACATTATTATCAAGCCTTCTAAAGACCTTTTAATATCTGACATTTTCTTTGCCATGAAATATCTCATGACATATATCATATATGAACCAAAATAAAAACCAGATTTTCTCAAATGTCAAAAGATATCATCTTTGATTGAGCTGTATTTTATGTTTAATGGTCATAAATGGTCTGGCACTAATTGTAACACATAGAAAGTCTGTTCCAGTCTGTGTAACATTAGTAGTTTCTGACAAAGTAAAACTAGAGACATGACTTCATGATGGTGTCTGAAGACAGACTGAAATATTAATATGAAGTTTTAGGTGCTGCAGTGAATAAACCTCCTCCCCTCTACATTCACATCTCTCTTCCTAAAACACACCTCAACCAGCAGCTGACAGAGAGATGAAGGGTCGTTCTGTATTCTCAGATATTTTCTACACGTTATTTCTGAAGTTACTGGCTACTTAGCTAATGCTATGCTAGTTGGGACAACCACAGCAATTTCCATGTAAAGTCTATGTGGAGGCTTGGCAAGGGGGCGTCGAGCTTTCTTACGTCGGCGTAACACACAGAACACGCTGAATGGTTTTTTTTAAGCCAGAGATGGAAAATCTGAACATTGGCCGCTTGACGCGGGGCGTCGACCAATCAGAGCGATCAGCTCGCAGCTTCTGGAGGATATGTGGTGAACCCAGACACAGGGCTGAGATGCCCTACGACAGTGCTCATGCATGCAGCTCACTTATGGCTCGTGAAGCAGCCATTGGCTTTCTGAAAATGCTATCTAAACAAGTCATAATGATCCTCATCGGTGCAGTTCTCTCCACAAACAGCTGCAGGCTTCTTGCAGAAACTTTGCTGTCCTAACGGCCCTAACTGACCCTGTCAGAGTTGCCAGTTTTTGGTGATTTCAGCTGCACCGAACTCCACCAAAGAGCTGCTCCGTCAGTAGCTCCGTCAGAAAGCTCTATATGGCAAACCAAAAGGGCCAAAATTTCGCCACTTAAATAGCACGTTGGCATAACAACGCCATAAAATACGCCGCTTTTCTTCACAAAGCAGCGTTAAAAGCGCAATTTTTTAAGGCTAAAACGGCATAAAATACACCGTTTCGATAAACGCCGTAAAAAACGACGTTCTGTATAGTTCCTGAACACGTGTAAAAAGTGCCTTTTTCTGCCACTTTTACGGGCGTTAAAAACCGCGTTTTGTGCAATTACAACGCGTGTAAAAAACTGCGTTTTTTAAGATAATTATCCCAACCCCCTTTCTGAACTGCCACTGAAATTGAACCGTAATCATCCCATCAATAAAGACTAAGAGCAGACATCACCAGTTCATCACAGAGTTCCTTTGCTGTATGAGTCGTTCCGATAAGCCCATTCTGGTGTTTGTTAAGCTGTGTGCCTGTGTACTTGTCTGCAATGAAATCCAAATGCACTGCCAGGAGACACGCTCCAATATTGACATTGACATACACATTCCTAACTTCGCATTTGTGGCTTATAAAACAACACTATAATGTGCAATAATTTTTTATTAAACTACCCGTGTGGTAGCGTCTCGCTCATCTGTACTAATTATTAATTAGCATTTTAATTACCATTTAGAGTTCATTTAACGTCTTCCACGGTCACTAAAGAAGCAGAGGATGGCTTCAGTCTATTTGTATGATGAGTTTACCTCCATATTAAGGCACAGAGCTGGGATGCGTTTCTGTATTTATAAAAAGTGAATGTGTCGTGTCACACACTAGGCAGGATGCACAGCAAACTATAAAACACAAACATATATATGTATATATACATATACATATATATATATATGTATATATACATATATATATATATATATATATATATATATATATATATATATATATATATATATATATATATATATGTATGTATGTATGTATGTATGTATGTATGTATGTATGTATGTATATATGTATGTATGTATGTATATATGTATACACTACCAGTCAAGTTTGGACACACTTTCTCATTGGATTTAATGGAAAAGTGTCTTCATACAGGAGTTCCACAGAGCACAGATTAGAAGATATTTAAAAACATTTGCTCAGCTAACTCTGGACCAGTCTTTGAGAACCGTCCTGGTGCTCATCTCATGTAGGGGCTTCTTTTCACATGATCTGAGTGCAGGGTGGGTGGCTGAGTGGAACTGGGGCGATGGTTGCTGCAGCAGTTTCTCCCTCACAGTGGCTGAAAAAGTCATCGAGCTGTGTTGCCACAGTCTGATTGCTCAAATAAACTTGTTGATTTACCACAAACTATTTTATGCCCAGCTCTCAACATGGTGTTCATTTCATTCAGACACAAAGAAATGATACACCAAACCGATTTATCAGAAATCCCGACGCTGCATCAAGTAAAACAAATAGAACAGATTTTGGTATCTAGAGGGTGCTCACATCTCAGCTGCAGTTAAATTAGTTGAACACTGACAGATGATTGTGTGGGAGAGCCCTTTTGGCTTGCTATAGCTCGATGCCCCCTTGCCGCGCCTTCACATAGACTTTACATGGAAACCTGTCGCTCTTGACGCTCAACTTTAGCAATGCAGTGGAAATAAAAAGCTGACCGATGCAAGGAAACACCAGCACTCATCATTATACATGGCAGAGTTAAGCTGAAACTGGAGACATGCCGAGTCATTCATTTCCCAACATTATTATAAACTTAGCTGTGGACAAGCTCCACTCAGCCCAGCGCTGTAATGTAACCTGGATGTAGCTTCCACTGTTGGACAGACAGGGGGATGACTGTGGGATTGAATGGAGTCAGAGCTCCATCTAGTGGACAAATGCTGCAAGGACATCATTCTGTGCAACTCCAAGACCTAAAAGCGTTTTCTATTTTATGGTAAATTAAGAATAAATCAATGGTTAATTGGCTAAAAACAATGGTCGATAGTTTTGAAAAGTGTTAATAGTTGTGGATTTAAATAAGAGTGGAAGAATACAATCATAACTTTGTTGATATGAGACCATGACTCACACAAAACATTTCACTGCAGGATAAAGACAAGTTTCTCTTTGGTCACATAATCAATACAAAAATATGTTACTATACGGAGGGACTAAAAACGATGTTATTGACATAGTTAAGGCATTTAAAAATAACGAGAATGCTGATATAAACCAAATGAATATAATGATGATTAAAGAAGTTATTGATGTAACTGCTAAACTTCTCACCTATATTTCTAACCAGTCGTTCATGGTATTGTTCCAGATCACATGAAGATAGCAAAGGTTATTCCATGTCTTACAAATGGTAAAAAGCATCTCATGGGAAATTATAGGCCCATATCTATTCTTCCTCAGTTTTCTAAAATTATGGAGAAACGTTTTGTGAAACAATTTGAGATTTTTTTAAAACATTATTTCGTCAACAACAACATGGACTCTGAGAGAACCGAACTACAACATAAGTCATGAAGAATATGCGTGAGTTCTGCTTTGGATAATAACACATGTTCAACAGGTATATTTATTGATTTAAAGCGAGCCTTTGACATGACTGATCATGGTCAACTACTGAAATAACTTGAGAACTCTGGGAGTCGAGGTTCTGTTCTTTCTCGGATTAAAAGTTATCTAGATAATCATCAACATGTTCAACTAAAAGCTTCAGTATCTGGACTGAAGAGCAGAACATGTGGAACACCACAAGGTTCTGTCATCGGTCCAAAACTTTATCATTTTTAAAAACAATATTTGCAACTTGTCTGACTTGTTTAAATGTGTTTTATTTGACAACGACAGAACATCAGTTTGTTTAGAAAAATAATTAAATTAACTTTTATTATTGACAGAAGGAGGATTAAATTTATCCAAAATCTGGATTGAGATAAACAAAAAAATTAGAGCTTAAAATATATCAGAAGGCGAATGTCTGATATTTGGAAGTAGCCAATTGCCTATAATTTCCACCTGTTGTCTATTCCATTTGTACAACAGAATGTGAAACTGATTGTCAGTCAGTGTTGCTTCCTAAGTGGACAGTTTGATTTAACAGAAGTGTGGTTGACTTGGAGTTACATTGTGTTGTTTAAAGCTTGTTCCATACTCCACAAAAAGCAAGAACTGAGTTTTTTCTCTCGAGGCTGCAAGAACAGGAAAAATCTTCTTCGCCAGGTCCATATATCCTCCACGAGAAGCACGTCTGCAGCGGGGAGGGATCACTGCGGGGGACGATGTCTGCTTTATGTGCCATGAACCCGGTTGTTACCTCCACCAAGGAGGTTGTTTTTCCCGGCGTCTTCGTGCTCAAGATAATTTAAAAGGTTACGGACGGATTTGTATAAAAATTTCAAGAGATGTTGGAAATGTGAAAACGAAATAGTGAATAAATTTTTGTGGCGATCCGGATCACCGTTTGGATCCAGGAATTGTTTAAAAGGATTCTTTAACATCGTGCTTGACGGAGGTTTCCGCTCTCCGAGAGCTTTTCTAGTTTCATATTTAACGAGTAACTTCGTCCGCGGCAGGGCGGGTCGTGCACGCGGCAGGGCGGGTCGTGCACGCGGCAGGGCGGGTCGTGCACGCGGCAGGGCGGGTCGTGCACGCGGCAGGGCGGGTCGTGCACGCGGCAGGGCGGGTCGTTCACGCGGCAGGGCGGGTCGTGCACGCAGCAGGGCGGGTCGTGCACGTGGCTGGGTCCGAGTATTTTAATGCCATCATGTAAAAATGTTCCTACTTTCTCACCACCTCGTTCAGCTGTTTTAACTAAACAATCTGTTTTACCTGCAACAGCAAAAACGCGT
The DNA here is from genome assembly GCF_933228915.1 of Telmatherina bonti. Classification (NCBI taxonomy): domain Eukaryota; kingdom Metazoa; phylum Chordata; class Actinopteri; order Atheriniformes; family Telmatherinidae; genus Telmatherina; species Telmatherina bonti. The sequence goes on from NC_136618.1 coordinate 8,649,189, forward strand.
AAGAACAAAATGATGTCATTTTCTTCTTGGGACCTCGAGAGAAAGAAAAAAGTTCTCGCTTTTCGTGAAGTATGTAACAAGCTTAAGTGTTTCCCTTATGTTTTTAGAGCAGTGTATATCAGAAAGCAACATCATGATATTTGGAAGTCAGGAAGTCACTTAAAGAGGAGAAACTAAAAATAGATGGTATTGAAACTGAAAGAGGTTTGATGATAAATTTCTAAGGGTTGTAATAGACTCTAAATTAACTTGGAAGCATCATCTACATTATATTAAAAACAATTATTTTGTATAAAACTGCAGTTTAATTGACAAATAAAGCTGTGTCTATAATGTATTGTACCTTAATATCCCGTATGAGACTGACTGTGTTGAGCAGTGGGGCGGCGCCCACAAGACAACACTTAATGACATTGTTGTATTACAGAAACGTGTCATACGCCTGATAAATAACGCTGATTATTATGATCATACACATCCATTGTTTATTAAATCACATTTGATTAAATTTGAGGATTTAGTTTATTGTAAAACAATCCAAATTTTATAAAAAATGCTAAACTAAATATTCTTCCAGAAGGTGTCCAAAATATTTCAAGCTTCAGCAAACTAAATATAACTTCAGAGATTGTTGTAAATTTATACTTCCAAAATCCAGAAAAGATGAAACAAAGATGTTGGTCTTGTTGGGGGGTTCAACTATGGAATAAACTTAGTAATGAGATTAAAAAATGTAATTCTTTATTTAAAAAGAAAGTTTACCAGTTTATTTATGAGAGATGTGTAACTGCATGAACTTATTATCTTTACAAAGGTCACATACTGTATATGTAGTACATTTGTTTTTTGTTGGTATCATTTGTACAAAACTCATCTGATGTAAGTGTATACTTATATATGCATACAAGCTTTCTGCTTCTGCCTGTTTTGCTCTTTCAGTTGTTGATGTATAAAGAAATGAATTATCTGTGACTGAAACAAATAAACTACACTTCTTATAAAATGCATTTTAATGCATTTCTATTGTTGTTTGTTAAAGATCAAAATGAAAACTTGATTCATCATCTTCTATTCCTGAAGACTGAAACATTTTCCAGACAAACAAACATTTTGGTTGTGATTCAGCTCCATATTTCTTATCTGATGTTTCTCAACCTACATTCACACACAAGCTCTTCACAGCAACTCTGTGCTGTGAATAAATAAAGCAGAAGAAAGAAAGCCAGCAGGTAAACAGAGCAGCATTTCTCTCCAGTGATGGAGCATCCCTGCCTCTCTCCTTCATGGCTGTTCAGTCATCATCCTTTGTGTCTGTGTTTGGATCACCTGCACAGGCTCGTAGCAGTTCACCTTCTCAGCTTCTCTTTGGCTGCAGAGCTATGAAACACTGACTCTGCTCCACATTTTCACACATTTCTCACCTGATGGAAAGCTGCTCACACACACTCACCACTTCCTTCCATCCACTGTTACCTAGCAACAAGTTAGGTCATAGCTTCACTTGATTTCATTTTCCAATCATGTGATTTTTCTTTCTTTCTTTTTTTTTTTTCTTTGTCTTGTCCAGCATTTAGGCAAGCAGAATGATGGTCTGGATGCTGTGTTCTGCTGAGCAAATTTTCTCTGCCAAGGGAAGCTTTATAGATATAATGATCCCCTTGACTTTCTGAATTTTTATTTTATTTCTATATTTATTTTGTATTGTTGTTTGAATTGTAGAGTTTGTACTGCTGGACCAGAGAGGACAGACGAAAGACAGAAAGAGACAGGAGAAGAAACACCTCATAAGAAAAGTGAAAGAGATAAAGGGAGAGAAAAGGGAGAGAGAAAAAAACAACTAAAAAATAACCCAAAGAGAAAGAAAACAACCTACAGATGTATACATACACACATACAGGCACATACATACATATACACACACATACACACGCATATATACACATACATATACACACACGTATACACCCATAATATATATATATATACACATATATATACATATGTACACATATACATATACACATACATACATATACACACACACCTCTATGCACACACATACACACACATACATACGTACAAACATATACGCACTTGCCAGTATTAACACATATACATACACATACAAGCCAACTTTAGATCATAGTAACTAAACTATGAATCTAAAAAGTTAAATATAAATGAGAAACAAACAGAAATGAGAAAACTAGCTGCTGTTAGTGAATAAAACTGCAGACGACTCGGTGACTGTGTCACATGCAGAACATGCAGAGTGGAACGTGTTCCGGAAAAGGTGATCATGCCAGTGTGACCCTTCCCACACAAAGGCAAGAGGCCCGCCAGGAGTACCCCCGAGACCAGGGCCATCGGCAGCCATCCCCAGGCGCAGACCCCAACCGCCCCACCCCGGAGCCAGCCATGCACCGACCCAGGAGGAGGCAGAGGGGGGTCCCAGCCAGAGTCCCCCGCAGTCAGGGGGAACAGGCCCCAGCAGGCCCGGACCAGCGAGGACCGGCCCCGCCGGGCACCGGCCACCCAGGGCAGACAGAGCGCGGGCCCCACGGCCCCAAGAGCCCAGAAGCAACCCCCCACCCCCGCAGGCAGAGGGCCCAGCCCACACCGACGGAGGGCCGGGATCCCCAGACCGCCACCGAGCGGCAGCCAGGCCGCACCCCAGCGCACCAGCAGCGCTCCCCGAGCACCAAGACCCTCCACGCACCCACGCACACAAACACACACACACGCACACACATGTGCACACACACACACGCACACATGCACCCACCCACCTACCCCCACCCACACGCATCCACACTTCCTCCTTAAACACACCCTATACACCCATTCTCTTACACACGCTCAAACTCACACTCTCCTACCCCCGTTCTTTATACACACACACCCCCTCACACACACATCCCTGCTCCCTCTATAATCACCCATTCTTCCATACACGCATACCCCACTCTACACACACACACACCTCCCTACACCCCTCTATCCACATTCACAGTCCTCATTGTACACCCACCCCATCACTTCCCTGTATCACCAACATAACCCCACATACACACCCCCACCCATCTGCATACACCCCCCTTCCTCCTATCCCAGCGGCCACCCACTTTCCTAAATTCTTTCACCCTGATCCCCCCACCCCCCCTCTACCCTAACATTCAGTCACCACTTCATCCATTGGCTCATGCATGCCCTCACCTTTCTTTCCCAACGTGTCCCCTGTGAGATACCCCCGGGGGAGCAGGGGATAGGAGGGCCCCGATCAGGGCCCCACAACTACCCCCCACCCCTGTCAATGCCCCCCCACCACTTCACACATGCAGCCGATCCAGCACCACCCAGGGCCAGCAGCAGTCCCACCCCCGCCAGGCCAGCCCAGACCCAGGCCCCCTGAACAGCACCACTCCCCCGCCCAAACTCCTCCGGCACAGCCCCGGAAATAGGGGCGTGGCAGGACCCCATTGTCACCCCCTCCCTCCCAGCTTATGAATGATTGTGAAGTGTGTGTTGTTTGCAATTAAAATTGGGAAGAAGTAACCACATCATGTTGGGTGCGGGACCACCAAAGCAGCCCCGCCCACCGCACACTGCATGGCCCGCCCCCCAAAATATGTCCATGTGTTGTCAGTGTGTGTTTTTTGTGTTATGTTGACTAAGTGTAATTAAAACTGGGAGGTGAACCGATGCTGGGTGCAGCGATCAAGACCACCTTGATGGCCTCTCTCACCACCCAGATCAACATGTCCACCTGTCCACATGTGATTTTTCTTCAGATCAATTCTTCTTTGTATTTTCCTTTTATCCACTTAACAGGAACATGTGTTTCAGTGTGAACTGACCTTGTGGAACAGAGATCATTTTTAATGACATGAAAGTCAACTGAGAATGATTTCTTTGAAATGATGAGTGTGACGAGGTTTTTGGCTGGAATATGTCATTATTAATGCATGTGAGTGAAGATAACTGCTGCTGGGATGAAAGCTGTTTTCTGATCCGGTTAAAGATGCTTCATTTCTATCAGTGATGGTGGGGAGTTGCTTCATATCAGCTGATTCATTATTATATGATCATTATTTCAGCCATAGATATTCACTAAAGCTCAACATCTAGAGAAGGGGTCGGCAACGTGCTGCTCTGGAGCCGCATGCGGCTCTTTAGCTCTTTTTAAATGTTTTTAAAAAATGGAAAAAGATGGGGGAGGGATATATATTTTTGTTTTGAAATGGTTCTGAAGGAGGACAAACATGACACAAACATTCTTCACATTTTCCAATGCTGTAAAAATGTGTAGAATAAATATGAAAATTCAACATTTCTGTCAAGGAAGATTTGTGTCATAGCCTGCGACACACGTAGCCTGTCTATCAGCAGGGCGGGATGTCAGGCAGGTGGTGTTGTAAACAAAACCGGTGGCTGTGTGATGGGCCATGGATCCCAAAGGGAAAAAGAGAAAAATAACCGAGGAGAACAGAGGATTCAATGTTTCTTGGACCGAATCATTTGTATTCATTGCCAATGCGGAAGGATTGCCTGAATGTTTGCTCTGTAGCGAGAAGTTGTGAAATAACAAAAAGAGTCATGTGGAAAGACATTTTCAGGGAAAGCATGCTAGATTTGCCAGTTGGGAGTGAGAGAAAAAGTGTGATTGCATTACTTCTGGAGAAATTAGAGAAGCGCAAAATCAGATTTAAGTGGATTGCATCTCCAACCCGAGAGATAATAAAGCGTGGAAAACCGTTCACAGATGGTGACTACATGAAGGACTCAGTCATCAACATATCAGAACACGTACTTGCTAACTTCAAAAACAAAACCGAGATAATACAGAAAATCAAAGACATGCACCTCTCCGCTAAGACAGTGAAGGAAAGGGCCATTAAAATGACATGCAACATCACCGATCAGCAAATCAACGACATTAATTCAGGACAGTTACATCTTACATGCCCGATGTTGAGGAGCTGACCAGTGATGTCCCAAAACAGAAGTCACACTAAACGGGGAAGAACATAATCCTTCATAGACACATATTGAGTAACAAAGTGGCTGTTGATATAAAATTATTTCTGATTTTTGTCAGTATATATCTGGATCGACGCTTGGTAATATAATCGTGTTTTGGTGCTCAGGTCGGAGGATAGCTGCGTTGGTTGCGTGTCTAAAGAGATAAGGATGCTGCTGCGTTTTACCCTTGCACTGACTTGCTTGGCATTGCACAGAAATCAAACTGTATTAATTTGATTTGATATACTTTACCTATTTAAAAGGCTGCAGGTTTATTTTTTCATAAATACAGGCTGCGTTTTATTGCGCTCTGTTTGTTTCCCAGATAAGGGGCGCGTTATGCATGTTCCATTTTGTTGTTTTTTTCTAATTCTTAAAAATAAAAATTACATTAAAAAAAATTGGATTTCTTTATTGCATTGTTTTAATTTAATCAATGCAACGAAACATAATTCATCAATATTGTAATGAAGTTAAACATGAGACCGGATTGTACAACAGAGTAGTCACGTGGGGCGTCATTCTCTACAGGATGCACTGCGGGGAAAATAAACATTTTATCATTAAGGCTCATTATGTATTTGTAGCCAACTTAGTCATTTTAATAGTAGGCTAATATAGCTAATATAGATACCTTCATGATGAGGCTTTTTATAAGGCTTTTAATTTTTTGTGGCTGCAGACATATTTGTTTTTTGTTTTTTTGGTCCAATATGGCTCTTTCAACATTTTGGGTTGCCGACCCCTGGTCTAGAGGCATCAGTCAGTGATTATATATTAGTTTCTGTCAGACAGAATCAAAGCCTTCTGCTTTTATTTAAAAGATCATCATTTTTTATTAACTGAAACACTGAGGACAAATAAAACATGGTGTCTGACCTCAGAGTCTCCAGTCTGCAGTGTGGACTCTCCAGAAATCCACAAAGATCTTTAACACCAGCCGTCATGTTGTAGTTCCCACTTAGATCGAGTTCTCTCAGATGAGATGGGTTGGACTCCAACGCTGAGGTCAAAGAAGCAAAGCTGGTCTCTGACAATCTGCAGCTCTCCAGTCTGAATAAAGAATAAAAGCTGTGAGCTGAAGCCAACAGGATGCAGGTTAAAACAGTCCAACAGAAGCAGAGAAGAAGAATTCTCATTAATATTAATGACAACATGCTGCTGCTTCAATAAAGACGTAGAGACTTCAATCAGAGTGAGTTCTCTCAGAGACAGACATGACTGATTCTACTGGCTGAACTGGATGAAAAAAGACTTGAGACTTGATATTTGACATTTTTTCTTTCAGTTTCAGATTTTTATTTTTACTTGAAACTTTTGTCTCTGATCTAACAGAAGAGGCTGAATGGACTCCCTCCTATCATGCTGCCTTCAGGAAACCTGGGAACTACAATGATTTCTTTCATACTTCCTTTATTGAAATGACTGAAAACAACCAACAGCAGTGATAAAATGGCTCTCAGTTAACTGTAATGTGTTCAATAAACTTTTATAAAAGGAATAAATCTGCTCCAAGAAACAGCAGTTTCTAGAAGTAACCTGCTCATTTGTGACGTTTTAACGGCAAAGAAATGTTAAAAACAGCAAAGCGACAGAAAGATCGATTAGAACATTTTCATCTAACAACAAAATGACATGAGATTCAATATGATCATGGTCTATTCATAAAGACTGAAATGTTGTTCATCTGGAAATGAAACTAAAGCTCCATCAGTGTTGCGATACTGAACCACTTTGTCCCTTTAAAAGATGCACATTTGCAGGTGAGTCACTGCGAGTCAGTAAGGACGGCGCTCATACATATACACACACGTATCTCTGACAAAACTATCATTTCCACTTTCCATGTCATGTCAGTGGAACCATTTTTTAAATAAATAAAATAAGTGATCCTCACTGTGAACATTTCAGCTTTAATTTTGCTATATTTACTTTTTAAAAATGAAAACAATCTTTTTCAAAACTACTTGCTTTATATCATCAAGTCAGATCAGTAGGATGTAAATGTGGTGGAAATTTTATATGTTCCACCTCACTTATATTAACTTTATGTAGTACTTAAATAATATTATAAATTAAATTTCATTCATATTCTGTAGATGGTGGTCTGCAGAGATGGATCCATGCTGGATTTTACATCATACTGGACCTTGTAGGAATAAATGTCCACATCTTCAAGTAGTGCACTGAAACACAAACAGCTGGAAGGAGTTTCTGCAGCAGCTGACAGAGGAACATCCAGCTGAGTTTACAAAGGAAAACATCCAGCAGGGCAGGTGGAACAATGTGGACTGAAGCACAATCCTCTAGAACGATGAGGTACAGGTACGGAGAAGCAGGAGGGACAAAAGCCCCAAAACTCCGACTGTCAGCTGCACTGCAAAGCCGTGTGCAGGTGCTGCAGGAGCAGAGAAGTGATCTGCGATGGCTGGACTCCTGAATAGTTTACTTAACCTCATAGTAAATCCTGTACTGAAGTTTAGATTTTGTGAGTTTCTGTGGAAAACAAGCTAGAATTATAGCTTTGTACTTAGTTTAATAAAACATTATTAGATTATTTTGGCTATGACCTGATATTAACAGAGTTATTTATTGTCAGGGTCGGTGGCCAAACTTCATAATATTTACCGGGATTCTGTCCTCTCATCATCTTTTTTCCCCAAACCAATTCCTGCTGTTTACAGCGTTTTACTTTCCTTCCTTTGCTAACCTGAGTGGAGACCTATGCTCATCCTGCAGCAGCTGCTGCATTCAGGTACACTCGGACATCTGAGCTTCACTGTGAAGACTTCATCTTACAGTTGATGTTTGATGAAATTTGATTAATTGTTTTGGCTTAGAGGGGGGCACCTGAACTAAAAGTCCTCTTGCAGAAGATCTCAAACTTCTAACAGGGTCATCTGGTTGTAGAAGGTCTGATAAATAGGAGGCTGAATGACCATGGAGGGCTTTAAAGTCAACAGTAAAATCTTAAAATCAGTTCTAGAAATCTTTGTCACAGGTGCCTGTGCCTGTTGGACGCGCTGACGTTGCGGTAACGTATTGTGTCATTTCCTGTTTCCCTAGCGTGTATCACTGCGGATTGCTATGAGCCGTTGGCTCCTTTAACTTCTTTCTAACTTCTATTTATTGTTAACCAACCACTCACTTTAGCGCAAAATATCTTCCCAAACCACTGTTCTATATATTGCATTTATTTTTGGGATCTTTGGCTTTCTGTTTACTGACTTAAACAGCTCAAGCACTCGGTTTTAGCATGGCTGCTAGCTCTCTTCCCACACCCCGGTCCCCTGCCTTTTCTTGCTCGGTGTGTCTGATGTTTAGCTACTCCTCCGCCTCCTTTAGTGATAACGGTAGGTGTATTAAGTGTAGCAGCTTGGCAGCTTTGGAGGCGAGGCTCTGTGAGTTAGAAGCCCAGCTCCGCACTCAGTTAGGGAAGCAATTAGTCAGCAAGCCCCCGTTAGCCAGTGCGGAGCTACCAGCCAGGGCAGCCATCCCGAGCCGTCCCTCAGCAGTTCCCGCGCAGTCGGGAGCCGAGGCGGGCTGGACGACGGTCAGGCGGAAGCGTAGCCCCAAACCAAAACCCACTGGCCACCACCGACCTGTTCACGTTTCTAACAGATTTTCCCCGCTCGGCAACACACCCGCTGAGGCAGAAACCCTGATTATAGGTAGTTCCATAGTCAGAAACGTGGCTCTAGAGACACCGGGGACCATAGTCAAATGCATTCCTGGGGCCAGAGCGGGCGACGTCGAATCGTATTTGAAACTGCTGGCTAAGGCTAAACGTAAATACCGTAAGATTGTAATTCACGTCGGCGGTAACGACACCCGGTTACGCCAATCGGAGGTCACTAAAATTAATGTTGCTTCGGTGTGTAACTTTGCCAAGAGCATGTCGGACTCTGTAGTTTTCTCTGGTCCCTTGCCAAATTTAATCCACGATGACATGTTTAGCCGCATGTCATCCTTCAACCGCTGGTTGTCTAGGTGGTGTCCCGATAACAACGTGGGTTTTATAGATAATTGGAGCGCTTTTTGGGGAAAGCCTGGTCTTATTAGGAGAGATGGCATCCATCCCACGTTGGATGGAGCCGCTCTCTTATCTAGCAATATGGACTCTTTGATTAGTCAGCTAAATTGACAACTCAGGGTTGGGACCAGGAGGCAGAATTGTAGTGCTACACACTTTTCTGCAGCTTCCCACCTGCCGCCGCCCACCCAAAACCCCATTCCGACCTTAAACAACTCCCCAGCAGTAAGAATTTAACAACACAAAAACACTCCTCGGGTTAATCATGAAAACCTCATAAAAATAAAAACAATGGATCTAATAAAATCTGAAAATAAGACAATAAAGTGTGGCCTACTGAATATTAGATCCCTCCCAAATAAGTCTTTATTAGTCAATGACTTGATAGGTGATCACCACATTGATTTATTCTGTCTTACGGAAAACTGGTTACAGCAAGAGGATTATGTTAGTATTAATGAAGCTACGCCAGCTAACTATTTAAACTTTCACATTCCTAGAACTACAGGCAGAGGAGGAGGTGTTGCAGCTATTTTTCAGTCAGAATTTTTAATTAATTCTAAGCACAAAACTAACTATAAATCCTTTGAATTCCTGACATTAAATTTATCTCATCCAAAATGGAATTCAGAGAAACCGCTCCTTTTAGCATTAGTGTATCGCCCACCTGGACCTTACTCCGAGTTTCTGACCGAATTCTCTGATCTCTTGTCTGAGTTAGTGCTGACTACTGATAAGGTCATTGTACTAGGTGATTTTAATATTCATGTTGACAATGAAAATGATAGTTCAAACATTTCCTTTAGCTCTATTCTAAACTCAATTGGGTTTTCACAAAATGTCAATGGTGCCACTCACTCTCATGGTCATACTCTTGATCTTGATCTAACATATGGTATTGAGACTGATAAGCTCAAAGTATTTCCTCAAAACCCTGTCTTGTCCGATCACTTCTTATTAACCTTTGAATTCACTTTATTTGATTACTCACTGACCAAAAATAAATTCTACTATAGTAGAAGTTTATCAGACAATAATATTACAAAATTTAAACAATCAATTGAATCAATTTTTTCACCTCTTCCATGTGTTAGCATGACTGAGAGTCCCCCTTTAAGCCTTACTCCTGCTCAGATTGATCAACATGCTGATACTATAACAGCTTCAATGCGTACAACCTTGGATAATGTTGCTCCCCTAAAGAAGAAGAAATTAGGTAAGATTATGAAGGGTCCCTGGTTTAATTCCCAGCTTCGAGCTCTAAAACAGGCATCAAGGCGTTTGGAAAACAGATGGCGTTCATCAGGACTAGAGGAGTCTCACTTAACCTGGAAAGAAAGTTTAAGCGTATACAAAAAAGCCTTACGTACGGCAAGAACAGCTTATTATTTATCATTGATAGAGGAAAACAAAAACAACCCTCGGTTTCTTTTCAGCACTGTAGCTAGGCTTACTAGGAGCCGGAGCGCTGTGGAGCCATGTATTCCTTTCTCACTTAGCTGTGATGATTTCATGTATTTTTTCAGGAATACAATTGACACTATTAGAGATCAAATTCACAATACTCTTCCTTCTACCTATAATGTTGAGCCTGTTGTGGTCTCTGAAGCATCCTTAGAACCAGGATCTGACTTGTGTCTAAATAGTTTCTGTCCTGTCCAACCCTCTGAATTAACTAAAATAATAGCTTCATCTAAACCATCCACCTGTATCTTAGACCCTCTCCCAACGAGCCTCTTTAAGGACATTTTCCCTTTAATTAATACATCCCTACTAAATCTTATCAATATGTCTTTAGTGACAGGATATGTACCACAATCATTTAAAACTGCTGTAATCAAGCCTTTACTTAAAAAGCAATCTCTGGATCCAGAGGTGATAGCAAATTATAGACCTATATCTAACCTCCCGTTTATGTCCAAAATTCTGGAGAAAATAGTTTCAGCTCAGCTACATGCCCACCTGAGCAGAAATGATTTACGCGAGGAGTTTCAGTCAGGATTTGGAGCTCATCATAGCACTGAGATGGCATTGGTGAAAGTTACTAATGACCTTCTTATGGCCTCAGACAAAGGACTTGTGTCCGTACTTATCTTGCTTGATCTTAGTGCTGCATTTGATACAGTCGATCATAACATTCTGTTACAAAGACTAGAACAGGTGATTGGAATTACAGGTACAGCGTTAAGCTGGTTTAAATCATATTTATTTGATAGACTTCAGTTCCTTCATGTAAATGACAAGTCCTCCACCCAAACTACAGTAAGTCATGGAGTTCCTCAAGGTTCTGTACTTGGACCAGTACTCTTCACGCTATATATGCTCCCTTTAGGCAAAATTATTAGACAGCATGGAATAAACTTTCATTGTTATGCAGATGATACTCAAATATACTTATCCTTTAAACCAGATGAAACAAATCAGCCCAATAGGCTACAAAATTGTCTCATAGACATAAAGACTTGGATGTCTAGAAATTTTCTCCTCTTAAACTCAGATAAGACCGAAGTAATTCTCGTTGGATCTGAAAAACTCAGAGCTAAATTTTCCGGTTTTGTAATGAACCTGGATGGCATTACTTTAGCTTCCAGTGCTACAGTGAGAAACCTTGGAGTAATATTTGACCCTGACCTGTCCTTTGGCCCACATATTAAGCAGGTTACTAAAACAGCCTTCTTTCATTTACGTAATATAGCCAAAATTAGGGACATTCTGTCTCAGAGTGATGCAGAAAAACTGGTTCACGCTTTTGTTACTTCGAGACTAGATTACTGTAACTCTCTATTACTGGGCTGTCCTAAATGTGCCCTGAAAACCCTTCAGCTGATCCAGAATTCTGCAGCCAGAGTCCTGACCAGAACCAACAGGAGAGATCATATTTCTCCAGTTTTAGCCTCTCTTTATTGGCTGCCTGTTGAATCTAGAATAGAATTTAAAATCCTTCTCCTTACATATAAAGCCATCCACAGCCAGGCACCACTATATATCAAAGACCTCATAGTTCCTTATATACCAAGCAGAGTACTTCGTTCGCAGACTGCAGGCTTACTTGTGGTTCCTAGAGTCTCAAAGAGCCGAGCAGGAGGCAGAGCCTTTGGTTATCAGGCCCCTCTCTTATGGAATAAGCTCCCAGTTAGTGTGAGGGAAGCAGACACCCTCCCCACCTTTAAGACTAGGCTGAAGACTTATCTTTTTGATAAGTCCTATAGCTAGGGATGGTTAGCATCCCTTAATTATGCTGCTATAGGTTTAGACTGCTGAGGGACATTTCCTGATACACTGAGCTTCTTTCTTTTTCTCTTTATCTCTCTCTTTTATCCCCCCCCATAACAGTGTTGCATCATTAACATGTATGTCTCCTGTCTCAGCAGGTCTCCCTGGCCGGGAGTAGCAGTTCCTGTTGTCTGTTATCTTTCTGTCCTCTTCCCCCCACACAGCAGAGGCAGATGGCTGCCTGTCCTGAGCCGGGTTCTGCCGGAGGTTTCCTTCCTGTTAAAAGGGAGTTTTTTCCTTCCCACTGTTGCCAGTGTGCTTGCTCAGGATGGGAGATTGAGTTGGACTCAACTCAATCTGTTGGTTTCCTTATATAGGCTATTATGAATTGGCCTTCATTTTGTTTTCCCCTCTGTCTGTAAAGCGTCTTGAGATGGCATTGCCGTGATTTGACGCTATATAAATAAAGTTTAATTGAATTGAAAGTTCTAAAACATACTGGTTAGCCGGTGCAAAGTAGTGCTGGGTGATATGGACTATAACTGATATCCTGATATAAATTTTACTTTATCCTGATACACGATGTGTATTTTGATGTTCTGACATCTCTATAACAGTTTGTTAAATTCAACATTATCATGAATAAAAAGACACCAGTAAGATTTAAGTAAACTCTGCTAAATTTAACTTCATTATAATTTTTCTTTTTCCTACATACTTTTTATCTTTCAGACATTTTATGATTTTACGGGGCACCACAACCCTCAATATCAACCCCAGCCTCTCCTTGAAGATCTAATTTGTTCATTTTATTTTCTATATTTACTCAATATCTTCTATATTTTTTTAATCTTTTCAATTATTTTCCATTAAAATGTTTTTCATCCAAGGCGAGGGAAAAATATCTCGCTGCATTCATGTCATTCACTTGTTTCTCTACTTGATTTGACATCATTATGGTACGATCATGTACAGTTCTTGCTGACAACGGCATATCTTGTCTTTATCCTTAAAGTTATCAAAAAGCTCGTTGGCGACATCAATCATGAACGCTTTGGCTTATTCACCATCTGTAAACAGCTTCCCGCTCCTCACAAATGCTAAAGAACCAGCAAAGCGAGCCGAATTCCAGTCACCTTGTCGGGCCCACACACGGAGCTGCTGCTGACTAGCCTGTACTCTGGACCGTAGTTTCTGCTGTCTCCCGCTGGATATTTCACTGCAAATGTGGCATGGTGTGTGTCAAAGTGTCGCTTTATATTTAACCGTTTCATTGATGAAATTTTATCATTGCATATTAGACACATTACAGAACCTGCTCTCTCCACAAAGGCAAATTCTTCTGTCCATTCCTGCTGAAATGTACAGTACTCCTCATCTGTTCCTCTTTTAACCATCTTCTTGGTTAGAAGGGTTCACTCTGGATAAATAAGCTTCCTAAAAATGAGGGAATATTACTTCTTGGTCTGAAAAGGACTCGTGCAGGCTGTTGTAAATGATCCACTAAAATGAGTGTTTCAGGGTTTCGGACCCTCCCACACACCGGAGTACAGAGGATTGGCTCTTTGCTGCACGCAACAGTGAAAACTTGTGGATGAAAATATATATACGGAAGATTATAATGTGTGATTTTTTGTTTTGTTTATTGTGATGGGTTTTTCTGTATTATTATGTTTTTTTTTTTTTACCAAAGTAACAGCAAAATTATGGATTAATTTTTCTTTGATGAAATTTCTGCTGATTCATCTGAAACTCAGATGCAGCCATAAAAAGAGCTGCATCTGGCTTGCGAGCCATAGGTTCCTGTTCTGAGTTATGGTTTAACATCCATGGTTGATAAACCAACAAGGGTAATTCAAGAACATTAAACTCTTATAGAAAACATTGACTAAAATTAAAGTAACGGCACTAGAATAAAACATTTGAAAATGGTACAACTAATGTGAAACAGAGTTGCTAAGTAATAAATCAGGTTTGAAATAGATGCAATAAGAAAGATGTTCCAGATTATTTTAAGAAAAACAGTAATGTAAAAGTAGAAGATAGTAGGGTCCGACCTGTATGGAATTTTTAAGGCTGATGCCATTAACTGGCAGAAAAAACTTCACGATAAACTATCAATCAGACAATTAATTAGAAAAATATATAATGCATAAAATAAACTGCTTTTCGGTCGCTTAACGTTTACACCAACAGATATTTGAATTTCGGACAGTACAATTTTGTCTTTCACAACATTTTGTCCTTTAGTAGGCAGAAAAATTTAATGATCACCTATTAATCAGACAATCTATTTGAAAAATATATTATGCATAAAGTAACTTCTTTTGTGGTTGTCACAATATTTAGTCATTTTTTATATGTTTAATTTAATAAAGGAAACACAATATGCATCAGTAAAATTAAAACATGTATGTGTTAAGTTTGGAGAACTTGATCTGAAATTTGTTGTTACACAATTATTTTTACTGATGGAGCATCCAGGAATAGCTATCAGTTGTACTGATTGATTTTATCTTTAGATTTAGGCCATGGGTGTATACCTTATACAACAAACATGATGAAGTTGGCAAAACATTATTACCAAGCCTTCTAAAGACCTTTTAATATCTGACATTTTCTTTGCCATGAAATATCTCATGACATATACCATATATGAACCAAAATAAAAATCAGATTTTCTCAAATGTCAAAAGATATCATCTTTGATTGAGCTGTATTTTATGTTTAATGGTCACAAATGGTCTGGCACTAATTGTAACACATAGAAAGTCTGTTCCAGTCTGTGTAACATTAGTAGTTTCTGACAAAGTAAAACTAGAGACATGACTTCATGATGGAGTCTGAAGACAGACTGAAATATTAATATGAAGTTTTAGGTGCTGCAGTGAATAAACCTCCTCCCCTCAACATTCACATCTCTCTTCCTAAAACACACCTCAACCAGCAGATGACAGAGAGATGAAGGGTCGTTCTGTATTCTCAGATATTTTCTACACGTTATTTCTGAAGTTACTGGCTACTTAGCTAATGCTATGCTAGTTGGGACAACCACAGCAATTTCCATGTAAAGTCTATGTGGAGGCTTGGCAAGGGGGCGTCGAGCTTTCTTACGTCGGCGTAACACACAGAACACGCTGAATGTTTTTCTTTAAGCCAGAGATGGAAAATCTGAACATTGGCCGCTTGACGCGGGGCGTCAACCAATCAGAGCGATCAGCTCGCAGCTTCTGGAGGATATGTGGTGAACCCAGACACAGGGCTGAGATGCCCTACGACAGTGCTCATGCATGCAGCTCACTTATGGCTCGTGAAGCAGCCATTGGCTTTCTGAAAATGCTATCTAAACAAGTCATAATGATCCTCATCGGTGCAGTTCTCTCCACAAACAGCTGCAGGCTTCTTGCAGAAACTTTGCTGTCCTAACGGCCCTAACTGACCCTGTCAGAGTTGCCAGTTTTTGGTGATTTCAGCTGCACCGAACTCCACCAAAGAGCCGCTCCATCAGTAGCTCCATATATATATTTTGACACTCAGAACGCGTTTGGTCTGAACACACCGTTAAGTCTTCGGCGCGTTCCGCGCAGAACACCAACACTCAAAACGCGAAGCAAGAAAGCTCGATATGGCAAACCAAAAGGGCCAAATATCGCCACTTAATTAGCATGTTGGCATAACACCGTAAAATACGCCTCTTTTCTTCACAAAGCAGCGTTAAAAGCGCAGTTTTTTAAGGCTAAAACGGCGTAAAATACACCGTTTCGATAAACGCAGTAAAAACCGACGTTCTGCATAGTTCCTGAACACGTGTAAAAAACGCCTTTTTCTGGCACTTTTACGGGGGTTAAAAACGGCAATTTGTACAATTACAACGCACGTAAAATACTGCGTTTTTTAAAATTATAATTATCCCAACCCCCTTTCTGAACTGCCACTGAAATTCTGATTGGAAGGGTGAGCTGTGCCCCCCCAGGCCACCCAGCTGCACCCGTCCCTGCTCTGCTGACCCGATCTCCTCAGACAGCTCATTCCAGAGTTTCGGGTCTCTGAGCACAAAGGCTGGATCACCTCTGGTCTTCATGTCTCTGGGAGAACTAAAAGTCCTCTGGCAGAAGAGCTCAAACTTCTAACAGGCTCATCTGGTTGTAGAAGGTCTGATAAATAGGAGGCTGAATGACCATGGAGGGCTTTAAAGTCAACAGTAAAATCTTAAAATCAGTTCTAAAACATACTGGGAGCCGGTGCAAAGTAGTGCTGAGCGATATGGACTATAACTGATATCGTGAAGCAGCCATTAGCTTTCTGAAAATGCTATCTAAACAAGTCATAATGATCCTCATTGGAGCAGTTCTCTCCACAAACAGTTGCAGGCTTCTTGCAGAAACTTTGCTGTCCTAACGGCCCTAACAGACCCTGTCAGAGTTGCCAGTTTTTGGTGATTTCAGCTGCACCGAACTCCACCAAAGAGCTGCTCCGTCAGTAGCTCCGTCAGAAAGCTCGATATGGCAAACCAAAAGGGCCAAAATTTCGCCACTTAATTAGCACGTTGGCATAACAACGCCATAAAATACGCCGCTTTTCTTCACAAAGCAGCGTTAAAAGCGCAATTTTTTAAGGCTAAAACGGCGTAAAATACACCGTTTCGATAAACGCCGTAAAAACCGACGTTCTCTTTTGTTCCTGAACACGTATAAAAAGCGCCTTTTTCTGGCACTTTTACGGGCGTTAAAAACCGCGTTTTGTTGCAATTACAACGCGCGTAAAAAACTGCGTTTTTTAAGATAATTATCCCAACCCCCTTTCTGAACTGCCACTGAAATTGAACCGTAATCATCCCATCAATAAAGACTAAGAGCAGACATCACCAGTTCATCACAGAGTTCCTTGGCTGTATGAGTTGTTCCGATAAGCCCATTCTGGTGTTTGTTAAGCTGTCTGCTTGTGTACTTGTCTGCAATGAAATCCAAATGCACTGCCAGGAGACACGCTCAAATATTGACATTGACATACATATTCCTAACTTCGCATTTGTGGCTTATAAAACAACACTATAATGTGCAATAATTTTTTATTAAACTACCCATGTGGTAGCATCTCGCTTATCTGTACTAATTATTAATTAGCATTCTAATTACCATTTAGAGTTCATTTAACGTCTTCCACGGTCACTAAAGAGGCAGAAGATGGCTTCAGTCTATTTGTATGATGAGTTTACCTCCATATTAAGGCACAGAGCTGGGATGCGTTTCTGTATTTATAAAAAGTGAATGTGTCGTGTCACACACTAGGCAGGATGCACGGCAAACTATAATATATATATATATATATATATATATATATATATATATATATATATATATATATATATATATGTATATGTATATATATATATATATATATATGTATATGTATATATATATATATATATATATATATATATATATATATATATAGACAGATAGATAGACAGATAGACAGATAGATAGACAGATAGACAGACAGACAGACAGACAGACAGACAGACAGACAGACAGACAGACAGACAGACAGACAGACAGACAGACAGACAGACAGACAGACAGACAGACAGACAGACAGACAGACAGACAGACAGACAGACAGACAGACAGACAGACAGACAGACAGACAGACAGACAGACAGACAGACAGACAGACAGACAGACAGACAGACAGACAGACAGACAGACAGACAGACAGACAGACAGACAGACAGACAGACAGACAGACAGACAGACAGACAGACAGACAGACAGACAGACAGACAGACAGACAGACAGACAGACAGACAGACAGACAGACAGACAGACAGACAGACAGACAGACAGACAGACAGACAGACAGACAGACAGACAGACAGACAGACAGACAGACAGACAGACAGACAGACAGACAGACAGACAGACAGACAGACAGACAGACAGACAGACAGACAGACAGACAGACAGACAGACAGACAGACAGACAGACAGACAGACAGACAGACAGACAGACAGACAGACAGACAGACAGACAGACAGACAGACAGACAGACAGACAGACAGACAGACAGACAGACAGACAGACAGACAGACAGACAGACAGACAGACAGACAGACAGACAGACAGACAGACAGACAGACAGACAGACAGACAGACAGACAGACAGACAGACAGACAGACAGACAGACAGACAGACAGACAGACAGACAGACAGACAGACAGACAGACAGACAGACAGACAGACAGATAGATAGATAGATAGATAGATAGATAGATAGATAGATAGATAGATAGATAGATAGATAGATAGATAGATAGATAGATAGATAGATAGATAGATAGATAGATAGATAGATAGATAGATAGATAGATAGATAGATAGATAGATAGATAGATAGATGTATGTATGTATACACTACCAGTCAAGTTTGGACACACTTTCTCATTGGATTTAATGGAAAAGTGTCTTCATACAGGAGTTCCACAGAGCACAGATTAAAAGATATTTAAAAACATTTGCTCAGCTAACTCTGGACCAGTCTTTGAGAACCGTCCTGGTGCTCATCTCATGTAGGGGCTTCTTTTCACATGATCTGAGTGCAGGGTGGGTGGCTGAGTGACAAATGCTGCAAGGACATCATTCTGCACAACTACAAGACTTAAAAGCGTTTATTTACCATTTTATGATGAATTCAGAATAAATCGGTGGTTAACTAACAAAAAACAATGGTGGATAATGACCATTTTAAAAAGTGTTATTAGTGGCTGATTTAAACAATAGTGGAAGAATTTAATAATTACTTTGTTGATATGAGACCATGACTCACACAAAACATTTCACTGCAGGATAAAGACAAGTTTCTCTTTGGTCACATAATCAATACAAATATATGTTACTATACGGAGGGACTAAAAACGATGTTATTGACATAGTTAAGGCATTTAAAAATAAAGAGAAAGCTGATATAAACCAAATAGATATGATGATTATAAAAGAAGTTATTGATGTAACTGCTAAACTTCTCACCTATATTTCTAATCAGTCGTTCCTGCATGATATTGTTCCAGATCACATGAAGATAGCAAAGGTTATTCCAAGTCTTACAAATGGTAAAAAGCATCTCATGGGAAATTATAGGCCCATATCCATTCTTCCTCAGTTTTCTAAAATTATGGAGAAACGTTTTGTGAAACAATTTGAGATTTTTTTAAAACATTATTTCGTCAACAACAACATGGACTCTGAGAGAACCGAACTACAACATAAGTCATGAAGAATATGCGTCAGTTCTGCTTTGGATAATAACACATGTTCAACAGGTATATTTATTGATTTAAAGCGAGCCTTTGACATGACTGATCATGGTCAACTACTGAAATAACTTGAGAACTCTGGGAGTCGAGGTTCTGTTCTTTCTCGGATTAAAAGTTATCTAGATAATCATCAACATGTTCAACTAAAAGCTTCAGTATCTGGACTGAAGAGCAGAACATGTGGAACACCACAAGGTTCTGTGATCGGTCCAAAATTTTATTATTTTTAAAAACAATATTTGCAACTTGTCTGACTTGTTTAAATGTGTTTTATTTGACGACGACACAACATCAGTTTGTTTAGGAAAATAATTAAATGAACTTTTATTATTGACAGAAGGAGGATTAAATTTATCCAAAATCTGGGTTGAGATAAAAAAAAAAAAAAAAAAAAAAAAATAAGAGCTTAAAATATATCAGAAAGCGAATGTCAGATATTTGGAAGTAGCCAATTGCCTATAATTTCCACCTGTTGTCGATTCCATTTGTACAACAGAATGTGAAACTGATTGTCAGTCAGTGTTGCTTCCTAAGTGGACAGTTTGATTTAACAGAAGTGTGGTTGACTTGGAGTTACATTGTGTTGTTTAAAGCTTGTTCCATACTCCACAAAAAGCAAGAACTGAGTTTTTTCTCTCGAGGCTGCAAGAACAGGAAAAATCTTCTTCGCCAGGTCCATATATCCTCCACGAGAAGCACGTCTGCAGCGGGGAGGAATCACTGCGGGGGACGATGTCTGCTTTATGTGCCATGAACCCGGTTGTTACCTTCACCAAGGAGGTTGTTTTTCCCGGCGTCGTGCTCAAGATAATTTAAAAGGTTACGGACGGATTTGTATAAAAATTTCAAGAGATGTTGGAAATGTGAAAACGAAATAGTGAATAAATTTTTGTGGCGATCCGGATCACCGTTTGGATCCAGGAATTGTTTAAAAGGATTCTTTAACATCGTGCTTGACGGAGGTTTCCGCTCTCCGAGAGCTTTTCTAGTTTCATATTTAACGAGTAACTTCGTCCGCAGCAGGGCGGGTCGTTCACGTGGCAGGGCGGGTCGTGCAGGGCGGGTCGTGCATGCGGCAGGGCGGGTCATTCACGCGGCAGGGCGGGTCGTGCATGCAGCAGGGCGGGTCATTCACGCGGCAGGGCGGGTTGTGCACACGGCAGGGCGGGTCGTGCACGCGGCTGGGCGGGTCGTGCACGTGGCTGGGTCCGAGTATTTTAATGCCATCATGTAAAAATGTTCCTACTTTCTCACCACCTCGTTCAGCTGTTTTAACTAAACAATCTGTTTTACCTGCAAAAGCAAAAACGCGTAAGAACAAAATGATGTCATTTTCTTCTTGGCACCTCGAGAGAAAGAAAAAAGTTCTCGCTTTTTGTGAAGTATGTAACAAGCTTAAGTGTTTCCCTTATGTTTTTAGAGCAGTGTATATCAGAAAGCAACATCATAATATTTGGAAGTCAAGAAGTCACTTAAAGAGGAGAAACTAAAAATAGATGGTATTGAAACTGAAAGAGGTTTGATGATAAATTTCTAAGGGTTGTAATAGACTCTAAATTAACTTGGAAGCATCATCTACATGATATTAAGGCCAAAATATCAAAAACAATTGTTATTTTGTATAAAACTGCAGTTTAATTGACAAATAAAGTTTTGTCTATAATGTATTGTACCTTAATATCCCGTATGAGACTGACTGTGTTGAGCAGTCGGGCGGCGCCCACAAGACAACACTTAATGACATTGTTGTATTACAGAAACGTGTCATACGCCTGATAAATAACGCTGAATATTATGATCATACACATCCATTGTTTATTAAATCACTTCTCATGAAATTTGATGATTTATGTGTATTATAAAACAATCCAAATTTTATAAAAAATGCTAAACTAAATATTCTTCCAGAAGGTGTCCAAAATATTTCAAGCTTCAGCAAACTAAATATAACTTCAGAGATTGTTGTAAATTTATACTTCCAAAATCCAGAAAAGATGAAACAAAGATGTTGGTCTTGTTGGGGGGTTCAACTATGGAATAAACTTAGTAATGAGATTAAAAAATGTAATTCTTTATTTAAAAAGAAAGTTTACCAGTTTATTTTTGAGAGATGTGTAACTGCATGAACTTATTATCTTTACAAAGGTCACATACTGTATATGTAGTACATTTGTTTTTTGTTGGTATCATTTGTACAAAACTCATCTGATGTAAGTGTATACTTATATATGCATACAAGCTTTCTGCTTCTGCCTGTTTTGCTCTTTCAGTTGTTGATGTATAAAGAAATGAATTATCTGTGACTGAAACAAATAAACTACACTTCTTATAAAATGCATTTTAATGCATTTCTATTGTTGTTTGTTAAAGATCAAAATGAAAACTTGATTCATCATCTTCTATTCCTGAAGACTGAAACATTTTCCAGACAAACATTTTGGTTGTGATTCAGCTCCATATTTCTTATCTGATGTTTCTCAACCTACATTCACACACAAGCTCTTCACAGCAACTCTGTGCTGTGAATAAATAAAGCAGAAGAAAGAAAGCCAGCAGGTAAACAGAGCAGCATTTCTCTCCAGTGATGGAGCATCCCTGCCTCTCTCCTTCATGGCTGTTCAGTCATCATCCTTTGTGTCTGTGTTTGGATCACCTGCACAGGCTCGTAGCAGTTCACCTTCTCAGCTTCTCTTTGGCTGCAGAGCTATGAAACACTGACTCTGCTCCACATTTTCACACATTTCTCACCTGATGGAAAGCTGCTCACACACACTCACCACTTCCTTCCATCCACTGTTACCTAGCAACAAGTTAGGTCATAGCTTCACTTGATTTCATTTTCCAATCATGTGATTTTTCTTCAGATATATTCTTCTCTGTATTTTCCTTTTATCCACTTAACAGGAACATGTGTTTCAGTGTGAACTGACCTTGTGGAACAGAGATCATTTTTAATGACATGAAAGTCAACTGAGAATGATTTCTTTGAAATGATTAGTGTGACGAGGTTTTTGGCTGGAATATGTCATTATTAATGCATGTGAGTGAAGATAACTGCTGCTGGGATGAAAGCTGTTTTCTAATCCAGTTAAAGATGCTTCATTTCTATCAGTGATGGTGGGGAGTTGCTTCATATCAGCTGATTCATTATTATATGATCATTATTTCAGCCATAGATATTCACTAAAGCTCAACGTCTAGAAGCATCAGTCAGTGATTATATATTAGTTTCTGTCTGACAGAATCAAAGTCTTCTGCTTTTATTTAATAAATCATCATTTTTTATGAACTGAAACACTGAAGACAAATAAAACATGGTGTCTGACCTCAGAGTCTCCAGTCTGCAGTGTGGACTCTCCAGAAATCCACAAAGATCTTTAACACCAGCCGTCATGTTGTAGTTCCCACTTAGATCGAGTTCTCTCAGATGAGATGGGTTGGACTCCAACGCTGAGGTCAAAGAAGCACAGCTGGTCTCTGACAAACTGCAGTCCTCCAATCTGAATAAAGAATAAAAGCTGTGAGCTGAAGCCAACAGGATGCAGGTTAAAACAGTCCAACAGAAGCAGAGAAGAAGAATTCTCATTAATATTAATGACAACATGCTGCTGCTTCAATAAAGACGTAGAGACTTCAGTCAGAGTGAGTTCTCTCAGCGACAGACATGACTCTGATTCTACTGGCTGAACTGGATGAAAAAAGACTTGAGAGTGTGATAATGGTGACAGGACACACACACTGAAACACACGTTTCCATCACTGCAGATGTGAGCGACAGCAGATTGTCAGCTTGGTGTAAACGGCCTGTTAATGAAAGCAAACACTGGACTAATTAGCACATCAGTCCAGATGTTGCTTATCAAAGCTGTTTCTGGATGGAGCTGAACTGGATCACAATGTTTCTTTACATACAAACTGGTTTCACATTTCACATCAATGTTTTTATAACCTGTTTCAGTTGACATCTTCAGTGTTAAGACCTTGTTTTCATATTTGACATTTTTTCTTTCAGTTTCAGATTTTTATTTTCACTTTAAACTTTTGTCTCTGATCTGAGCTGCAGGACGTCACCTGACAGTGTTGTTGAATCCTGATAACAGAATAACAGAAGAGGCTGAATGGACTCCCTCCTATCATGTTGCCTTCAGGAAACCTGGGAACTACAATGATTTCTTTCATACTTCCTTTATTGAAATGACTGAAAACAACCAACAGCAGTGATGAAATGCCTCTCAGTTAACTGTAATGTGTTCAATAAACTTTTATAAAAGGAGAAAATCTGCTCCAAGAAACAGCAGTTTCTAGAAGTAACCTGCTCATTTCTGATGTTTTAACGGCAAAGAAATGTTAAAAACAGCAAAGTGACAGGAAGATCGATTAAAACATTTTCATCTAACAACAAAATGACATGAGATTCAATATGATCATGGTCTATTCCTAAAGACTGAAATGTTGTTCATCTGGAAATGAAACTAAAGCTCCATCAGTGTTGCGATACTGAACCACTTTGTCCCTTTAAAAGATGCACGTTTGCAGGTGAGTCACTGCGAGTCAGTAAGGACGGCGCTCATACATATACACACACACGTATCTCTGACAAAACTATCATTTCTACTTTCCATGTCATGTCAGTGGAACCATTTTTTTTTTAAAATAAGTAAAATTTGTGATCCTCACTGTGAACATTTCAGCTTTAATTTTGCTATATTTACTTTTTAAAAATGAAAACAATCTTTTTCAAAACTACTTGTTTTATATCATCAAGTCAGATCAGTAGGATGTAAATGTGGCGGAAATTTCATATGTTCCACCTCACTTATATTAACTTTATGTAGTACTGAAACCTGTCACTGAGTCCACAGATCTCATGTCTAGAGGAAGGCACCTCCAGAGAGCAGGAGCCCCTGCAAAGTTAAAATACATCTTTTAGTAAGGTTGAGTATGCAGCTAGACTCTTACTGGACATCTTCCCCTTTTATTTCACACTGCCTGATAAAACAAATATCCAGTGGTTATTTCTACATCTTATACTTTAAAGGCAGAGTATGTTAGATTTCAAGGCGATTCTTTCCACCACCAGGTAGCAAACACCAGGTTGTGAGCAAAACCACAAAACTGCTACCTCCACAAACCACCACAGGTTGGCAGTAATGACCTTTGCCAGCTCCAATGAGGGCAGGAATCGCTTGCAAACTGTAGCTCAGAGCCACTCTGCAATAAATGTGCTTGTACTCACCCTACTGGTGGAAAAGAAGTACTTTTTTTTTTTACTGGTCAGAAGGGTCTTTGTCATTAATTAAACTTGTAATTTAATAATGCATCAAATATGGACAGTCTGAAACCTACATGTTTAAAAAAACTATCGAATTATAATTGTAGCTGTTTTTTTAGTTAATTTATCTTGAAAATATTGAAAATCTTACATACTCTACCTTTAAACCCAAACAAATGCTGCTTTAACCCCCTCAGTACATGTTCTCTCTCCGAATAAACTGGCTTTACATGCCTGTATTAGATAGTGTCCCAAATCTAATTGAGACTCCAACCACAGTATAAAACCTGCTGTTGAAAGTCATCAATATTCAGCTTTTACCACATTTGGTTGTTTAAAATCTAGTGAAGCAGAATTCAGTCCTTCATCTTGGGAGGAAGACAAGGGAAACTGCCTGCTGGGATCTAGAGAGACAAACAGCAGATTTCTACTATCACACCTTTATGAAATGATGATTTCAGACGTGTGTGAGGATTTTCCTGGTGGCTCTGGAGACCGTTGTCCTTCCCAAATGTCCTGTGTTAACGGTATTATAAAAAAAAGTCACGTTTACAAAATTAATTTTTCAATAAGTATCTGTGGGAAGTACAAATCTTGCTGTTACGTCATCTTATACACGCAATGCGTCATGTTGGATATCTATGGCTGGAGAAACAGAATAACTGCAAAACAAGTCATTAAGAAATGATACTTTCACAAATGTTGGACTTCTGAAAAATCTTCCCTTTATGTAAATACTTGTGCTTTCATTCAGCTTGTAAATCTCTGAAATGGCATTGGTACGGACAACCCGCCCCAACGGGGTCAGTGTTGGGGCCTAAATTGTTCATTTTATATATAAAATGATTTATGTTCAGTGTCAGCTGTTTTAAAATGTGTTATTTTTTGCAGATGACCAAAATATTTTCTGTTCAAGTGATGAATTAAATGATGTAATAGGAACTGCAACAGAAGAGATATGGAAACTAAAATCCTCATTTGATTTACGTAAACTATCATTAAATGTAAATAAAACAAAATTTATTATCATTGGGAATCGTGAAAAGAAAATTAGTATTGATTTAATAACTGAAAAAATAAAAATAGTAAAAGTGTCTGAAAATAGGTTCTTAGGAGTGGTCCTTGACGATAAACTGAGTTGGAAACCTCACATTAATTATCTGTGTAGAAAAATAGCTGGAAGTGTTGGTCTTCAATCAAAATGTAGATATATCTAAATTCCAAAATATTACTTACCTTGTACAATGCTTTGGTATTACCAGATTTTAATTATTGTGTGGAAGTCTGGGGGACCACTTTTAAGACTACTCTGTAAAGATTAGTTATTCTACCAAAAAGAGCCATAAGGGTTATCAATCATGCAGGATATATAAATCATACCAATAATTTATTTTTGAAAGTATGTTGCCTTAAACTCTGTGACTTAGTTCAGTTTAAAATAGCACAATTTATGTTTAAAGTTCAAAGTAAGATGCCATATAATATACAAAAGATGTTTAAAGACAGAGTTGCTGTGTGCAACCTGAGAGGTAAAGCCATGTTACAGAAGCCATATGTACGCACCGCCATAAAAAGCAGATGTATATCCATTTATGGAGTAAACTTGTGGAATGGACTAAGTGATGATTTCAAATCATGAATTAATATTTTACATTTTTAAAAAAAATGATAAGGAATTATTATTGGATAAATATAAAAAAATAAAACAATTCATAATTTAATTTGTTGTTTCAATTTTGTCTTTTGACTGATGATTCAGTCTGTAAAGGTTTGCTCTATAATTGTGTTCAACAAAAGACTGTAAATTAGGAGTAGTATCTAAATAAGCATTGGGCCTCCTACTGCTCCTTCTCAATAACACTGTTATACAAATGTGAATTTTTGTTCTTGTACTGTATATGTGTTTGAGATGAATTAAAAAAAAAAAAAAAACATATCTCACAGCTGCTTCAGGTGGGAGGAGAAGGGTAGCAACTCAGTTTCTTTATGGTGAACCTGTCAGCGAGGAGGTTTACTTCAGAGTTAGTTACCATGGAAACAGATAAGACTTGTTCGCTTTCTGCAACAGAAACCAAGAGTTTTCTTCAACTCAGGGTGAACATACTTATTGTTTCAACATAACCTGCCAGGTATGCTGCCCAGCAAGCAGACCCTGATCACATGACCTCAGGGATCTGTTTGCCACATATGGCTGTAAAAGTTCACTGATATAATGTGGAGCCTGAAGCAGCATTGTGCACGTTAACACCAGAACTTTGTAGTGTCCTCTGTAGTGGGATGGCAGCCAGTGTAGCTGAGCTAATACAGGTACATAAGGATGTTAAAGTACTAGTTAGGAGCCATGCAGCAGCGTTCTGAACAACTTGAAGACGTTCCAGAGATTTCTTCTTGAGGCAAGTGAAAATAGAGGTACAGTAGTTCAGCTGTGAGCATATAAAAGCACGTATGATCTAGGGCTGCAACGATTACTCGGGTAACTCGACTACAAAAATTGATCGAGGCAAATTATCTGCCTCGAGGCTCCGTTTAATTAATATGACGTGGCGATATATTTTAATTTTTGCATAATCGCAGCATTCTCAGTCCACTGCGCTGTTCGGAGGGACTACATCACCGTTTCAGTAAACATATAAAACATCTAAACATGTATAAAATATATAAAAACAGAATCTGTCGCCTACAGTATGTCTGTACAGAATGACTGTTTCACCCGGACCGATGACGGACGTTTCAAACAGCAGTTTGCTTTCTGTCTGAAGATTCTCGTTGCTTTGGCCTCTAATGGCAGAGAATGAAGAAGAGGGGAGGAAAAGACCGAAAAAGTCGCAAGTGTGGAACCATTTCACACTGAAAAGGACAGAAAACGTAGTGCAGTGTGAGTGCTGTAAAGCAATATTGTTCCCACTTTGTTTATTAATTGGCTTCTGTTTATAGAACAACACTGGTAAACATGAGTAAACATTACAAGCAAACAGAACACTTGGGGGGCATTTAGACGTCTATTGGAAAATGTTTTGTGTCCAGTATTAATCTGAGATGTTTGCAGTGTTTTCTAGTCTTTAGATGAAGTCCATTTCTCCCATTTCCTGATAAAGGAGGTTCATTTGGTCCTCAAGCTGAAAGTCAACTTTTCCACAGCAAGGATTTCTTTAACTTTATCCATCCACTGATTAAGGGTTGGGGGATCCGCCTCATGCCAGTTACTTGTGACAGTTGTTTTAACAAGTCCATAATAGTATTTTATATAAATATCAGTCCTTTTCCAAAGCATTGTCTTCCAGTACAATAAAATACAGTCATACCTTTATTAGGGATCTAGAAACCCAAATTCATGCCTACAGTTCTACACACATCTTCCCAAAAGGCTGTAAGTTTTGGACATAGCCAGAAGATATGGGAGTAATTGGCGTTGGGGTTTCTGCACTGCCTCCAGCATTGTTCCTGTGACTGGGATGGTTTGCCTTTACTGTGGGTGGAATGAAGGTAAGGATAAGGTTCTTCCAACCAAATATCCTCCACCTCTTCCAACTTGTGAATGAGTGCTGTGCTCTCCACACAGAACACCAAACTTCCTGTGATTTATTTCTGCTTAGTTCGTTCTCCCATTTTGTTTTGATATGGCCTGAGTTATTCCTCCTTTGGATCCAGAAACCCTGGTAGATTTTAGAGATCATTTTGTTTTTATTTTTATAAACTTCAGTCAAGAAATCCATCACTGCATTACCCTCCTCAGACTGTATTGTTGTAATTTTATTATCATGGTGATCTCGTCTGCAGATATCTGAAGAAATCCTTTTTATTCAAGTCCAAATTCCTTTTATTGTTCATGGAAACTCTTAAAGAGACCCTTGTGAGTCAATGTTCACACTGCTGTGATGCCTTTATCCCACCATCCTTTGAATCATGAGCCACAAAGGTCTGGTTTGAAATTAGGGTCTAAAGCAGGACAGGTAAATAATTTGGTGTCTTCTTCCATGTTGTATTATTTTACCATCTTGGTCCAGACTGGGCAGGGAGAGACCACCCTCTTCTTTTGGAAGCTGGAGTGTTTTATATCTGAACCCTGGTTTCTTATCAGCCCAGATAAACCTAGATATGAGTTTATCCCAGTGTCTGAACTGTGTTTCTGGAATCATCTGGGATGGCCTGGAGAAGGTCCAGCAGTCTTGGTTAGACTTTCATTTTTATTACTTTTGTGACAATTAATTACTTTTCTCAAAATCCACGTTATGGCATGACCAGCGTCATCCATCTTGATGTAATGGTTAATGAGATAAAAGTTTATTTCTAAAGTTTAGTCCTGTACAGTGTTCCTGGTTATTAATGTGAATTCTTTAAGCATTTTGCTTTGTATGACCATTTGTACCGGCGGTTCGATGAACACAGCAAATCAGGTGTGGCTAAGACAGCATCCATGGGGGATTCCTCATTGTAGGGTGAAACTATCTGTTAAATGAACATTAATTTTAACATTAAATGTTCTTTAATCCCTTGTTTCTTCAATGTTTGATAGAGAAATTTCCAGTTAACACAGCCAAAGGCCTTTTCTGCATCTAAGCTCACCAGTACTGCTCTTAGTCTGGAAATCTGGTCAGTTATTTGAAGGAAACGTCTGATGTTATCCTGGATCTGCCTACCTGTTGTAAACCCTGATTTATCTTAATCAAGTCAGTCAGGAAAAGTAAATCTCTTCTGGACATTATTGATGTGAACATGACACATAATCCACATTTAGGATTGAAATCAGTGTGTAGGATTCACATTGTTTGTTCTCTTTCCTTTTTTCAGAAGGAGAGAAATCATAGCCTCCTTCCAGGAAGAGGGGATTTTAGCTTCTGCTTACACATCTGGAAACCCCAACAGCTGCATCAGGATGCTCTTCATGGACTATAGCTCTGCCTTCAATTCTATTCATCCAATACAACTGGTCAGGAAACTCAGGTCACTGGGACTAGGACCCCTGTTCTGTCTCCGGATTAAGGACCTGATTAACTCATTGGCTGCCAACTATTGTTACAGCAGATGTCTTTGGCAGCCAGTGGGTTAATAGACCTCAATGTGTCAGGATTAGTCACCAGACCTCCACCATCACTTTTTACACAAATGTGTAAAAAGTGTTTATTAAATCAGTTTTGATACGATAGAAAAGATGTTTAAAAATAGGTATAGAGAAGCAACAACAGCTCCAGTGAACTGACCTCAGAGACTCCAGTCGGCAGTTTGGACTCTCCAGTCCATCACACAGCTTCTTCACACCTGAATCTTCCAGACTGGTGTTAGGGAGGTGTAACTCTGTCAGATCTGAGGGGTTGGACTTCAGAGCTGAGGCAATAACTTCACAGTCAGCCTCAGAGAGGTCAATATCAGCAAGTCTGCAATATAAGAAAATGGAGTCAGTTCTACTAAAGGAGATTGTGAATTATAAACAAAAACATTTTGTGAAAATGTTTTTATTTCTGTGATTCATCTCATCTCGGCGCACACACACACACACACACACACACACACACACACACACACACACACACACACACACACACACACACACACACACACACACACACACACACACACACGGAGAACATCTTCAGCAGCATTTTTCCTTCAGTGCTGCTGCAGTCACTTTGTAAATCCACAGGAATGTGGAACCTCTTCATCTGGTACCAGTGTCACACGCTGAATGTAGAAGACTGAGCTGCATCATGTTGTCAAATCCTGAAGGATTTATGTGTTCATAGATTTCACTTTCAGCCTACATCAGTTATTAAGTGACAGCTGTGGTTTAGTGGTGATCTTCACTGAACTTCAGAGCTAAAAACTGGAGGTTGAAGTCCAGGAGCTGCAAACTGTCCTTTAATTATTCAGAGAAGTGTTAAAAAAGAAAGAAAATCATTTCAGTTTTGTGGGAAAAAAAAGGAAAAAAGTCATAATTTTTCGTAAATTCTGCATCAAAAGAACTAAAAAAGAAAGAAAAAGTTATTTTTTATTAAACTCTGCTTTGTTTCAGTTCAAGAAGTTCTCTTTATATTTACGTTTTTGTTTTGCTCTGAACATTTCAGAATTTCTGACAAATGAATGATGAAGTGAGAAAAACTGCTGATCTACTCTGACTGATAAAGTTCATGAACACATTAACTCACCGAAACTTCCTGCAGTTCCTCACAGCTGGGATCAGTCTCCATCGTCCTCCTGCTGTTGTGTTGTACTTCATCAGGTCCAACTCATCCAGAACCTCCTCTGACATCTGCAGCATGTAGGCCAGAGCTGAGCAGTGGTAACCTGAGAGTTCCTTCTCTGACTTCAGGAGCTCTTGGATCTCCTGATAAAATGAGAGGTCGTTCATCTCCATCAGACAGTGGAAGATGTTGATGCTTCTGTCAGGACTGATGTCATCAGTGTTCATCTTCTTCAGGTTTTCAGTGACTCTCTTTATAGTTTCTGGACTGTTCTCTGTCTGACCCAACAGACCTGCTAAGAGTCTCTGGTTGGACTGCAGAGAGAGGCCATGAAGGAAGCGAGTAAACAGATCCAGGTGGCCGTTTTTACTTTGAAAGGATGCTGTCAAGACCTTCTGTAAGAAGTCGTGTAGAGATGAGTACCGGTAGTATTTACCCAGGAAGTTTTTCAGCACCTCTGTCTTCTTGTTGATGTAACAGTGCATCATGTAGACTGCAGCCAGAAACTCCTGAACACTCAGATGAACGAAGCAGTAAACTGCTTTCTGGAAGATCACACACTCTCTTCTGAAGATCTCAGTACAAACTCCTGAGAACACCGAGGCCTCTGTGACATCAAGACCACACTGCTCCAGGTCTTCTTGGTAGAACATGATGTTTCCTTTCTCCAGATGTTCAAACGCCAGCCTCCCCAGCTTCAGAAGAACTTCCCTGTCAGCCTCCGTCAGCTCCTGTGGACTCGTCTCATGTCCCTCATGGTACTTGTTCTTCTTCCTCTTTGTCTGGACCATCAGGAAGTGTGAGTACATGTCCGTCATGGTCTTGGGCAGCTCTCCTCTCTGCTCTGTGGTCAACATGTCCTCCAGAACTGTAGCAGTGATCCAGCAGAAGACTGGGATTCCACACATGATGTGGAGGCTCCTGGATGTCTTCATGTGGGAGATGATTCTGCTGGACATCTCTTCATCACTGAATCTCCTCCTGAAGTACTCCTCCTTCTGGACATCAGTGAAGCCTCGTACCTCTGTTACCCTGTCAACACATGTAGGAGGGATCTGATTGGCTGCTGCAGGTCTGGAAGTGATCCAGATGAGAGCCGAGGGCAGCAGATTCCCCTTGATGAGGTTTGTCAGCAGCACGTTGACTGAAGACTTCTGTGTGACATCAGAAACAAGCTCAGTGTTGTTGAAGTCCAGTGAAAGTCTGCTTTCATCCAGACCATCAAAGATGAAGAGAAGTTTCCAGACAGCCAGCTGCTCTGCTGGGATCTTCTGGAATGTTGGATGGAAAACATGGAGCAGCTGGAGAAGACTGTACTGATCCTCTCTGATCAAGTTCAGCTCCCTGAATGAAAGCAGAACCACCACACTGACATCTTGGTTCTCCAAGCCCTCTGCCCAGTCCAGAGTGAACTTCTGCACTGAGAAGGTTTTTCCAACACCAGCGACGCCGCTGGTCAGAACCACTCTGATTGGTCCATGTTGGTCAGGTAAGGCTTTAAAGATGTCCTGGCATCTGATTGGAGTGTCATGGAGGGTGTTGATCTTGGAAGCTGTCTCCAGCTGCCTCACCTCATGTTGGGTCTTAACCTCTTCACTCTGTCCCTCTGTGATGAAGAGCTCAGTGTAGATCCTGTTGAGGAGGGTTCTACTTCCTGTTTCATCAGTTCCTTCAGTCACATGTTCACATCTCCTCCTCAGACTGATCTTATGTTCATCTAAAACCTCCTGCAGACCAACATCTGCTGGAAACAAGAACAAAGACAAGAAGAAATCAGATTAATCAGGTTTTATTTTATATTTATTTATCCTGCAGGATGTTTATTTATCTTTACCATCGCAGTAAATTCCTCAATAAAAGAAAAACAAGTAAAAACAGCAGAGATTTGAGAAGAAATCTGAATGATCACAATAAGTTCTGCTTTGTTTCATCATCTCATCCTGTTTTTTCTCCAAAGTGTTGGATCAGGACTTCAGCTGTTGTGGTTCCAGGATGAAGAAACCCAGCAGGTCAAACTGACTGTCTGACACTTAGTAAACAGCCTGCATGGTGGTCTTCTCACAGTGTTACACTTATAGGACAAGGACGTGTTTGGAGGATGAAGGCTGATTCTAGCTGCTCTGATTGACCCTGAAAGCTGATTGGTTCATGAAAACAGAGACAGCTGGAGCATCAGAAACCATCAAATATGAAAGATAAATGTATGAATTTGGATTTTTCTTCAAGAGAGAACACAGGACACGTCTTCCAGAAAAAGTCAGACAGATTGACTGAAATGATCTTTATAAAGATGTGAAACATTCATCAACATGTCTGAGTTAAAACAAGATGTGAACAGAATATCTGACCTGCTACAGTTCTGATCTGACCAGCTGTCTGCAGTCCAGCTCTGGTTCTGGATCTTATCCCACACTGTGGACAGGAGAAACCTCCTGAGGAAGCAGACTGGTCCCAGTATGAGCTGATGCAGCGTCTGCAGAACCAGTGTCCACAGCTGGTAGAGACTGGATCCTT
Source organism: Telmatherina bonti (assembly GCF_933228915.1). Taxonomy (NCBI): domain Eukaryota; kingdom Metazoa; phylum Chordata; class Actinopteri; order Atheriniformes; family Telmatherinidae; genus Telmatherina; species Telmatherina bonti. The sequence goes on from NC_136618.1 coordinate 8,682,733, forward strand.
CAGGACGTCCCGACACAAAGGACAGCAGGACAGCTGCTCCTCCTCACAGACACCTCTCCTCTTCCTCCTGTAGAGACATTTCTTCATCACTAAAATGATTTTCTGACTGTTGATGAAAATATCAGGATGTGTGGACACTGTCCAGAAGCTGGGACGTCTCAGAGGACAGTAAAAGAGTTTCCAGGTTTCTGTTTGGATCCAACATTCAGTCTGTGATCAAACTGATGGATCCTTTGATTTCAGCTGCTTCACAAACAAACAAGTTTTTGTTTCTTCTGACTGATTAAACACCGAGAACCTGTTTCAGAAAAGACGTTTCACAAACTCAGAACTTTCTGACTGAGTTGTTGGTTTCAGGCAGGAGGTAACAACTAGTTACACTCAGGAGTCGATGAAAAGTCTCCATCAGTCCAACACAGATAAGTAGCTGGACAGAACGTTTCTTTTGTTCCTCGTGGAAACTTATCAAAAGGCTGCCGTAGCAAAAAGTACTTTATTCTAGTTTACTATGAGTATACTTATTTTACACTAAAACTGAAGCAGTATACTCCAAGTTTACTTTTGATATATCATATTTTATATACTTAATAGTAAAGTAAACTCAGACTATATACTTTTCAGTATAAGCTAAATAAATTAACTTACATTTCTACTTTTATTCTGAAACTCATCCTGTACTTTAGTATACTTTACTTCTTTCTGCCACAAAGTCAAATACTTAGTAAATCTTGAAAGTATTGTAATTTTAAGTATTGTAAGTTTATACTTCTTTGGACTAAAATGTTTAAAGTTCATGAAAGTATAAAGTATACTGTTGGAGTTTATCACTGTAAATACATGTTATCATTTTGCTATGAAGAAAATATTATGCTTACTGCTGATTATGCTGCATTTCTACTGAAGGGTTGTGACTGGAAAACAGCTCTGTGCATTCAGCCAGTTTCAGCCACCACCCTCAGATACTTACTGTGTTTCAATACTAGAATGACAAGCTTTACACGTGTATCTGGATGTGACCTGATTCCTCCCTGCTGCTATATGATTTCTGATAACCAATACTATACGATCACACAATGATGCTTAACCAATGAAATGCCTTTGGGTGTGTTGTTGTGCAACTTGCAGAGTGAATAAAAAGGCTGATCACTGGGAGGTCATTTGAAGAGGTTTAGAGTTTTCTCAAGTTGTCTTCTCCACGGTAATGATTGTGATTTGAACCCTGACTCCGTCTGTTCTTTGTCACGTATGTTCGATTTTTAGATCCGACATATACTGAAACTAAAATGTGTCCTCGGAGTATTTAACTGATGGCAGTATATAGCCTAGAGGAGTGTAAGTTACTTGCATGCTTGGAAGTATAGTTTTATTAACCAAGAATGTGTTGTTATAAAGTTGTGTAAAACTCAAATAGAAAGACGACTATTAGAATATTAGTTAAAGGTCGGTTGTGGCACAAGTTGATGATTAAATGTCTTAAACTACAAAACTTGGATTTTGCATGAAATAGGGATTTATATATGAATAAATATTAAACTTAAAAATGTAAAACCCACTTGCAGGAAATAAAACCATAACATTATTGTGTTTTGTCTTTATTTGACTGATTAATTAGAAGTGATTATTGCATATGGAGTTCCTGACAGATGTTCCATCTGCTGCATCCACACAGCATCACATTTCCTCTGCATCAACATACGGTTGCCTTGGAAACCTGCTGCACATCACCAATAGCGCACAGTAAACAGGAGTGTGATACAAAGTTTTTGTTCCATTGAACATTGGTGAGTTGAATGAGGGCTGAGAATATAATTCAGATAAATGAGAGGGGTCTGGCTGCAGACCTCCACTGTGGGGACAGTTCTGCTGCAGGTTCCACTCTCAGCCCACCTCCACCGCAGGGCAGGAAGAAAAAGACTTTTTAAATTAAGTTACATCATGGAACTGCATAGAAGATATTTCTAAATAAAATACACAGACAATCAGCAGACGGTGTGTTATAACCACTGTGTCGCCGTCTGGATAAACAACAATAAACACAATGATCACACAAACGTATCGTCTCCTGTCCTCTTCATAAAAATATATACTTTTCAGTTAATAATATCCCTTTAAATGTTTTTCTGATTTTATTGTGTAAAATATTGATAAGTGTGGATGATAAGACCACTAAGTATGTGTACTTGAGCAGTAAGACTTTAGATCTTTAGCTGAATGTTCTGTTTATAAGATGTTTTTACTGGTGACAACATGACAGTTATAGTTTCCTATTTTTTATTTTTGTTTACTTTTGTTTGGTTTCAGTGGAGCTCTGCAGCCAGACGGTGTTGAGATAAATAATGGACTGCAGGGTGAAACAGAAAATCAGGAAATGATGAAACATCTAAACGAGGTCTGATCAGACTCTACCGACGGAGATTCCTGCCAATGATTTGAGTCTAAATGTCGACCGGTCTTTCAGCAAAAGGAAACAACGTCTGATCAGCCATTTAGTTCCGTCTGAATGTGCAGCTGAAGACGAGAAACTCAAGAGTTGCTGGTTCTAAACCTGCCAGACAGCAGGTTAGTCTCACAGAGTATGTTACCATGGTAACTGACTCCGAGTCCAGCAGAACTCACTCTGTGAAACAGAAAACTCAGTTTCCTTTAACTCTGCATGAAATAAGTGAGTTTTGACTAAAGCTGCTTTCTGAAAGAAGCGCCGAGTCATCTGCCTGCAGGTTGATGTTAAACTCCAAACTTCCTGCAGCAACATCTGACACCTTTCCTCTGACAATATTCACTTCATATGGAGACATCACTGCTACTAGATTTCAGCTTGTTTAACATAAAAATACATTTTAATTCTCTTTTATAAAAAGAAAGAAATAAAACTATTTGGTAATGACAAACAAAAGTATCGTTCTAACCCTGATACAGAAGAGGATCAATAACCTGCTGATATTCTCAGTGTGAGATGATGAGAAAAGAGCAGCTTAAATAAAACCAGACAGAACTGACACATGAAGGTTGTTGAGGATTACTGGAGCTGCTGAGCTCTGATCAATGAGGATGATCAGAAACTTCTAAACAAAACATGACAAAAACTTTTGAAAATAAACTTTTTAAATTTAACACAAAATGTAGAAACAAAATTCACCACAGACAAATATTCCTCAGGTGTCGGTAACAGAAACATTTTGATCAGTTTAGCAGAGTTTCTGAAAATAAGAAATAAAATAGAAAATAAAGAAACGAATAAAGAGAAACGTTTTCACATGACCTGAATAAAACATCAAGTTTCTTCTAAAAGGATCATTTTACTTTCTGACATAAAAACTTCTGTCAAACATCAACTAATATGAAGTCACTGAAGATCCTGAAAACTTGGTTTCACTTCTCTTACTGTGAGTCTGAAGGTCCAGGTCCATCACTGAGGTCTGGAGGATGATCTTTGGACCGGTCACTCTTCAGAGACACACAGTCGGGTTCTGGAGTCTCTGTTCTCCATCTGTGGTTCTGACCTCTGCAAACACAAACATGTTGTCATTAATTCCACATAAAGTGTGTTTTGTTTGTCTGGTAAATGTCTGATCCTGCTGGATATTTGTTGTAAAACAGACTTGGTTCATCTTGAAGTGATTCTACACATTACAGCAGATTCTTCATTCAGTGAGCAGATGCAGAGATTACCCTCAGAATATCTATTCTATTCTATTGTCATTTAGCAGACACTTTTCTCCAGAGTGACTTAAATCTGAAGTGAGAACAACACAAGCATGAAATCAGACAGCAGGAGACATCAGAGACCAGTGTTAGTCAGACTGCTGGGAGTCCAGTTGGACACAGTGCTGCCATGTAGTGACAGAAGCTGTGTCATTTTTGTTGTTTGTTTCCTTCCCTCCCTGCAGTAGTCGCTTTGTTAAAATACAGGAAACAATATTTCACACAATATCATCAAACTGCACATTGTTGCTGTTCATGGAGCTGAAATATCATCATCATCATCATCATCACAGCGTGTCGGACTGATCAGTGAATTACCGGACTGCCGCCACAACGCTGCACCTGCAGTTTCTCATACATCTATGTCAGGCGGAAGAAGAAGTAGTTATGAGGAATCGTCCCGAACCTCCCGATCGATTCCACTCATCAGGATTGTGTGCAGACTCATCAGGTCCGTTTTTATAACATTTTCACTTCTTCACCTTTAAATGAGTTTTCATAAGAAGCTGGCGTGTTCAGCCTCCATCTACAGTGGAAACGGCAGAACTACAAAGTGTCTCTAAATGTCTCAAACTGGTGGCTTATAGATTAGTCGCTGCTATTAGATGATTGATTTACTATTTATGAGCAGATGAGCCGTGGGATGGTTCTGGTCCACAGGCAGCCAGCTGAACAGCCCTGCTCGACAGTGTGAAATATATCTCTGTTAATGCTGGGATGCTGGCTTGTACGAAGCTGGCCCAATTCTTCGGTAAGAAAGAACTGCAGCCTTCCAGGAGTTACAAACGGGAAAGTGTAACGTAGCGTTTCAGGAAGTATGCAGTATTAATTTAAATGGAAATATTAGCGCTTCTCACCATAGAATAAAGCCCCATAAGAACAATTTACTCTAGTAAACGTTTGTAGTAAACCATCCATGCTAGAATTACTATTTAGAGTGGACAAACACTTACATCCTTCATATACGCTCACTGACTGGAGTAACTAACTTTGTGCAGCGTCGACAAGCTCACATGATATTTTTCTGGGAAGCAGTCTTAGCGTGCGCAGTGTGCAACAGTCCTTTGAGTGTGTTTCATTAATACACGCAAGGATATTTGCAATCCTCCACAATGTGTACAGACAAGCATACATGCAAGAAAACACATTCTCCTGTTGTTTCCACATATTGTCTCATTCCACGTGAAGAACGTTGGTCAACTTGGATGTGTTTAAATGTGTTTTATAAATAAAGTTGATCTTGACTGTGAACCTGTGCCGACCTGGTTAAAAGGACTTTTCACTGGTTTACATTAATGTTGAGTTCAAGAACAAGCAGTTCTAGAGACAACAGGGAGCTCATCACACACCCTGAAACACCTGTTTCACTTCTCTTACTGTGAGTCTGAAGGTCCAGGTCCATCACTGAAGTTTGGAGGATCATCTTTGGACCGGTCACTCTTCAGAGACACACAGTCGGGTTCTGGAGTCTCTGTTCTCCATCTGTGGTTCTGACCTCTGCAAACACAAACATGTTGTCATTAATTTCACATCAATCAGTGAGAAATTGTCTGATGAAAACCAGTGAAGAAGCTCTGAACACACAAACTGCTGCAGAGAATCAGAAGCTTTCATGTTTGGATCAGTCTTTTTCAGAGGACCAGGATCAGTCAGGTTCCAGGCTATTTCTGAGAGCCTGGAGCCTGTTATCTAAGCTGGACTTAATTCCAGTCTGGATCCAGTCCAGCGATGCAGATCTTCTGGTCTTGTCTGGAACTTGGCTGAATAAAGAATCTCTGACATGGTCCTTTGCTGTCAGCTCCGCCTCTTTTACATCAACTAAAACACATTTTACAACCTGGACAACTGAGCAGCTTTCAATACGCTCATTTCCAGCTCCAGCATCCAGTTGCCATGGCAACAGACTCCGCTAAGACACCAACCCCTTCATGAGCAGTCCACTTACTTTGTATGTGATGGTTCTGGTCCAGTCCTGCAGTCTGGAGGTCTGGATGGGTCCATCACAGCCAGACATCTGGATCCTGCAGACTCTGCTCCGTCCTCGTCTTCCTCGTCTTCCTGAGAGGTAAAGCAGAAACACTCAGAACTAAAGAATGAAAACAAACATGTCTGTTCAGGTCTGAGACCCAAACAGAAACCAGTTTCTGACCTCCTGCTTTTCCTTCTGCTTCTTCTGGCTTCCTGTCAGAAATCAGACGTCAGATTGACTTTGTGATGACAGAAACATCTGGATCAGCTGATGTTTTCCAGCTGAGTTTCTGCTGCAGTGAAATCCTCCAACATGAACAAAGTCAGGAGGAAAAAAGCCAAACAGTCATTTAACACAACTTGAAGCTGGAATCAAAGGATCTCCAGAATCCAAAAGATTTCAATGAAATTAACTTTGAACAAGTTCAGAAACTGAAAACATGAACTCCGAACTTCAACTGGGGCGGCTGTAGCTCAGGAGGAAGAGCAGTTGTAATTCAACTGGTAAGTTGGGGGATCGATTCCAGGCTTCCCCTGAAATGCCGAAGTGTCCTAGGGCAAGACACTGAACCCCAAAACTGCCCCCCGATGTGCCTATTGGGGTATGAGTGTGTTGTATGAGTGTGTGTGAATGGGTGAATGTGACAAGTAGTATAAAGCGCTTTGAGTGGTCTGTATGACTAGAAAAGCGCTGTACAAGTCCATTTACCATTTAACAATTCATTTTAAACTTGTCAGAACTTTGAACAAGTTCATGAGAAACATGAAGCTTCACAATACGAAGAGATATTTTTTATAAAAACCAAACAACAAAATGATGACTGCTTCGGGTGGCTGAGGAGAGAAGCAGCTGCTGAGTCAGTGTGGAAGTTGCTGAGTCACTGGTCCACTGACTGAATATTTAACTTCATTAAAACAGGAGCATGCGGCTTGAAGTATTGGTGGATAGAATACCTTTTTAGTTTCATGCAGTTTCAATCCCACTGCAGAAAAACACATGTAGGCAGCTGCAAATGAAGTATTATCTTTTAGTAAGGTAATGTAGACCTTTTGAACTAGACCATGATTTTATATTTCTCAACCTATTTCACACTCGATCCAATTAAACCCATCGGCTGTTTCTACATCTAGTGGTGGAAACCTAACAAATGCCGCCAATAATATCACTGGAATTATGATTTGAAGACTTCTTGTCTTTCTAAAAAGTTCTCTGTCATCAGGAAAGTTTCCACTTCCAAAAGCATATGAAAAAAGTCATTTTATTACAGTACAAAGTACAAATCTGGTGTCAATGGCTGGAGAATTATTGACAGCAGGACGGATCCATTAAACGACACATGAACATGGAAATATTGACACGTTGGAGTTCCTAAACATCCTCCTTCGTAAATCATGGTGTTTTAATTCAGCTTCTAAATGTCTGGAATCGCGTTGCGGACAAAAGATCCGATCCTTCAGGTGAGAGGAGACAGTTAGAAACTCAGTTTCTTTAGCCTGAACCTGCCTGAACATTGAAGTTTAATCCACCAGAAAGCACAAAAACAGGCCAAAATGTGTCTTTATTTCATTTCCCAGAGAAAATCACACAGTTATGTTAAAGTTTCACCGTGAAATGAGACTTTTCTGCTGCGTCACACCTGAGAAACAGAAAGTCGCGCAGACTAACCGGTCAGGTTAATAAAAGCTGTTTGTATTGACGGAGAATCGGAGTTTACCTTTTCTTCCTGTCCACTCCTGAGAGGAAACACACTCACACACTCTGAGGGGAAAGAACAATGTTGTTCACACACTCACCTTTAAGCAGAACTCAGGTGTTCTCTAGTTGCTGTCGTCTCAAAATGGAGCTGAACTACTTTTCACTTTCTTCTCTCCTCCCACCTGAGATCAGAGTCCACTCCTGAAGTAAAAAGTAATAATTAAACAAGGAAAACATGGATAAAATAACAGTAAAATAAATGAGAATAAAATAAGACATATAATATCAAATAAAAGAAGAAGAGTAAATGACTTCCATTAAATGAATTCATCAGAAACATCTCATTCAAAGCCTGGGTTTAAAAACATCAACAGTTTCAGACGCCTTCAGGTCCTCTGGCAGACTGGTCCACAAATGTGGAGCATAAAAACTAAAAGAAGACTCACCTTGAGTCTTTGTGAAGATGTTTGCTGTTTGTAAAAGTCACCTATTAGAGGACCTGAGGGCTCTGGAGGCTCACAGTCATTAAGAATGTCTAAAAGTAAGAAGGACCAAGACTGTTAAGAGTCTTCTAAACCAGTAAAAGAACCTTCAAATGGAGCCTGAAGTGAACTGGAAACCAGTGCAGAGACTTCAGGATGGGTGATGTGGGCTCTCTTTCTGGTCCCCGTCAGCAGACGTGCTGCAGAGTTCTGCAGCAGCTGCAGCCGTGCTGAAGTTTTCATTGGGAGAACAGAAAGAAGAGCACTGCAATGATCCATCCTGCAGGTGATGAAAGCATGGATCAGAGTCTGCATCGGCTTGAGAGAGAAACGCTCCAACTCTGGCCATGTTTTCCAGCTGCTAGAAACAAGTCTGAGTGACGTTCTTGATGTGGGTGTGAAAGCTGAGATGAGAGTCAAACATGACTCTGAACCAGGGGCGTAGACTTCATTTTAAAAGTGAAGGGGACAAATTGTTTAGAAATCTATCGACTGATTTATCATCCTCTCGCATTCAGCTGCACCTATCAGCTAAAGAACTACATCACTACAAGCAGCACAGCACCAGGGAACCAACTTTACTTCTTTAAAATGACAAAGCTGCTAAACTGCTTGAGTTGACATAGAATGACCCTGGAGCGTCTACAGGGAGAGTAGTCAGATTATTATGTGCCAAATGACAAGACTAAAAACTAAAAGTTTGGTAAAATACCATTCCTGTTTAAATATATCAGCGCCAAAATGACATGGAAGTGACAAGGTAACAGCGGAAATAAGCTACATCATTTAATATAACAGAAACAATGATGAGTAAAAGTGACCCAACAATAAACATGTCAACAAAAAGATGTTGCTATTTTATCATTTATTTTATCATTAATGATGGCAGCACTGATGTGGAAAATTAATCAGTGAAGAAGAATGTTTTGACCAATGCCTGCTGCCTGATACAGCAGTCAAATCATATTTGCAAATAAATGAATAAAAACAAATATTGTCTTTGAAATGACAGATAAACAACATCTGTGTAAATATTTCCATTTTGAACGAAGGGAATCAAAGACTACAGGCTCTCCTGAGAAACTATATTACAAAATAATATCATGAGCTCGAAATTTCATTTTACACTCGAGCAGAAACAGAAATAAGATCAAAATAAATAAGTTTATGTTCATGTTTTTGTGGGGGCTGTAACTAAATAATAAATAAATGAATGAACTATACATACAGGAGTAAAAGTGAAATTGTTGTAGAATTTCATCTCAAAATCCCTTTTAATGCTGTAAATATTTTCTCTCAGTCAGTTCTAACAGAGAAATTCTAAGGCAGGACTTCTGGTATAATTTCTCCTCACCTGCTGTGAAGACCATCCATGTCCATCTCTGCTGCTGGCCTCTGGCCCAGGGATCCCCAATCCTGGTCCTCGAGGACCGGTGTCCTGCAGGTTTTCCAAGTGTTCCTTCTGGAACACACCTGACTCAGACTCAGACAAGCTTTGCACGTGTCTGCTAAATACACACTGGTTTGAATCAGGTGCGTTGCAGCAGGGACACTTGGAAAACCTGCAGGACAGCGGTCCTCGAGGACCAGGATTGGGGATCCCTGCTCCGGCCCACTTTCTCCTCCCTCACGCTGCTCCTTCTATTGTAGAAAGATAAAAAAGATTTGCAAAACAACAGTAAGGAGAACTTCTGTGCAGAAATTAAGAAGGAATGGAGGAAAATCAGCAAAAATTCAAGCAAGCGTTTTGTTTCTTTAGTACAATGTTACTTCCACAGAAGTAAATAGTACTCATCCAAATAATTACTTGAGTAAGAGTAAAAAAAAACAATTATCTGGTAAAATAAACCACTCAAGTGCTGTGTAGCCTAACATCTGATTTTATTCATCAAATAAAATTATTGCAATCATTCAATCAAAATAATAATCAGCAATCATAAAAGTCATGTACTATAAACTTTAACTACCACAAAAATAAATTAAATCTTTATAAATATAACAGTGAAAGGAACACAAATACATTTATATTCTTATTTTCTACCCAAAATGAGTCATCTTAGAGTGGCCTAAATAGTAGCTTAACTTTACTTGAGTAATAGCAGCTTATTGTTACTTTAGAATAATGTTACTCAAAAACATTTTTGCAACAAAACATCTCCCAAGAGTAACCACATCTCCACTAAGCTTCAACCAGGACTCCATTGTTTGCGTTGTCAAGGCGACAGTGACTGACGGATATGATTTGGCTCATAACAAGTGGGGTTCAAGTCACGTCAGAATGTGGGATTTTGGGAGGAATGAAAAGGTGTAAATCTAAATTTAAATTCAGTTTATAAATTTACACGGACATTTACTGAAATATATTAAAAATTTGAAATATATTTATATAAATTTAATAAAGGATGTTTTAAAGAATACATAAAAATACATAGGTTTCCAAAAAAAAAATTCACGTATCCCCTGGAATGCCTTGAAGTACCCCAGCGGTACCATACCCCCGTTTGAGAAACAGTACATTCATGGGTATTCTGATCCAATCAGAAATAACCAGAAAATACAATTATACAACTTCAATTATACAGTTTGTTCTGAAGTGATCTTTTTCAATTTGCTTTCTAACGTTGGATTTGTGCAACATGAGAATTTCATGTAATACCACTTTGACAAGTAAAATAAAGCTTTGTTTAAAACTGCTGTTTAATACTGTGTTTTAATGTCTGGGATGTCTAAGTGTTGGAGTTTTTTTTTTTCTTCAGGACCTGGTTTGATGTGGTCTAGATGCCAAAAATGTCATGAAACAAGCCTAATGTGCATTTTCACAAATAGAATAAAGGTTTCACAAATCAGACACTATGTTTTAATGAATCTGCATCGTATGTGGAATATTTTAGTCCAGGTTTGAAGAGTCTAAGTGTTGTAGATTTTTGTCAGGACCTGGTCTAATGTGGTCCAGATGCCAAAAATGTCATAAAATGAGCTTATTTTGCATTTTCACAAATAGAATAAAGTTAGGGCTGGGCGATTAATCGATTTAATTGATTAATTCGAATTTGCTGTTTATGACAATTTATTTTTACGAAAATCGGGGATTTTCTTTTTTCTCCGCCATCACCTTTTGGGCTTCCGTACTTTATAGTGACGTCAGCACGCTCCCGCTGGTTTCCAACAGAAACGTATAAACACAACATGGCAGCTAGAAACGTACAAGAAGTGCCCCCTCTGCGTTTCCATTACATTTTGTTGCAAAATAAAAACGATATTTGTACGTTTCGACAAACAACAGTTGGGATTTGAGGGTGTTTCCGTTGAACAATGTTTAGCACATTAGCATCACGTTTCGTAATTGCGGTTAATGCAAAGTGGGCACGTGGCGTTATTTTATGCTTTCTACTTGCTGCGGAGAATTTGCTTTGGATTTTCAAAGCTTTTCTCCCTCATTTTCTTTTCTAAAACTCTGAAATTCGCTGTTTTTTATTCCACACCGCGCCATCTTTACCGGGAATTACCTGGTCACGACCCCCACATCACATCTGTGGACACGTAAACGCAAAAAAGTGTTCCCATTACACTTTTGCAATATAGTTCTGTATTGAAATGTCTGGAAAACCACCTCTTGAGATCGTAAAAACTTTTAGAGCAGCGTTTTTATGGTGATATTTAGTTGTTGCGCAGTTCTAGGTGTGATGGAAACGCAGTGTTTTCAGTGTGGGAGGGGGGCGTTGTCACACGCCACAGGGGTCTGAAGCCAGATGCAGCTGACAGGCTCGTCTTTCTTGACAAAAATGTGTAAATTAAACAAAAAGCATCAAGAATGTAATCATACATGTATGTTAGAGATATAGCTTTAATTAACATTAAATCGATTAAAATCGGAAATTGGATTTGGTTTAAAAAAATCGGAGATTTTATTTTTTGGCCATATCGCTCAGCCCTAAGTAAAGGTTTCACAAATCAGATGTTTTCATGAATCTGCATAGTATGTGGAATATTTTAGTCCAGGTTTGAAGAATCTAAGTATTGTGGATTTTTTTTCAGGACCTGGTTTAATGTGGTTTAGTTTCCGAAAAATTCAGTGGAATTGTCCTTCACACATATTGCGAATCGGAAGCTACGAATCGGAAGCTAACTTCAGCCTCGTATGCCAGATAGCAGCACTATGGGCTACTTCATGACTAACAAGTGCTCCAAGTTATTTATTTAGACTAACATATAACATCTGTCCATCTTTGCTGTTAAAGGTGATTCCCAGGATCAATATGGTAATTGACATATGAAGCGGGATCCAATGTGCTGTCTACATGGATGTTAATGACAGAAACTGCCCACCCAGCAGTCATGATAACTAGCATGCGGAGCTAGCATAGTTGCTGCTCATTTAAACCACCTTATTTGAACAAGACAAACTAGAAAAGCACTCGGAGAGGACAAAGCTCCTTTTCACATTTCCAACAAGTCCTGAAAATGTCATGAAAATCCATCCATAACTTTTTGAGTTATCTTGAACACAAACAGATAAACGGCAGGTAAAACATGACCTCCGTGGCGGAGGTAATAAAATGTACTTACCGCTGTCGTGTTTTTCTTTCCATCCTCCTCTTTCTTCTTCCTTCTTTTCTGACTTGCTGGTGGATAATTCCGCTTCATGATGGTCAGATTTTCATATCCAGCCAGCAGTAGAAATCACGGACCTGGCTGGAAACAGTCAGTAAGTACCGCAGTGATGGGGCCCCGTTAAGGGGGATACCACTAACCGCGTCGTTGCTTTTTCCTGCATCGACCGTCATAGAATTTGAAAGAGCACACAGTTTCTGGTTGCATTTAACTCATAATAATTTGTTGTCTTGGGACTCCTGGCAGCTTGGGGACCCTGGCAATTGCCTGGTTTGCCTGTCTGCAGCCACAGCCTTTCTACATCACCTGCTTTGTTGTAATAATACACACCTCCTGTACCATCAGACATGTTAAACTAGCTGATTATTTCATGCAGCAGATTAGATGTGAGCACAATGAACAAAAGACAGTATGTAGTGCAAAGTGTAGAGCCGCAACAGAATATTTTGCATTAACTGTATAAAACAGAGCTGCAACATCCAAAACAGGATTATTTAACAAAGTAGTTTGATCTGAGGTGCAGCAGCTGCTAGAACTCTTCCAGCTTCACTACATGTGTCATACAAAACACAAAGTACAGCAGAAAAACAAGATAAAGCTCAAATCTTTATCAATCCAACATGAAGATATTTGAAAGCCAATATTGACCAAACAATGCAAACTTTCACATGATATCATTATCTGACTTATTCAGAATGTTTCATAAAGATCAGATTATTCTGGATTTAATCATTTCAAATGGAATTGAATAGAAGGCAGACATTAGTAAATGCTCTCTCTCTTGTGGATAATATGATGTAGCTCATCTGAAGCAGCTAAGCATTAATAATTATTGTGAGTAAAGCCGAAATAAACTTCAATCATTCTGATGAAGCAAAACTGTTTCCAGTCCAACATGTTGCTCTTCCTCTGATAGACCTGCAGGGGGCAGTCATGTTCCTCTGCACAAATCACTTTTACAGCTTTCACACCAAAAGCATCAGAATCCATTTAAATATAATGTGTCCAGTAAATGTCAAGTCAGGAAAATGTTCACGAAGGATGAAAACTCTGAGCTTGGAGCTGATCTGTAAACATGACTCAGCAGAAATCAACATTCATGTTCAGATCCAGATAAAAGTCCTCTAAAATATCAAGTGGATTTGATTTCTTTCTGCTGCTTTTAGGATGATGCTTCACAAAGATGTGCTGAGCTCAGAAAACACAGAATGTGTGAGTTCCTCACGTTACGGTGAGTTTGTACACAAACATGAAGCAGCATCGTCCTTCTGAACTAACAAAAGGATTTTATGAAACGTTCCTGAGGAAGAAAGCAGACATTTTCTTCCTGCAAGGATCTGATCTGTTTGTTTTAGTTCCCATCAGGATTTTCTAGCAGGAGACAAGTTTGTCAGCATCACTGACCTTTGACTTGGTCAGTGTGGAGAGAGAAAATCCAGCCTCTATGTTGCTTTAATAAGGCAGAAAATAACACTTCAAGCTTCTATCAAGAAAATCTCCACAACAAATCCAAGTTCAGTTCTTCAAAAGAAAGACATGACCCACACTGACGCTTCACATGAACACACACATGAAATCTGTGCAGAAACAGGGAATCAGGATCAGAATGAATCTGAGTTGGAAATAAAACTCAGCACAGTGATCAGAAACGTGTCAACAGTTCCATCTTTTCTTTCTATTTCTCTTTTTTCCACATCTGTAGAGTTTATCTCTTCAGAGCCAGTTTTTTATTTTAGACTTTCTGGCATTTAGTAGTTCATGATCCTCTTCTCCAAACCAGTATGGCTGCTCTCTTTCCAGCCACTCCAGGAGCTTTTCTCTCTCATTGTTGTTTAGAAGTCCTGATGCGTGGTATCCCTCCACCAACAGCTGCTCTCCGATGCTGTGCTGCAGCTTTACATGGTCTCCACAGAAAAAGTCCAGTCTGTTGTTGTATCGGCTGAGTCCTGTGGAGTTCACATGCTGAGAAAAGAAAGATGATCTGAATTCACCCTTCTTTATGTAGAGATAAACATCTGACAGGCTGTGAACGTATGAGCACGTTTACCAATGCTGGATGATTGGTAAATGACTGATCAATGCTAAATGATGATTGATGAATGATTTCTAAAGCTGGAACTGTGCTCATATCCAGAGGAAGACAATATTCAGGATGATCTGCTGGAGTCAGTGGAATGATTTGATGTTGGCTGTTGGGGCTTTCTATCAATCTGATGTTGCTGTGGTGAGTTGGAGAAAAAAGCAGCAGGTCTGGACACTAGAATAAACACTTCATTAGATTCCAAGCTCACATTGACGTTTTCATCCCAAACGCTCTTCATCAGAACAGCCAGAACAGAACATCTCCTAGAAATACAGTCCATGTCCAAACAGGTCACATGAGCACCCAGTAAGCAGCATCCCAGTTCAGCCCAGAAGGGGATATTAGAAGTGGAGCAACAAGTTGCAGGTGAACTGACAGAGCAGAGAACATTCCAGAAACTTTCTGATGAATGTGAAGAGCTGAAAAATAAAGTGGCTAAAGAAACGCCGGCTGGCAGGAAGAAGAGCTTTGAGAGGGATGCTACCAATGTGAAGGAGAGTCTCTCAGTGGGGAAAGCCAGCACCTCAGGGAGGCCCACACTGGGATCCACTTCCTTCATACTTGCTCTAGATATTCCACATCTACTCCAATGACACACATCAGTTAGTAAGTGATGCTGAATATGAGTCCAGCTGTGTTACTGGACACAGAAACAACAGATGGATCATCCATCAGTTAGAGGAAAAACATCTGGATGAGAGAATGACTTATCCTGCCAGAGATCCTACTGAGGACCACATTCATCTTTCATATCCTGGACTTTGCTCACATAGAGATGGAAACGTCTCCATCTTTCTATGTTTTAGGACACAAAGCAGCTGGAGTCCGTTTTTTAAACAAATAAAAGCACCTTCTAAGCATAGTTGCCTTAATAATGACAATAAGAAGAATAAAAATGATGATTATTATGATCTTCCTTTCTGAAAACTCAAATGTTTTATGTGATGAAGAAGAAGTCATTTAGGGAATTCTATTGAAGTGGAAACCTTTTCACAGATTGACTTAAAAAGCAGAAGTCGGTGTTTTTCTCCTCCCTGGTATCCAGTTAGGATAACAGACTTCTTACTGGGCTTTTATTGCATTTTTCCCAGGATGAAGCAGGAACTCCGAGTTTTGCTGCTTTTCCTTAAAAACAACAAGCCACAAACTACTGCAAGAACTCTGCTCTCACTAGAAGTTCATCAGAACAAATGAATCCTAAAAGTTCTTCACAAGGTTTTGGTGTTGAAGCAAAGCCAGAGAATGGGAGTTAGCCACACCTTCATCCCTTTCAAAGTGAGCTGCATCATCTTCAGCATCTGCTGTAGAAGCTGAGTTTGCTGCTGGTGAAGAACTCCTTCTTTGAGGCTTTGCTCCTCCTGAAAGCTCTCCTGTGCTTGGGAGAGCTTTTTCCTGGAGGCCTCCTTCTCCTTCTCAATCTGCTGCTGGATCTTCCTCTTACGCTCCAGCTCCGCCTGACGCCTCTTCTCCTCTTCCTCTCTTTGCCGTTGCTCTTCTTCTTGCCGTCTCTCTCGCTCCTTTCTTTCTTTCTCTGCTTTTTCTTCTTCACTTCTACCTGTAGAAAAACAGAAAGATGCAGAAAGTCACGTTAGCTTCTAACTTCTATCACTCCATGCTCATCAGTGTACGAGCTGCTTATTTTTTCTGCTTTTCTGGAACATTTAGCCCACATCTTCCAACTTCTGGCTCTTTTATTGCCTGAAATTGCTGCAGCTTTTCAGAAACGTTGCAATAAAAGCTGTGATGTTTCTGTTTTTTCCATGAAGAAACATTTATTTATTTATCTTGTTTGTCTGAGTTTGCTGAGTCATGAAAACAGCAAAAAAAAACAGCAAGAAATGTATTTTTAAGCCACGACAAACGTAAAATCTCTGAAAAACTGTGAGTTGAAACTCTTCATTAAATGTGAGCTCCCAGTAAATAGTTTTCTGTTCCACTTTATATTGAAGCTGAGTCGACTAAAGCAAACTTTTCCAGTTCAAACTGGAAACTCCTTCATTCCCACCATCCCAGTATGGTGACCAAGCGCCTTCATGGGGGATTAAATGGCAGCATTTTCACAAAGCACTCCTCACTCTAACCTTCATCATGCAGCAAATATGATGCTAGAAACACCAAGAAATACTTTCGAGTTGCTCTAACTTCATGCCGATGAAGAATAGAAAGTATTCCAGCAAGAATGAAAGTACTACGAGTCTGTCTGGCATCTCAGGTGATGGAGAAGTGGCTGCAACCAGTAAGACCAGCATTCTTCTTCCTGCTCTTCATCACTTACTTTAAGAAATGATGGAAAAGGTTCTTGATGAAAAGCGGAGCCCGTCTCAGACACTTTAAACCATTGCACTTTGGCTTGAGGAGCAGCGGTCCAGAGGAAGAAACTGCACCAGTAAAAGAATCTTTGGCTGCTTCTAGCTGAACTTCTGGATGTGATAAAGATCCCATAAGGCACGGCAAGTTTATCTGAACAGCACATTTCATGTAGAAAACAATTCAAAGTGCTTTCCATAAAACATGAAAAGCTTCCATGTGGTGCAAAGAAAGCAGAAGTTGAGCTGGAAGCAGTGGATATGAGGCTTCCAGCCTCCAGGAGGAACTGAGGCTTTAATCAGCAACACAAGAAAGAAATGATGAAATGAAGGAGAAGAAGATCATTTAGGGCATTTTAATCTGGAGGGATTGAGGAAAATGTTTCCGTTTCCTTCAGATTTAAAGTGAAAGAATTCCTAAAGCTCGGCCTTATCAGCTGTTTCTGTGTTTCTCTCTGAATCTCAATGAATCAGACAATTAAAGAAACAGCTCAGAATAAAAGCTCATTTCATTTCTTTTCTTCTTATTAAAACTTACCAAAGTGTGGACATCGCTCCACTACCTGACCAGAAGAATTATTGATCAGTTCAACATATCTGCGCTCACTGCTTTCTCTTAAGGTGGATGAATCTCCACCCCCCCATGTCTTAAGGTCCCAGTCTGACTGCTTTTCATCTGGAAGGTCCAGCTGATATTTGGGAAAGAAATCTTCTCCGTATTCTCTTGTGCTATTTCTGTATCGTGTCCAAACATCCTGAGAAAAGTGGAAAAAGAGGGAAAAGCAGGAATTAATGATGATTTACTGAAGTGCAACTTTTCTCCTGAAATGTGTGAAACTTGCATGTTTTCCTCTGTCAAGCAGCCAGTTAGAAGGAGTCGTACTGGTTATGGAGCCTTTGTTTCCCATCATTCAGCCTCTGGAAGAAGAAAGAAAAGATAGCAGAATGAATTCAGTCTAAACTGTTGCGCTCAGGTTTGTTCCGTCTCATTTCTTTCTTCCTTCATTATTCCAGTGGGAAACATCCACTTCTGATGTGAAGAGCAAAGTCCTCCTCGCTGCTATGGACTGAGGTTAGACGCTGAGTTTACTTCTTCAGACTGACCTCAGCAGCAAAAAACACTAAAACTCTGCTAGAAGAAAGTTCAAATGACTCCAGTTTTTATGACTATGAAGCTTCATCTTGTACTTGTGCTAAAAAGAAAAAGAAAGAGGCAAACAGGATTTCAGATAGTTGTGTCCAACATGTTGGGAGGTAACCAGTATGATGAAAATAATCCAGCTTGACTTCTACTCACACACTGCATCAATACAAAGTGCTGCTGTCACAGTAAATCTAAAACAAACACTAACTTGGCAGAAGGTTTGGGGATTTAAAACAACTCCCATTAAACAAAGACCAGGCAACGTACAAAGGAAACTTTTTCACTGGAAAATATTCATCAAGTGACTTGATAAGGGATCTATAGTTGATCAATTCTTCTCTTTTATCAAACAACTTTCTAAGTGAATCAATCCAAGGAATCACTATCATGTCTGATAGCAATCCATACCTACAGGGCCATAAACAGTGTTGTGATGGAGAATGTTCAAACCTTCCACAGTCACAGTGAAACAGTATATATATGTACAGGAATGTCATGATCATGTTGCTGTTAAACCTGCCACTCTGTTGCAGAAAAGTTCATCCCAGTTTTAGGAAAAACATCAGCAGCTTTCACGTCTTCCTGCGTCCCAACCCTTGATTGTTGGAGTTAAAGGTGACTTTATTTCCCAGCTAGAAGAGGACAAATATTCTAGTATGATCTGACACATTTAGCCAGATTTTAAAAGCCGTGTTAAAGTTTCTCTTTTTGTTCTTTATTGTGATATTAAGTGTAAAAATACAGGACATGGGACCCCGTACAAACACATCTGAGGAGAGGAAGGAGAGAGAGAGGAAGGAGGAAAAAGACAGAATAAAGCAAAACAAAAAGGAAGAGGTCCATGTTTGGCCAGGAAATGTGACATTATGTGGGTAGAAGTCATTTTGAGTTGGCTGGACTGGAGAGGGAGAAGAAAGAGAAACCATATCCAGGATATATGCTTATATACACACATACATATATAATGAGGCTAAAGATGACTCAGAATGATACTGATAATGATGACTATACCAATAATCTAAAAAGAAACAGACAAGGAAAAATCCCAGCAGAAGAAAAAAGAAAGAGATAAATAGATGAAATGAAATAATAAATAAATGATGAAGGAAATAGATTCAAGCAGCCGAGGGCCGTTGGAGGCAGGCTTGAGTGGGAAGTTGGGATGAAGCAGCCGGGACCGCCCGATTCCGACGTTATCACCTGATTAAACTACCTGAACTTCATAAATAGAAATGTGGTCTTCTGTGATGCTGGAGGATGATGAAGATGATGATGGTGAGGCCTTGAAAAAATGAAGGATCTGCTGCCATCAGGAGCATTTAAGAATCAGAAGTGATCAGAGTTTGAGTCTCTGTTTTCCATTGTGTGGCAAGATAACAGCCTCCAGATGGCATGAGGAGGAACTCCAGTGATAGAACATGATCAGGTTGATCACTGATGCATGTCCATTTAACTACTTGTTTCCTACACAAGCTCCCAAAACCAGCTGGACAACAATGATCTTAGAAGACATTTGAACAATATTGTTCAGGTTGGTTTTGCTTCTGAAAGCAACAAAGAAAAGAAAAAGTTGAAAGAATCCTGAAAATGTGATGAAATGTTGTCAGAAACATGAAAAGAGCTTGACCTCTGCTGCAGGTGGATCCTCTGTTGCCCTTTTTAAGAAGGACCTTTCACTCAAGCCTGAAATGTGACAGAAACACAAACAGTTCCAGGTAAGAGTCCACAATCTGCAGCTTTTCTCACTGAATGATGCTGAGTTTTGGAAGGCAGAGCTCCTTCGAAAATCAACCATTATTTCTTTGCTTTTTCTTCCATTTAGCTCCAACAGATGTTGACCGCTGTGACCCTTCTCTGTCCCACCAACCAGTCTCAGCAGGCTGGTGTCATCAGAGACTTCATGAGGTCAACTTGCTTTATGGGATGCCCGACAGCTGCTGGTGTGTCATCAACACTGGAAAATCTAACTACACTGGAAAAACTAAAGCTTAGATTTACTTCATTTTGTTGAGGAAACACTTTTACACTGAAAACTATGAAGCTGGAAACCAGTTCAACCACTTCTATTGACCTCATCAGTTGAGTAAGTGGAAGTAAAGGAAATGAAGTTGACATGAATGACTGTAGCTGTTACAGTAACATGTAAAACTGACTTCATATCACTGGAATAAGAAAGAAACTTCAAATCAGGACATTAAAAACTGAGTAGATACACTGAAATACTTGGTAAATGTAACTAATAAAATGATGATCTGATGAAGAGGATCTGTCATATTTACTTCATGTTTTAAACTAAATCTAAAAAAAAAAAAAAAAATCACATCATAGTTTTTCATTCAACATTTATTTGTATGAATATGACATTATATCCATCAGCCTTTGTGTAATATATCTGAAGCAGGTCCATTCTCTAAAAACAGCCAGTTAAACTAAACTCTGTGTCCAACGGATCAAACATGATGCATTTATCTAGATTTAGCTTGTATAAATGACAAGTGTTTGCTGCTTCAACCTGCTTACTGTTACTAATACGTACGTGGAAATTCACTTGCTATTTGAACAGCATCCGCTTGTCAAAGGAACTCAGAGCTTTGCAGCTTTAGAAAAAAGTGCATTTCCACCCTGCACAAATAACACTTGCCATCCTATGAGCACACTAAAATCATGAATATGTGAGAAATGTTTCCAGGAACATGTTCCACATGCCCATAAAAAACAAACAGGCTGCAACAAGTTTTACTTTACCTTGTAACTTCTGTGCTGAACATTTAGTCAGTGTGGAGAGACAATTACCAAAATAAAAGCCCTTTTTTCCTGCTGCAGCCCACTGACGTCACCAGGAGGACCAAGACTTGGACTGAACTAAAGTGTTGATCTGACTAGAAAGCAGTGATCAATAACACTACAAATCAGTTCCAATGACATAAGAGGCAACGAGGCGACGGCACCAGCCTCCCTCACTACAGACCAGTAAGAATTAAACAGGACTGTGCAGCAGTTTGACAAGATGGACATTTTAAAGCAGCTTAGTCTTAGTGTGCAAGACAAAATCCTGTTTAAGTGCAAACAGAGTAAAACTAAGCAGCTAACTTTTAGTTGTGGAAACGGCGACACATTAACGTCATACATTAGTAAACCTTCCAATGAATGTGACCTTCTGTTTAACAAGTCCGAAGCTTTCGGAGCAGCTGTGTGAAATGTTGTCATCTAGAATACACACAGGTCATTTTTCACTCTCTGAAGCTGGACTTAAAGGTTTCCAGGGTCCAGCTCCAGGAAGCCTCTTTGAAATCCTTCCACACTAGATGTGAGATTGGTGGGTATTTCAGATGCAGACCACCGGCTCGTCCCAACAGATAACAGTCTCTGCTGAGATGCTGAAGATTACTGAGGACAGTAATGATCCTACATCAGTAGGTTCAGCCGAGCCGTCTCGGTTGGGTAAATCTTCATCACGTCCTCAGCAGGCGCATCAGCATCTTCCTGTAAACATGACAATATTAACAGCTTCAAGTTCATTTTAATGACACATATTTCAAGAAATGGACACATAAAAAGTTGTTTTCACATTAAAGCTGGAGAATTAGCTTTTCCTCTTATTATCAATCAGACTGTTGCAGATTTGTTCAAACTGGATCACAATGATTTGGCTTGAACTGAATATATCTGAGCCATGACATGACTTTGCTGTTTATTGACGCTGTACAAATAAAGCTTCATTGAAGTGAATTGAAGATGCACGGAGGAACATTTGGACTCTGCAGTGGAAACGTTTTAAACAAACGCTGTTCTCTGATGTACTTTCTGGCAGTAGTTTACCTGCAGTAGCCTGTACACGATGCCACAGTGGAAAATGTTGCAACGATACACAACATGATACAAACAGAACTCACACTTTCCTTTACGGCACGTTGAAAAAGGTGGACGAGGCTTCTTGATGACTGTCGTCTACCAAATGTCATTAAATCCATCCGAGAAAACAATGTGAAGCAGTAACTCTTGACAACGTGCACATCATCAGCAGTAAATGTTCTGGACTAACAGCCACTGTGTTGGCAAGGTGTCCCCCCCACTGATCTGTAGATATTGTATTCAGCGGCTGGGTGGAAAATCTCAGCATCAAATCCGACACAAATGCTGACATACAACTCCACTGGAACATGTCAAGTCCAAGTCATGTGAAATCTGCACTGAAACGTGCACTACTGCACAACTTTCTAAAGCTTTATTTATTACTGGGACTCAGCTCAAAGTTAGTTTTGATCCCAAAAGCCAAAATATGAAAGTCTTCAAACTCCTGAAAGAGATGTACGGCACGAAGCTCAAAGTGTCTGACTGAAGTACCTGCATCCTCTCCCAGATGATCAATGACACATCGGATGGCCACCTCTCGTCTTCTCAATGGGAAACTCACTGGAAAATAGAAAAGTCTCAACTGGAGCAAAATATGTCAGTGTGAACATTCAAACATGTCTTTGCTCCTCTGTTCTGGCTTAAACAAAACTACTGCAGGTGAATTAACAGCAGACATTAAAACCTCAGCAGCACAGAAAACTTGTGTTTGTGGAGAAGCAGATCGTACATACAGGCAAACTAAACATATGAAGTCTGGCAGATAAAAACAGAAAGACAGTTGTCCTGAAAAGCTGGAGGAGCAGTAACAGGAGTTTCCAGATGAACACACAGTAAAAGAGAGACGAGTCAAAGGGAATAAAAGAAAAGCCTGATTAGAATGAAATGTCTAAAGTCAGCAGAGATCTGACACAAAGCTGTGAATGAGACGGTTAAACTATGATTAAGGCTGGTATTATATAATGCATAGCAGGGAAATGAAATGATTTTACCTGAAGCAGAATCTTTCTTTGTGCCCGCTGTTGTTGTCCTGCAGCATTATTCTGGGTTTGGAAAGGGGACCAGTTGGAGGAAATACAAGTCCAACACTGGAATGAATGTTCAAGCTTCAGTTGTGTCATCTGATGAAACTCTGCACTGACCTGACTGACTGATATGACTATAACTGAGGATTGTGCAGCAAACTGCAGCCTTTTTAAAACTGAACCTACCTCCACTCCCTCCAGTTGCTGCTCTTTGTTAACATGTGGAAAATAAAGGCAGAAGACAGATGGACTTTCCTTTGCAGAAATGGGATCCAAAGGGACCAAATGTCCCCACAGTTTCAGGTGAATATTTTACAGGAGCAGCAACAACTCACATCCTCCACATGATTTATCCTCCATGACCAATCACTGCAGCTCATTTTTCTATCTTTGTTGTACTAAGATTTCAGATTTTAGCTTCTCCTTTCCTCCCAGGTTGAAGTCGACTCAGTCAGGATGAAGATCCTGTTTGCAACACATCAGACCCGTTGACCTCATCCATCCTTCCGTCTCATAGTTGGACTCAACAATGGTTCCTCCAACATTTCAGCTCTTTGTTTCAAACTGTCCTTCTCCTCACACATGATGTGCAGAAATCTACAAGTTGATTTTTCCCTTTGGTCATATCTTCTTGCCAGGTAAAGTCCAAGTTGTAAGTCATGGTGGTCAGTAGCAGTTACAGGAAGTGACTTTATCTCCAGATAGACCAGTTTTTAACATAAAACTGTTGCTTTAACTGCTGGCAGATGTGACCCACTGAAGTTTGCTGCTAAAGTTGTGGATGATGCAAAAACCTTTTAATAAGATGCAACCTGATATCTTCATGTTGTAACTAACAGAGTTCAGCAGGTTGTTGTGATTCGGCACATCTCTTACTGTGTTGAAGAATAAAGCTGCTCAGACCAAATCCTCTCTTTCAGGCTCCTTAGAACTGGACCGACTAGTTTTCAGCCTCATCGACTGGATTTACATCTATGTTGGCACATTTTGAACAAATTACAGCTGAAATGGGACCTGGATTAGCACTTTGCACAGAGCTGAACATGAAGACAAACATTTCTGGAACTTTGTAACATAAATAAAATCAAAATCAAATGAAATTTTCTTTATAAAACACTTTTCATGCACAAAGCAACACAAAGTGCTTCACATGATAAAAACTATTTCTGCTGATTAAAAACAAAGATTTAAAACACCTTCACACACCAGAGTATAGAACAGCAATTTAAACACACACAGCTCATTATAATCTCTTTCACACACACACAAAGCACAAACACACTTCCTCCCCATTCTGCACAAACATGAACTCCCATCCCTCGTTACTGTCTCTGAACTGAAAAGCATCAATAGAATGAAAACATCTGGCTTGCTGTGCAATGTACAATTTCATTCTAACCTGGAGAACTTTCACAACTATCAACATTCCTGCAGACAGACTCCAAGATTTCTGTCAGGATTACGGACTGGACATTAACTTTAGTTTTCTGGATCACACCTGAAATTTACACACCAGCAGAGTGTTCATCCCTGTTATGATGTTTATCACAAGTGCAAGTTCAAGGCTTAAAACTGAGAGCAGGACTGGGGGTATTGTGCATATTTTCACAGAATCCTAGTGTGGTAAATTCTTACATTTACAGTGATGTCGCTCAGTTAAGTTGCATCATGTGTTGCATCATGTCTGCTGACAGGAAAAATCCGAGATATAAGGAAA
Source organism: Telmatherina bonti (assembly GCF_933228915.1). Lineage (NCBI taxonomy): Eukaryota > Metazoa > Chordata > Actinopteri > Atheriniformes > Telmatherinidae > Telmatherina > Telmatherina bonti. The sequence continues at coordinate 8,707,319 of NC_136618.1, forward strand.
ACCTGAAAAAGAAACAGCATCTGGCTGCATTTCAATGAGAATGCAAAGCAGGAGGCAGAATTAGTGGAATAAAAATATCATTCACCACATCTAAAGTGTTGTAATGTTAAAACTTTGGCCTTAAATTATTACATTTGTTTGTGGTTCTGTGTTATTTTTTAAAAGCTCAGATAAAGATGTTAAACCGTCTTTCTGGAAAAAATCCTTAAAATAAAGCTTTTATGAAAACACTGATTAAACATTGCTTATCAACACAAACTGTTTAAAACAGCAATTTGATGCAGAAATAAAAGCTCAGAGTGATACTAAATGAAGCATTTGGGAACTCTAAGAGTCGGCTCTTCTCAGGCTGCCGGAGCCAAAAGAGCCGATCTCCCGTCACTACGATGAACCAAGCAAATCAGCACATTTTCCACCAACACTTTTCCTTTTTATAAAGGTTGTTTGGAAAAGATGTTTTCATAGAAAAGCAACATGGCAACATTACAAGAATGATTTCCATCTATTCATCGTCCTTTTCTATTGTTTTCCCACCAAATGTGTCGCAAAGTGAATCCAGGAAAGGACAAGCTAACAAACAAAGAAAGAGAAAGAAAACAGAAAAATACTACAGCCCACTACTTTAGAGCCTCAGACCAGTCAGGAAGAGTCCAACACAAATCCAGATGTGAACAGTTTAGAGTCCAGACCGAGTCCAAAGACACCCGCCTTCGTGTCTTTGGACCGCCTTCGACTCTTCCTCCTCCTGGCGTTCATAGTGACAGTCAGCTGTGATGCACAAACTCTCTGCTTTACTAACGTTTGCATCTAATTTAGTGTGAAATTGAAGCAATTATCATGAAAATCATCCAGAATGTGAAAAAAGCAACTTTTCCACCTCACATGACACCAAAAGAAAAGACTGAAATGAGGAAGATGAGTCATATGATGAAGACTAATGCTGGAAAATGAGTTTTAGCTGTGATTCTAGATGCAGAAAAGAGGAGTGATGCGAGGTGGAAAAAGATGTGCGTGGAGTTCAGAGGAGAAGATGTGAAACAGAAAAGACGTGTGGAGAACAGACTTTAGTGCTGCTGTTTGCAGATGATGAAATATTTCCTGACTTCTCATTCTGAGGCTGCAGTTTGAAATGTTTCCAACATGAAATCCTGCCGTCCTAATCTCAGGATAACAGCAGGAAAACAACAAGATAGAAAATCCTCTTTGTTTTCTTTAAAACAACATGATGAAGATGTGATGTGGAGATAAAGAGTCTTCCTCACATGTGAACCATCAACCAGGACGACACTCAGCTTCCAGAGAAAAGCTCTGAATCTGTGGAAATGTGTTGCTGTGAAGCATTTTATCTTCAGCTGTTGTTCATGGAAAATCAGCTGTGAAGCCTCAGATTGAGATCCACATCTTGTTTCCAGCTAACCTGCTAACAAGGCGCCACTTTGCTGGAAATCCTGAAAGTTGTAGCTTCCATGTGCTTGTTTGACCCTGGATGAAGAGAAATATCTGGATGATAACGTGTCTGATGATTCAGTTCAGGTTCATTTAGAGCAGGAAGTTCTCTGCTGAGAACAGGCGGCCATTTTGTCTCTGATTCTCCCACAAACATCCACTGGGTTGATTTTGAACTAAACTTTATTGACTCAAACAAAAGGAAACATAATGAACATGATGGAGACAGAATGAAGGCTGGAAACATAAAAGTGAAAATATATTTCAGAAGAAGTGGAAGGAAAGAGAATATTACTTTCAGGTTCCCACATTTCCATCAGCTTCATCATCTCTGAAGCTGCTGCATCTCCGACTGAATCAGACTGAAAGATTTTCATTTCCTCTGATGGATTTTTCATTTCCATCAAAGTCAGATGGAAGCAGCTCCAGTTGGATTAAAAGTCTGTTTTTAAAGGCAGAAAATGAAGCAAAGAGAATAAAACTGGAGGCAAACTTTACACTTTGATTTCACTTCTGATGTAGCAGCATGTAGTGATCACACCTCCATTTATAGATCATTTTCACTCCTGATCATCTCAAACTCAACATTAACTTTACTATATCACAAGATAAAATGCTTGATAAAAATATATGTCAGCAGTAAATACATCATCATCATCATCATCATCATGTCGTCAGTGAAGCTGCAGCTGCTTCAGACTCTGTGGATCATCAGAACGAAGCTCCTCCTCTCAGAACAAACACTGTCCTGTTCAGACACCAATCCTCCATCTGTGTAGAGAAAAATGAAGAAGAGATGAGATAAAGGAGTGTTTCTCCTCCATCAGGATGAAGAGCAGCAGGACTTCAGTCCTGTTCAGATCAGCTGTTCAGCATCTCCAGCTTCCTTTCAGCTCTCATGTTAACATGTTGCAGTGAACACACTGAGATGAAACTCACACACCTGCAGAAACTTTCAGCATCAAGTCTGTTTGCTCTGCAGATTCACTCAGAGTGGAAATAAACTGCTGAGTCATGAAAGCTTCATGACTCAGCAACACTGCAGTGATGGATTTACTGCTGTTACATGTCAGCTGCTGCTCCATTTAAACAAAGAGTCTCTGAGTGTTGATGAACATCTGATCTGTTACTGAAACATCAGCTGACACATGAACATGGAGGCTGTCCCTGAACACATCTGGAAGGAGCCAATGACAGAAGGACAGATGTGATGACTGGACTTCAGCAGAGGTTCTGGTCTGGATAAAGACCACATGCTTCCTAAATGTAAAGCAGCTTCTCTGAAATGAGAGACTGCAGTCAGACTGATCTCAGAGCAGAGAGAAGATGAAGCTGATCAGCTGTTTAGTGTTGAAATGAGACAACAAACAGTCTGAGGTCAGACTGGATGGATTTAGTCTGATGTTGGATCAGCATGAAAAGTCCAACATCATTCTCCGCTCACAGCTTCACTGAGGGAAGCAGCTGCTGAGAAGCTGCAGCTTTACAGGAAACACCAGATCTTTGCTCTGATACCAGCTGAGTTCAGTACAATCCAGCTGAGAGCAGCATGGACCTCCAACCCTCTACTGACCTCAGAGTCTCCAGTTTGTTCTGTGGATTCTTCACAAGATCAAGCAGCTGCTTCACATCTGGTTCTTTCAGGGAGTTAAGGCTCACATCCAGTTCTCTCAGATGGGAGGGGTTGGACTCCAACGACGAGGCAAAAGAATCACAGCTGATCTCTGACAAACTGCAGTTCCTCAACCTGAATAAAGAATGAAATCTGTGAGCTGAAGCCAACAGGATGCAGGTTAATACAAACAGAAGCAGAGAAGAAGAATTCTCATGAATATTAATGACAACAGACTTCAGCTCTTAAACTCTGCAGCTCCACCAGATGCTCCATCCATACACACTCATGTTGTGCAGCCAAATGATTCACGTTTGGAAAGAAAAACAACCAGGATGAATTTAGGAGGAAACGGGGAAAATTCATGGAAATGTAGATAAAATGAGCTGTTTTATTAAAACTCTACTGATGTCTAATGTTTCTTCTACTGATGGAAACAAACTTATTGAAGAGTTGACAGAAGCAGAACTTGTTATTGTGACATGTTGTGTTTGAGGATTTCAGTCAGAACAAACATTCCAGCCTGATAAACATGTAGGAAGCAACGAGAGGTGGATTGATTGATCAGTTTGGCTGATTAATGGATGCTGATGTGCAGTTTGACAAAGTATCAGAATCAGAGGAGTTAGAGACCTCCCCCATCTCCACCAGGAAGCTACATACCTGAAGTCAAGGTGAATTCAGTCAAGCTGAGTGTTTTCATTTGTAACAGAGTTAAAGATGGACTTTAATGAAGAACTTCCAGCTCAGATTGAAGTAATAACTCACTTTGATCTTTGTGAATTTGATCTCATTCAACAATTTGAGCTTCTGATTTTCTTTCATGTAGGAGAAAATAAAAAACACACATCAGCATTGTGGTTCCTTGTAATCTCCTGTAGCTTCCTCCTCCTCCCTCACAGAGCTGCTCAACAATAGTTCTGTTCACATGGAGCACTTTTAACCCCATCCAACGTCCAATCAGGATAAAAATGCATCATGTAAACACCACAACTGATCCGATCGGCCTTGATTGGAAAGAAGAATCAGATCAAGAGGGGGGGTTTAAACCTTTTCACGATGGGATCAGCAGACAGAATGAACCATGTCTACACTCATTCCTGTTGTTTTGTGCTGGATGTTTCTGTGCAGGCTTGAACCATGTGGGGGTTATGTGATGTAGTGAACTTTCTGTGTGTGTGTGTGTGTGTGTGTGTGTGTGTGTGTGTGTGTGTGTGTGTGTGTGTGTGTGTGTGTGTGTGTGTGTGTGTGTGTGTGTGTGTGTGTGTGTGTGTGTGCAGGGTCTAGTTTGGTTTAAATATAACAGCACTTTAGCTGGCTGGGTGGGGTACAGTTATAGGTTGGGGGGTGTGGAGTCAGGGGTGTGCATAGCTTGCCTTAATTCCAGCATGTGGCAGATTCTCCTTGTTCTGTTAGAATCCTGGATGGGTTGATTTGCAGTCCAGTTGCTGTGCAGTACATTGTCCTACTAGGTGTGTAGTGTGGTTTTGTGTGCTTTGCAGTGCACTTTTTAAGCAAGCTGGTGTGTATTGTGCTTTGAACTCATCCCATCTGGAGGACTGTGGACTGTGGGCTGATAACTGGCTGTTCTACTGAACGGAACAAAATAAAGTGTAATTATCTTCCTCACCTCGTTGTGGTCTCTGTCCTGGTGTGTTGCTCTTTAGAAGAGACTCCTTTACATCACTGAGCTGTTACAATATTAAGCGGTCTAGTTAGTTTAGGACCTCTGACCACATAAGCTCCGTCACCTAAAACGTCTGATGGGCTCGACACAGGTGAAATTCATGGCCACCCAGGTGAAACCAACACACAGGACGCGACAAACAGCAGTGAGAGAGGCGGTGTCGCGCACCACGCTCTCACATCGCTTGTCTCCAATAAAAGTGATTGGTTGTGATATTTGAGGGAATTTATGCATTTTCAAAGCAGCACGTGACACATGAAGCATCAAGGATGAAGAGTCGGGAGATTTTGCTCCAACTGAAAGAAATCTTGCTGTTAACTCGACTTTACAAAAGAAAGGGTTCATCCTGTTTTAAAAACAAGGAAGCAGACTGGTGAACATCATCATTTGATGGCGGACCTCAACGGAAGAATTCAGCTTCTACTTGATCATTCAGTGAAATGCTCGCTGATTAGTTGTAGAGCCGTGTGACAGCAGCAAAAGCTGAACATTTTCTAACTTTCTTGTGTTGTGTTGCAAATCCCCATGTGCACGTCTACGGGAACGAAGGCAAAATTTCACATGCACAAATGTCGCCTGTCGTTTGGCTGGAGGAGGGCAGAAAAGAGAAAGATCTGAATCTGAAAACATGAAAAAATATTCATTTTACATTCAAATGAAAAATATTTCTGCTGTTTTTCTTTTCCATTTTCCTGTTTTTTTCTGTTATTGATCAAAAAGTTCAGGATGAAAACTTGATTCATCATCTTCTATTCCTGAAGACTGAAACATTTTCCAGACAAAAACATTTTGGTTGTGATTCAGCTCCATATTTCTTATCTGATGTTTCTCAACCTACATTCACACACAAGCTCTTCACAGCAACTCTGTGCTGTGAATAAATAAAGCAGAAGAAAGAAAGCCAGCAGGTAAACAGAGCAGCATTTCTCTCCAGTGATGGAGCATCCCTGCCTCTCTCCTTCATGGCTGTTCAGTCATCATCCTTTGTGTCTGTGTTTGGATCACCTGCACAGGCTCGTAGCAGTTCACCTTCTCAGCTTCTCTTTGGCTGCAGAGCTATGAAACACTGACTCTGCTCCACATTTTCACACATTTCTCACCTGATGGAAAGCTGCTCACACACACTCACCACTTCCTTCCATCCACTGTTACCTAGCAACAAGTTAGGTCATAGCTTCACTTGATTTCATTTTCCAATCATGTGATTTTCCTTCAGATCAATTCTTCTTTGTATTTTCCTTTTATCCACTTAACAGGAACATGTGTTTCAGTGTGAACTGACCTTGTGGAACAGAGATCATTTTTAATGACATGAAAGTCAACTGAGAATGATTTCTTTGAAATGATTAGTGTGACGAGGTTTTTGGCTGGAATATGTCATTATTAATGCATGTGAGTGAAGATAACTGCTGCTGGGATGAAAGCTGTTTTCTGATCCAGTTAAAGATGCTTCATTTCTATCAGTGATGGTGGGGAGTTGCTTCATATCGGCTGATTCATTATTATATGATCATTATTTCAGCCATAGATATTCACTAAAGCTCAACGTCTAGAAGCATCAGTCAGTGATTATATATTAGTTTCTGTCTGACAGAATCAAAGTCTTCTGCTTTTATTTAAAAAATCATCATTTTTTATGAACTGAAACACTGAGGACAAATAAAACATGGTGTCTGACCTCAGAGTCTCCAGTCTGCAGTGTGGACTCTCCAGAAATCCACAAAGATCTTTAACACCAGCCGTCATGTTCTTGTTCCAACTTAGATCGAGTTCTCTCAGATGAGATGGGTTGGACTCCAACGCTGAGGTCAAAGAAGCACAGCTGATCTCTGACAAACTGCAGTTCTCCAATCTGAATAAAGAATAAAAGCTGTGAGCTGAAGCCAACAGGATGCAGGTTAAAACAGTCCAACAGAAGCAGAGAAGAAGAATTCTCATTAATATTAATGACAACATGTTGCTGCTTCAATAAAGACGTAGAGACTTCAATCAGAGTGAGTTCTCTCAGCGACAGACATGACTCTGATTCTACTGGCTGAACTGGATGAAAAAAGACTTGAGAGTGTGATAATGGTGACAGGACACACACACTGAAACACGTTTCCATCACTGCAGATGTGAGCGACAGCAGATTGTCAGCTTGGTGTAAACGGCCTGTTAATGAAAGCAAACACTGGACTAATTAGCACATCAGTCCAGATGTTGCTTATCAAAGCTGTTTCTGGATGGAGCTGAACTGGATCACAATGTTTCTTTACATCCAAACTGGTTTCACATTTCACATCAATGTTTTTATAACCTGTTTCAGTTGAAATCTTCAGTGTTAAGACCTTGTTTTCATATTTGACATTTTTTCTTTCAGTTTCAGATTTTTATTTTCACTTTAAACTTTTGTCTCTGATCTGAGCTGCAGGACGTCACCTGACAGTGTTGTTGAATCCTGATAACAGAATAACAGAAGAGGCTGAATGGACTCCCTCCTATCATGCTGCCTTCAGGAAACCTGGGAACTACAATGATTTCTTTCATACTTCCTTTATTGAAATGACTGAAAACAACCAACAGCAGTGATAAAATGGCTCTCAGTTAACTGTAATGTGTTCAATAAACTTTTATAAAAGGAAAAAATCTGCTCCAAGAAACAGCAGTTTCTAGAAGTAACCTGCTCATTTGTGACGTTTTAACGGCAAAGAAATGTTAAAAACAGCAAAGCGACAGAAAGATCGATTAAAACATTTTCATCTAACAACAAAATGACATGAGATTCAATATGATCATGGTCTATTCATAAAGACTGAAATGTTGTTCATCTGGAAATGAAACTAAAGCTCCATCAGTGTTGCGATACTGAACCACTTTGTCCCTTTAAAAGATGCACATTTGCAGGTGAGTCACTGCGAGTCAGTAAGGACGGCGCTCATACATATAGACACACATATCTCTGACAAAACTATCATTTCTACTTTCCAAGTCATGTCAGTGGAAGCATTTTTTAAATAAGTAAAATATGTGATCCTCACTATGAACATTTCAGCTTTAATTTTGCTATATTTACTTTTTAAAAATGAAAACAATCTATTTTAAAACTACTTGTTTTATATCATCAAGTCAGATCAGTAGGATGTAAATGTGGTGGAAATTTTATATGTTCCACCTCACTTTTATTAACTTTATGTAGAACTTAATATTATAAATTAAATTTCATTCATATTCTGTAGATGGTGGTCTGCAGAGATGGATCCATGCTGGATTTTACATCATACTGGACCTTGTAGGAATAAATGTCCACATCTTCAAGTAGTGCACTGAAACCCAAACAGCTGGAAGGAGTTTCTGCAGCAGCTGACAGAGGAACATCCAGCTGAGTTTACAAAGGAAAACATCCAGCAGGGCAGGTGGAACAATGTGGACTGAAGCACAATCCTCTAGAAGGATGAGGTACAGGTACGGAGAAGCAGGAGGGACAAAAGCCCCAAAACTCCGACTGTCAGCTGCACTGCAAAGCCGTGTGCAGGTGCTGCAGGAGCAGAGACGTGATCTGCGATGGCTGGACTCCTGAAGAGTTTACTTAACCTCATAGTAAATCCTGTAGGTGGTCATGGTAACATAAATAAGCTCTTCTTCTCTTCATATAGCCTAACCTAGCTCTTAGTGTCATCATGTCTGTGTGTTCTCTTTGACTTCAGGTTTATTCATCCACGTTCTGGTTTTTACAAATACTGTTGCTCAGGGGCGCGGCCAGGAATTTTGGGCCCGATGAAAGACGATGACGTAGACCCCACCACTTGATTACAAACTTAGGATCTTTGTATTTGCTGCAACTGCTTCAAGCTGATCAAATAAATTGTCAGGGTTTGGTGGAGGTGAGGAGCCAAATGCAGGAACAGACCCAGGCATGCTGAATGAAGAATTTTTCTTCTCAGAACTCAGAACTGAACTGAAGGGAAGCGAACACAATGAACCAGCAAACAGAACTGAAACAAAGGGCTACAAATACTGGGAAACCAAACAAGAAACAGGTATAGTGAATGAAACTAACAAGACCAGGTGAAAACTATGAACAAAGGCTACACAGGAAACAAGGCAAGGAGACTGAACAGGAAAAAACTACCAAACAAAAAACAGGAAACCAAAACTGAGAAAAACGCCTGAAACTTCATATCATGACATAAAAAGCTTTTCATAAGAACAATAAAGATCTGTGGCTAAATCACAATGTACATGTCTAACTAGGCTATTTTAATATTGACGGTCACTTTAATACAGGCTTAGTGTTTCTAATCAACTATCCAGTATCCAGTGAAACAATTACAGGATATTTATTTTCTTCAATCTGATTATTTTGTAATTAAATTATTTATAATTAATGATAAAAAGAATGATATTCCCACAGACTCTCTGTAATAATGCTAAAGGCATGTCCCTGAACACATCGATGCTCACTTTCATCACTGGGACAGGGAGGTGAAACTGGGACTAGAAGAGATACTGGGACAGGAAGGGGGCTGGGACTGAGCTGGCTCATTTGTGTTTATGTGATAATGAGACAAGTTGAATTAATTTCATATAAATATATGGGTTAACATTTACTAGCACTTATTAAATGTTGGTTAACTCTCTGAGGTCTGTGGTGTTTTCCTCTCGTCTGGTCTGGTTGCATATGAATGTTTGTGAAGTCTCAGTCCTGTGAACTTTCTGGCTTAAAAGTTCGGCCTCTAAATTAGGCGCCTGCGAGCTCAGACAATGAAGAGGGTGAAGGTAAGTTAGCAGTAACCTGTGGATAACTAGCTTATTTCACTGGGCAACAGGTTAATTACAACCGATCACAAACTAAAGAGGCAAGAGACCTTTCTTGGAGAAAAATTGGGTCACTTATTGGAACCTCTATTTTTCTCTCTCACCTCTCTTTTTTCTTTTTGTCCTTTAAAAAAAAGCAGATTTCCTTTCTTGCCAAGTTGCACTGCAGGAGAGTGTAAACGGCTCTTACAAACTGCTGCTGCAGATGCAATAATGCCCTCCGATAGGACGGGACCAAACCATTTCATGCACTTCCATGGTGTTTGGTTAACATTAATATTCATCTTTTGTTTATCAGTTTACTGCTGAAAAACAAGTGAGAACATGGAGGTCATTAATTTTAATGCTATATTTTCTTATAACATTTAAAATGTTATACATTATTTTTAATGAAGGTTTGTTTGATAATGGTCTTATATATTTTACATATCTTGGGCCTCTATCAAGTCGTAAACCTTCTGAATCTTCCTAACTTTCCCCCCTATACGGCGCCCCTGCTCTGGCTGCCCAAACCAATTCCTGCTGTTTACAGCGTTTTACTTTCCTTCCTTTGCTAACCTGAGTGGAGACCTATGCTCATACTGCAGCAGTTGCTGCATTCAGGTACACTCGGACATCTGAGCTTCACTGTGAAGACTTCATCTTACAGTTGATGTTTGATGAAATTTGATTAATTGTCTTGGCTTAGAGGGGGGGGGGGCACCTGGGCTGGCCAGTCTTATTGGAAGGGTGACCTTTCCCCCCCCAGGACACCCAGCTTCACCCGTCCCTGCTCTGCTGACCCGATCTCCTCAGACAGCTCATTCCAGAGTTTCGGGTCTCTGAGCACAAAGGCTGCATCACCTCTGGTCTTCATGTCTCTGGGAGAACTAAAAGTCCTCTGGCAGAAGAGCTCAAACTTCTAACAGGCTCATCTGGTTGTAGAAGGTCTGATAAAGAGGAGGCTGAATGACCATGGAGGGCTTTAAAGTCAACAGTAAAATCTTAAAATCAGTTCTAAAACATACTGGGAGCCGGTGCAAAGTAGTGCTGGGTGATATGGTCTATAACTGATATCCTGATATAAATTTTACTTTATCCTGATACACGATGTGTATTTTGATGTTTTAAACTCTCTAAAACAGTTTAATTGCTAAATTCAACATCATCATGAATAAAAAGACACCAGTAAGATTTAAGTAAACTCTGCTAAATTTAACTTCATTATTATTTTTCATTTTTAACAAACTTTTATCTTTTAGACATTCTATTATATTACGGGGCACCACAACCCTAAATATCAACCCCAGCCTCTCCTGGAAGATCTCATTTGTTTACTTCATTTTCTATATTTACTACATATCTTCTGTATTTTTTTATTTATCTTTTCAATTAAAATATTTTCTTATTAACTATTTAGGTCATTTTTGTGTTGCATCAGATCACAGCAGAAGTATTCTAAGGTCTCCTTTCCTCTAGAATGACTTTATTTTTTTTCTTTTATTAAAAAGACCAAACAGCCTGATGTTACTGATCTTACTCATTTAAAAATGTAGATGTAAGTGGTTTTTCAGTCTCAGCTCAAACTTTCTACAAATGAAGGATGTTTAGCATCATCTGTAAGTACATTTCAAGTCATTGCTGTTAAGTCTGAAATACAGTAACTGTGCTCTGCAGAGGTGTACAATCCAGGTGCCATAAAGTAAAAGTCCTGTCCAGCAGCTGTTCCAACCAGTCACTAAACCAGCTGAATTTAATCAGCTCAGCTCCACAGCAAGGTAGATGATCCTGTTAGTGAAAACACCTGTTCTAAATGCACAGGTAGATCCAAAAACAATGCAGGACTTCTACTTAATGGCACCTGGATTATACACCTCTGGTGTTTTGGTTCATACATACTTCTGTACACGTTTCATGGTTATCACATCTGTGTGCTATTATTGTGTATTATTGTGTTTACTTGCAGCTCTCGTGCAAGTCTTTCCAAATCTTCATTCAGTGACTTGAACTTATTCACCCACGTGTCTGAGGCCTTCAGGTCAGCAACTTCTACTTCAAAATCTCTGACAGACACAGCGGGATGAAACTCAGGTTGACTTTGTCCACTGCACACTCGTGTGGATGAGTGTTGAACATAAAAAGACTTGTGTGCTCACAAAATCCCCAAAGCATGCTTTGAATGGCTGCAGGAGATCAGATGTGAAGCCTGCTAGCTGTTAGAGATTAAAATGTTGAGAGGAGCCACTTGCCGTACACGCATCTTTAAATTCTTTCAGTTTTTCAAAGTGCAGTAAACGACCGGTCTCAATATCCACAGTAAAAATTTCCAGCTTGTTTCCAAATGCAAAAACTGCTTGTTGAAGGAATAAGACTATTTCCAATGCTTTGCATTTTCCCACTGAGTTCGTTCAGATGTTCAGTCATGTCCACGAGATAATAAAACTTGAGGAGCCTCTAAGTGTCCGCTAGCTCGGGATGCTCGACGTCTTTCATTTGAAGAAAAGTCTGGATTTCACTCAGGCAAGCCGCAAAACAGCTAAACACCTTCCCTCTTGACAGCCAACATTACTGTGCAAAACCAGACCGGGATAGTTATTGTCAACTTCATCCAGCAGTGCTTTAAACTGGCGATCATTTAAAGCTCGGGCAACAATAAAGTTAACCACCTGAATGACCAGCGACATCACTTCATCAAGCTGCTTGTCACACATTTGCCCACAAAGTGTCTCCTGATGTGGAATGCAGTGGAAACTGAGGATGGGTCTATTTTCCTGCTCACAAAGAAGCGCTACAAATCCTCTGTTATTTCCCACCATGCACGGAGCCCCATCAGTACACACAGAAATAAGTTTATCCATTGGTAGATTTTTTTCTTTTAACTCCATGAAAGACTTGAATAAATGCTCTCCTCTCGTTGTTCCTTTCAGCGGCAAAACAGCAAGACTTTCCTCACTCGGCGTGTCACCTGCAACGTACCGTGCAATAATACTGAACTGGGATAAATGACTGATATCTGTTGATTCATCCAAGGCGAGGGAAAAATATCTCGCTGCATTCGTGTCATTCACTTGTTTCTCTACTTGATTTGACATCATTATGGTACGATCATGTACAGTTCTTGCTGACAACGGCATATCTTGTCTTTATCCTTAAAGGGGTGCTATTATAGTATTTCAAGTTTTCTGAGCTTTCTACAGTGTTACAGTGTTGAATCCTCATCAGACATGTGAACGGCACTGTTTTTTATCACCTAAACGCATGTTTGCGTTTGAGTTCCAGCACTCTCTCCGTTTGGTTTCCATAGCGACGAAAAATGCGTTGTTTTAGAGTTTTTTCTACTTCGAAATCCTTGTGACGTCCCAGGGAATAAGGTTCGGTGATTGGTTACCTTCTACTGGTTAACAAGGGCATGTACACATACATCAGGCGGGTGGAAAACGTGGGATAAAGTTATTTCCAACGATGGCTGGTGAGTTTACCAAAGAGAGACATCCTGCTGCATTCGTTGCTGTGGGTTGCTGTTTTCCACTTCGTTTTCAGGGTCTGATTCAGGTTCCAACATGTAAGGCTGTATGCTATGTGTTGACATTGTATTTTTTTTTTTTTTTTTTTTTTTTTACTGAGTTCATATTAGCCTAATCCTTCTGTTTATGAGATGTTACAATGACGGCGAAAGCAGATGCGGTGCACGCTCCCGATGTAGTGCATTGGCGGGAGGCGGGGATTAATGCGGAAGAGTGTCATTCCACTCGTTTTGCCCACAGCTTGATCTGACAGCCTACGGAGAGGGTCGGTCTGAAGTAAATAAAGTGATTTGTGACAATAATTCGATCAATCCCAGCCCTTCTGGGCTCAGAAATAAAATTAAATTAGCCCGAAATGCACAGAATAGTTCCACTTTAAAATCATCAAAAAGCTCATTGGTGACATCAATCATGAACGCTTTGGCTTATTCACCATCTGCAAACAGCTTCCCGCTCCTCACAAACGCTAAAGAACCAGCAAAGCGAGCCGAATTCCAGTCACCTTGTCGGGCCCACACACGGAGCTGCTGCTGATTAGCCTGTACTCTGGACCGTAGTTTCTGCTGTCTCCCGCTGGATATTTCACTGCAAATGTGGCATGGTGTGTGTCAAAGTGGCGCTTTATATTTGACCGTTTCATTGATGAAATTTTATCATTGCATATTAGACACATTACAGAACCTGCTCTCTCCACAAAGGCAAATTCTTCTGTCCATTCCTGTTGAAATGTACGGTACTCCTCATCTGTTTCTCTTTTCACCATCTTCTTGGTTGGAAGGGTTCACTCTGAACAAAGTCGGCTCTAGAAATGCATACTTGAGGGGGCAGGCAGATATGTGAAGGGGGCATCATGCGTGCACATCACGCTTCTGCTCTTTTTGTTGTTATTGTTTTTTGTAACTGTTTTCTTAATGGGACTGTTGGAGTCTGACACTCTTAAGAAATGGATTGCACTTCATCAGGCCTCGAACCAAAGACCTGTCCAGCTTGGGTGTCCCACCAGAAATTAAAGCTCCTGCTGGTATAGCTCTTAGGGTCACTGAGGCATGCAAACCCTTTGACCACAATAAGGTGGCGATCCCTCAAAAGGGGGAAAGGAATAAAAAAAATTATAGATACATTAAAATAATAAAAAAATGACAAATATCAATGATCAAAGTTTTATCAACCAACAACAAAACAAATGTCTCATTCGATAGCCAAATAACAATAAACTAAACTATTAAGCTAAGCTGAAATAGTTAGGCCTATCACAAACAACAAAAACAGGGCAGAACATCAAACCCCAAACCACAATAAGGTGGCATTCCCTCAGAGGAGAAACGAAATACACAAATATTAGATATATTAAAGCAAGAAAAAAATTACAAATACCAATCATCAAAGTTTTAACAGCAAACTACATAACAAATGTCTCATTAGACAGCCAAATAATAAACTAAAATATAAAACTAAGCTGGCATAGTTCAGCAAAAAACAAAAACAACCAACACAGAACATTACATTTTTTCTTCATTTTATTCACCTTCTCCTCTTTCTTTTTTTTTTTAAAACTCAGTCTCTACTTTACAATAACTAATAATATCTAATTAACTAATAATTACATTGGGGGGGGCTGAGCCCACAACTTCGTAGAGGAATCTTTACTGTTTGTGTTATTTATGTCATGTCAGATGCTTTCATCCAAAGTGAGTTAGATATGATACTGAGAACTACACAAGCACGAAATCAAACAGTAGAGGACATCATAGGAAGGTGCTGGTGGACTGCTGACATGTAATGCAACAGGCTTCCCCGCCCCCACAATATTACCTCTGTTAAAATACAAAGAATGCTAAACGACAGTCGTAGTAGAGGTAATAATCTCTACATGTATAACTGCAAACATCAAATACAGCTCAGTCTAGTGGTCTACTGTGTCCCTCCCAGTCTCCAACAGCCCATCCTGGAGCAACACAACCATACACCAACCACCATCCTCATTAATACGTAAACACCCAAAAAGCTGAGATCATGATACGACTGTTTTCTATTCCAAATATACTGAAGCAACATAAGATGTAATACCATCAACCAAACAGCTGGACTTTAACGGAACAGCCAGAGACCTGCAGGTAAACAGTAAATAGCATTATAATAAAGCAGTGACCTGCAGGTAAACAGTAAATAGCATTATAATAAAGCAGAGACCTGCAGGTAAACAGTAAATAGCATTATAATAAAGCAGAGACCTGCTGGTAAACAAATGAGTAAATATTATATTAAAGATGTTTGTTTTCTATCTACATCTGAACTGAAGTTGCATCTAGAAACAAAACTTCCACACTGATGTTAAAGCTGTTTTTATCTACTGCAACACGACGCACGCACATGCACACACGCACGTGCACCCTCCCAGCAGCACCTCCTCCTCCTTCGTGGTTTTGGGAAATTCGGAACGTTTTCCAGTCTCACACACACTTCCCCACTGGATTTAATGCAAATGTATGGAACAGAAAAAGACGAGGCTAACGGTTTAGCATAATTAGCTTAACCTTGGAAGTACCAATACTGTCATGAATGATCTGCTTCATGTTCACGTTACTTTGAAGACATACTAATTAAAATGAGTAGTTTGTTTTCCTACTTCATATGTTGACCCAGAGCCTGGCTGTCTACTGGTAGCCAAGAGTTGATTCTCCTCTTTAAAAGAATCATCTGATGTGTATTTTAACCGCTGAATATGTCCACCCTAATTCAAAATAACAGCAGAGTTCAGATTAGGACTAAAACACCGGGCTGTCAGCCAATAAAACACGGAGGTGTCCCCGCTTCTGTAAACTTCTTCTCTGATTGGCCACATTGTTGTACCTGTGTTGCATTCACTCAGGTCAGGAAATTAAAAACTACCTTCTTATTTAATGTCATAAGGCAGCTGAGTTGATGTAAACTTATTTCTTCTGGGCTGAAAAATCCTTCGGGGCTTGATGAGAAATGTTCGGGGCTCGGGCCGGGAATACCCAGGCCAGACGTGTTCTGAGCAGGCACACCACGCATCCAGTGTTCATGTGTGATTCAATAATGCTCCCACTGACAGGCTTACACACTTAAAAAGCAACAATAACCTGTTGACACAACATATAGATGGTATATACTACTGTATTTATTGTTAATTAGTTATTAAGTAGCTTATCTCACGATGTAAATCGCTACGAGGTATTTAACTGAGCTTCACTTCTTCATAATTTTACTGCTGCAGCGCCTCAGCGAGGGGAGAAACCTGACACCCACCAATCAGGCTGCTTGTCAACTCATTTGCATACTAAATGCTGATTGGTTGTTCACTGGGGGAGAAGGAGGGGGGGTCAGGTAATGTAATGCTGTACAACCGGCACGCAGCTCTGTGCAGAGGGAGAGAGTTTAGGTAGTTTGTGCAGTTTTGGCGGATTTGATTTGAGGGGGCAGAGTATTTGTTTGAGGGGGCATTGCCCCCTCTTGCCCCTGCCTAAAGCCGGCCTCGATTCTGAATAAATAAGCTTCCTAAAAATGAGGTAGTATTACTTCTTGGTCTCAAAATGACTCGTGTAGGCTGTTGTAAATGATCCACTAAAATGAGAGTTTCAGGGTTTCGGACCCTCCCACACACCGGAGTACAGAGAGGATTGGCTCTTTGCTGCCCACCACAGTGAAAACTTGTGGATGAAAATATAGATACGGTAGATTAAAATGTGTGGATTTTTTGTTTTGTTTATTGCGATGGGTTTTTCTGTATTATTATTCTTTTTTTTTTTTTTTACCAAAGTAACAGCAAGATTATGGATGAATTTTTCTTTGAAGAAATTTCTGCTGATTAATCTGAAAGTCAGACGCAGTCATAAAAAGAGCCGCATCTGGCTCACGAGCCATAGGTTCCTGTTCCGTGTTATGGTTTAACATCCATGGTTGATAAACCAACAAGGATAATTCAACAATGTTAAACTCTTTCAGAAAATATTTTACAAAAAATAAAGTAACTGCACCATAATAAAATATTTGAAAATGGTAAAACTAAGAAAACACACATCAGTAAAAATAAAACGTGTATTACATTTCGAGAATTTTATTTTAAATTTGTTGTTACACAATTATTTTTACTGATGGAGCATCCAGGAATAGCTATCAGTAGTGCTGATTGATTTTATCTTTAGATTTAGGCCATGGGTGTATGCCTTATACAACAAACATGATGAAGTTGGCAAAACATTATTATCAAGCCTTCTAAATACCTTTCAATGTATGACATTTTCTTTGCCATGAAATATCTCATGTGTAACATTAGTAGTTTCTGACAAAGTAAAACTAGAGACATGACTTCATGATGGAGTCTGAAGACAGACTGAAATATTAATATGAAGTTTTAGGTGCTACAGTGAATAAACCTCCTCCCCTCGACATTCACATCTCTCTTCCTAAAACACACCTCAACCTGCAGCTGACAGAGAGATGAAGGGTCGTTCTGTATTCTCAGATATTTTCTACACGTTATTTCTGAAGTTACTGGCTACTTAGCTAATGCTATGCTAGTTGGGACAACCACAGCGATGTTATTGTTAACATAGACGGGGAGCACCTTAAGCTAGTTTAGCACAACTTTAACAATGCAGTGGAAATAAAAAGCTGACCGACGCAATGAAATACCCGTCACTTGTCATCATACATGGCAGAGTTAAGCTGAAACTGGAGACATGCGGAGTCATTAATTTCACAACATTATTATAAACCTAGCTGTGGACAAGCTCCACTCAGCCCAGTGCTGTAATGTAACCTGGATGTAGCTTCCACTGTTGGACAGACAGGGGGATGACTGTGGGATTGAATGGAGTCAGAGCTCCATCTAGTGGACAAATACTGCAAGGACATCATTCTGCACAACTACAAGACTTAAAAGTGTTTATTTACCATTTTATGATGAATTCAGAATAAATCGGTGGTTAATCAAGAAAAGACAATGGTGGATAATGGCCATTTTGAAAAGTGTCAAGTGTGGCTGACTTAAACAATAGTGGAAGAATTTAATAATTATTTTGTTGATATGAGGCCATCACTCACAAAACATTTCAGTGCAGGAAAAAGACAAGTTTCTCTTCAGAAACAATCAGTATAAATATGAAGTTTATGTTCCTATGTGGAGGGACTAAAAAGGATGTTATTGACACAGTTTAGGCATTTATAAATAAAAACAAAGCTGATATAAACCAAATAGATATGATGATTATAAAAGAAGTTATTGATGTAACTGCTAAACTTCTCACCTATATTTCTAAACAGTCGTTCCTGCATGATATTGTTCCAGATCACATGAAGATAGCAAAGGTTATTCCAAGTCTTACAAATGGTAAAAAGCATCTCATGGAAAATTATAGGCCCATATTTGTTCTTCCTCAGTTTTCTAAAATTTTTGTGAAACAATTTGATACATTTTAAAAAACATGATTAAGTCAACAACAACATGGACTCTGAGAGAACCGAACTACAACATAAGTCATCAGGAATATGCTTCAGTTCTGCTTTGGATAATAATACATTTTCTGCAGGTATATTTATTGATGTAAAGCAAGACTTTGACATGATTGATCATGGTCAACTACTGAAATAACTTGAGAACTCTGGGAGTCGAGGTTCTGTTCTTTCTTGGATTAAAAGTTATCTAGATAATCATCAACATGTTCAATTAAAAGCTTCAGTATCTGGACTGAAGAGCAGAACATGTGGAACACCACAAGGTTCTGTGATCAGTCCAAAACTTTATTATTTTTAAAAACATGATCGTCTTACCTGTTTAAATGTGTTTTATTTGACGGCGACACAACATCAGTTTGTTTAGAAAAATAAATTAAAAGAACCTTTTTTTATTTTTTGATAGAAAGATAACTAAATTTATCCAAAACTGGGTTTGATATAAAAAAAAGCTGAAAATATATCAGAAAGCAAATTGATGATATTTGGAAGTAAGAAAGAGTCACTTAAAGAGGAGAAACTAAAATTAGATGGTATTGAAACTGAAAGAGGTTTGATGATAAATTTCTAGGGGTTGTAACAGACTCTAAATTAACTTGGAAGCATCATCTACATTATATTAAAAACAATTATTTTGTATAAAACTGCAGTTTAATTGACAAATAAAGCTGTGTCTATAATTTATTGTACGTTAATATCCCATATGAGACTGACTATGTTGAGCAGTGGGGTGGCGCCCACAAGACAACACTTAATGACATTGTTGTATTACAGAAACCTGTCATACGCCTGATAAATAACGCTGATTATTATGATCATACACATCCATTGTTTATTAAATCACATTTGATTAAATTTGAGGATTTAGTTTATTGTAAAACAATCCAAATTTTATAAAAAATGCTAAACTAAATATTCTTCCAGAAGGTGTCCAAAATATTTCAAGCTTCAGCAAACTAAATATAACTTCAGAGATTGTTGTAAATTTATTCTTCCAAAATCCAGAAAAGATGAAACAAAGATGTTGGTCTTGTTGGGGGGTTCAACTATGGAATAAACTTAGTAATGAGATTAAAACAATGTAATTCTTTATTTAAAAAGAAAGTTTACCAGTTTATTTATGAGAGATGTGTAACTGCATGAACTTATTATCTTTACAAAGGTCACATACTGTATATGTAGTACATTTGTTTTTTGTTGGTATCATTTGTACAAAACTCATCTGATGTAAGTGTATACTTATATATGCATACAAGCTTTCTGCTTCTGCCTGTTTTGCTCTTTCAGTTGTTGATGTATAAAGAAATGAATTATCTGTGACTGAAACAAATAAACTACACTTCTTATAAAATGCATTTTAATGCATTTCTATTGTTGTTTGTTAAAGATCAAAATGAAAACTTGATTCATCATCTTCTATTCCTGAAGACTGAAACATTTTCCAGACAAACAAACATTTTGGTTGTGATTCAGCTCCATATTTCTTATCTGATGTTTCTCAGCCTACATTCACACACAAGCTCTTCACAGCAACTCTGTGCTGTGAATAAATAAAGCAGAAGAAAGAAAGCCAGCAGGTAAACAGAGCAGCATTTCTCTCCAGTGATGGAGCATCCCTGCCTCTCTCCTTCATGGCTGTTCAGTCATCATCCTTTGTGTCTGTGTTTGGATCACCTGCACAGGCTCGTAGCAGTTCACCTTCTCAGCTTCTCTTTGGCTGCAGAGCTATGAAACACTGACTCTGCTCCACAATTTCAAACATTTCTCACCTGATGGAAAGCTGCTCACACACACTCACCACTTCCTTCCATCCACTGTTACCTAGCAACAAGTTAGGTCATAGCTTCACTTGATTTCATTTTCCAATCATGTGATTTTCCTTCAGATCAATTCTTCTTTGTATTTTCCTTTTATCCACTTAACAGGAACATGTGTTTCAGTGTGAACTGACCTTGTGGAACAGAGATCATTTTTAATGACATGAAAGTCAACTGAGAATGATTTCTTTGAAATGATTAGTGTGATGAGGATTTTGGCTGGAATATGTCATTATTAATGCATGTGAGTGAAGATAACTGCTGCTGGGATGAAAGCTGTTTTCTAATCCAGTTAAAGATGCTTCATTTCTATAAGTGATGGTGGGGAGTTGCTTCATATCAGCTGATTCATTATTATATGATCATTATTTCAGCCATAGACATTCACTAAAGCTCAACGTCTAGAAGCATCAGTCAGTGATTATATATTAGTTTCTGTCAGACAGAATCAAAGTCTTCTGCTTTTATTTAATAAATCATCATTTTTTATGAACTGAAACACTGAAGACAAATAAAACATGGTGTCTGACCTCAGAGTCTCCAGTCTGCAGTTTGGACTCTCCAGAAATCCACAAAGATCTTTAACACCAGCCGGCATGATGTAGTTCCAACTTAGATCGAGTTCTCTCAGATGAGATGGGTTGGACTCCAACGCTGAGGTCAAAGAAGCACAGCTGATCTCTGACAAACTGCAGCTCTTCAATCTGAATAAAGAATAAAAGCTGTGAGCTGAAGCCAACAGGATGCAGGTTAAAACAGTCCAACAGAAGCAGAGAAGAAGAATTCTCATTAATATTAATGACAACATGCTGCTGCTTCAATAAAGACGTAGAGACTTCAATCAGAGTGAGTTCTCTGACAAAATTCTCATTTCTACTTTCCATGTCATGTCAGTGGAACCATTTTTTAAATAAGCAAAATTTGTGATCCTCACTGTGAACATTTCAGCTTTAATTTAGCCTCTTTTGCTTTTTAAAAATTAAAACAATCTTTTTAAGACTACTTGCTTTATATCATCAAGTCAGATCAGTAGGATGTGGTGGAAATTTCATATGTTCCACCTCACTTATATTGACTTTATGTAGTCCTGAAACCTGTCACTGAGTCCACAGATCTCATGTCTAGAGGAAGGGACTTCCTCTACTGCTAAGTTAAATGCTAAGTTAAAATCTTTTAGTAAGGTCACGTATACAACTAGATCTTCACTGGACAAACAGCAGATTTCTACCATCACACATTTATGAAATGATGATTTCATGGCTGGAGAAACAGAATAACTGCAAAACAAGCCATTAATAAAGAAATGATACTTTCACAAATGTTGGAGTTTTGAAAAATCTTCCCTTTATGTAAATACTTGTGCTTTCGTTCCGCTTGTAAATCTCTGAAATGGCATTGGTACGGACAACCCGCCCCAACAGGGTCAGTGTTGGGGCCTAAATTGTTCATTTTATATATAAAATGATTTATGTTCAGTGTCAGCTGTTTTAAAATGTGTTATTTTTGCAAATGACAAAATAATTTTCTGTTCAGGTAATGAATTAAATGATGTAATAGGAACTGCAACAGAAGAGATAGGAAAACAAAAATCCTTGTTTGATTCAAATAAAATATCTTTAAATGTAAATAAAACAAAATGTATTATAATTGGGAACCATGAAAAGAAATGAGTATTGATTTAAAATTTGAAAAAATAAAAATAATAAAACTGTCTGAAAATAGGTTCTTAGGAGTGGTCCTTGATGATAAACTGAGTTGGAAACCTCACATTGATTATCTGTGTGGAAAAATAGCTGGAAGTGTTGGTCTTCTATCAAATGTAGATATAGCTAAAATCCAAAATATTACTTACCTTGTACAATGCTTTGGTATTACCAGATTTTAATTATTGTGTAGAAGTCTGGGGGACCACTTTTAAGACTACTCTGTAAAGATTAGTTATTCTACCAAAAAGAGCCAAAAGGGTTATCAATCATGCAGGATATATAGATCATACCAATAATTTATTTTTGAAAGTATGTTGCCTTAAACTCTGCGACTTAGTTCAGTTTAAAATAGCACAATTTATGTTTAAAGTTCAAAGTAAGATGCCATATAATATCAAAAGATGTTTAAAGACAGAGTTGCTGTGTGCAACCTGAGAGGTAAAGCCATGTTACAGAAGCCATATGTACGCACCGCCATAAAAAGCAGATGTATATCCATTTATGGAGTAAACTTGTGGAATGGACTAAGTGATGATTTCAAATCATGAATTAATATTTTACATTTCTAAAAACAAAAAAAAGATAAGGAATTATTATTGGATAAATATATATAAAAAAACAATTCATCATTTAATCTGTTGTTTTAATTTTGTCTTTTGACTGATGATTCAGTCTGTAAAGGTTTGCTCTATAATTGTGTTCAACAAAAGACTGTAAATTAGGAGTAGTATCTAAATAAGCATTGGGCCTCCTACTGCTCCTTCTCAAATAACACTGTTATACAAATGTGAATTTTTGTTCCTGTACTGTATATGTGTTTGAGATGAATTTAAAAAAAAAAAAAAACATGTCTCACAGCTGCTTCAGGTGGGAGGAGAAGGGCAGCAACTCAGTTTCTTTATGGTGAACCTGTCAGCGAGGAGGTTTACTTCAGAGTTAGTTACCATGGAAACAGATAAGACTTGTTCGCTTTCTGCAACAGAAACCAAGAGTTTTCTTCAACTCAGGGTGAACATACTTATTGTTTCAACATAACCTGCCAGGTATGCTGCCCAGCAAGCAGACCCTGATCACATGACCTCAGGGATCTGTTTGCCACATATGGCTGTAAAAGTTCACTGATATAATGTGGAGCCTGAAGCAGCATTGTGCACGTTAACACCAGAACTTTGTAGTGTCCTCTGTAGTGGGTTGGCAGCCAGTGTAGCTGAGCTAATACAGGTACATAAGGATGTTAAAGTACTAGTTAGGAGCCATGCAGCAGCGTTCTGAACAACTTGAAGACGTTCCAGAGATTTCTTCTTGAGGCAAGTGAAAATAGAGATACAGTAGTCCAGCTATGAGCATATAAAAGCATGTATGATCATTTCCAGCTGTAAACGTGACACAATAGTCTTTATCTTAGCAATATTGTTCCCACTTTGTTTATTAATTGGCTTCTGTTTATAGAACAACACTGGTAAACATGAGTAAACATTACAAGCAAACAGAACACTTGGGGGGCATTTAGACGTCTATTGGAAAATGTTTTGTGTCCAGTATTAATCTGAGCTGTTTGCAGTGTTTTCTAGTCTTTAGATGAAGTCCATTTCTCCCATTTCCAGATAAAGGAGGTTCATTTGGTCCTCAAGCTGAAAGTCAACTTTTCCACAGCAAGGATTTCTTTAACTTTATCCATCCACTGATTAAGGGTTGGGGGATCCGCCTCATGCCAGTTACTTGTGAAAGTTGTTTTAACAAGTCCATAATAGTATTTTATATAAATATCAGTCTTTTTCCAAAGCATTGTCTTCCAGTACAATAAAATACAGTCATACCTTTATTAGGGGTCTAGAAACCCAAATTCATGCCTCCAGTTCTACACACATCTTCCCAAAAGGCTGTAAGTTTTGGACATAGCCAGAAGATATGGGAGTAATTGGCGTTGGGGTTTCTGCACTGCCTCCAGCATTGTTCCTGTGACTGGGATGGTTTGCCTTTACTGTGGGTGGAATGAAGGAAAGGATAAGGTTCTTCCAACCAAATATCCTCCACCTCTTCCAACTTGTGAATGAGTGCTGTGCTCTCCACACAGAACACCAAACTCCCTGTGATTTATTTCTGCTTAGTTCGTTCTCCCATTTTGTTTTGATACGGCCTGAGTTATTCCTCCTTTGGATCCAGAAACCCTGGTAGATTTTAGAGATCATTTTAACATAACATTTAAAATATTATACATTATTTTTCATGAAGCTTTGATAATGTTCTTATATATTTTACATATTTTGGGCCTCTATCAATTCGTAAACCTTCTGAATCTTCCTAACTTTTCCCCCCTATACGGCGCCCCTGCTCTGGCTGCCCAAACCAATTCCTGCTGTTTACAGCGTTTTACTTTCCTTCCTTTGCTAACCTGAGTGGAGACCTATGCTCATACTGCAGCAGTTGCTGCATTCAGGTACACTCGGACATCTGAGCTTCACTGTGAAGACTTCATCTTACAGTTGATGTTTGATGAAAATTGATTAATTGTCTTGGCTTAGGGGGGGGGGGGGGGGGGGGCACCGGGGCTGGCCAGTCTGATTGGAAGGGTGAGCTGTGCCCCCCCCAGGCCACCCAGCTGTACCCGTCCTTGCTCTGCTGACCCGATGTCCTCAGACAGCTCATTCCAGAGTTTCGGGTCTCTGAGCACAAAGGCTGCATCACCTCTGGTCTTCATGTCTCTGGGAGAACTAAAAGTCCTCTGGCAGAAGAGCTCAAACTTCTAACAGGCTCATCTGGTTGTAGAAGGTCTGATAAAGAGGAGGCTGAATGACCATGGAGGGCTTTAAAGTCAACAGTAAAATCTTAAAATCAGTTCTAAAACATACTGGGAGCCGGTGCAAAGTAGTGCTGGGTGATATGGTCTATAACTGATATCCTGATATAAATTTTACTTTATCCTGATACACGCTGTGTATTTTGATGTTTTAAACTCTCTAAAACAGTTTAATTGCTAAATTCAACATCATTATGAATAAAAAGACACCAGTAAGATTTAAGTAAACTCTGCTAAATTTAACTTCATTATTGTTTTTCCTTTTCAACAAACTTTTTATCTTTCAGACATTTTATTATTTTACGGGGCACCACAACCCTAAATATCAACCCCAGCCTCTCCTGGAAGATCTTATTTGTTTACTTTATTTTCTATATTTACTCAATATCTTCTATATTTATTCATTCAATTATTTCCGATTAAAATATTTTCTTATTTTATTATTTAGGTAATTTCTGTGTTGCATCAGATCACAGCAGAAGTATTCTAAGGTCTCCTTTCCTCTAGAATGACTTTATTTTTTTACTTTTATTAAAAAGACCAAACAGCCTGATGTTACTGATCTTATTCATTTAAAAATGTAGATGTAAGTGGTTTTTCAGTCTCAGCTCAAACTTTCTACAAATGAAGGATGTTTAACATCATCTGTAAGTACATTTCAAGTCATTGCTGTTAAGTCTGAAATACAGTAACTGACGACGGACATTACTGCAAAACCAGACCGGGATAGTTATTGTCAACTTCATCCAGCAGTGCTTTAAACTGGCGATCATTTAAAGCTCGGGCAACAATAAAGTTAACCACCTGAATGACCAGCGACATCACTTCATCAAGCTGCTTGTCACACATTTGCCCACAAAGTGACTCCTGATGTAGAATGCAGTGGAAACTGAGGATGGGTCTATTCTCCTGCTCACAAAGAAGCGCTACAAATCCTCTGTTATTTCCCACCATGCACGGAGCACCATCAGTACACACAGAAATAAGTTTATCCATCTGTAGATTTTTTTATTTAAACTCCATGAAAGACTTGAATAAATGCTCTCCTCTCGTTGTTCCTTTCAGCGGCAAAACAGCAAGACTTTCCTCACTCGGCGTGTCACCTGCAACGTACCGTGCAATAATACTGAACTGGGATAAATGACTGATATCTGATGATTCATCCAAGACGAGGGAAAAATATCTCGCTGCATTCATGTCATTCACTTGTTTCTCTACTTGATTTGACATCATTATGGTACGATCATGTACAGTTCTTGCTGACAACGGCATATCTTGTCTTTATCCTTAAAGTTATCAAAAAGCTCGTTGGCGACATCAATCATGAACGCTTTGGCTTATTCACCATCTGTAAACAGCTTCCCGCTCCTCACAAACGCTAAAGAACACCGGAGTACAGAGAGGATTGGCTCTTTGCTGCACGCAACAGTGAAAACTTGTGGATGAAAATATACTGTATATATACGGTAGATTAAAATGTGTTGATTTTTAGTTTTGTTTATTGTGATGGCTTTTTCTGTTTCATTTTTATTTTAATCAAAGTAACAGCAAAATTATGGATTCATTTTTCTTTGAAGAAATTTCTGCTGATTCATCTGAAACTCAGATGCAGCCATAAAAAGAGCTGCATCTGGCTTGCGAGCCATAGGTTCCTGTTCTGAGTTATGGTTTAACATCCATGGTTGATAAACCAACAAGGGTAATTCAAGAACATTAAACTCTTACAGAAAACATTGACTAAAATTAAAGTAACGGCACCAGAATAAAATATTTGAAAATGGTACAACTAATGTTAAACAGAGTTGCTAAGTAATAAATCAGGTTTGAAATAGATGCAATAATAAAGATGTTCCATATTATTTTAAGAAAAACAGTAATGTAAAAGTAGAAAATAGTAGGGTCCGACCTGTATGGAATTTTTAAGGCTGATGCCATTAACTGGCAGAAAAAACTTCACGATAAACTATCAATCAGACAATTAATTAGAAAAATATATAATGCATAAAATAAACTGCTTTTCGGTTGCTTAATACTTACACCAAAAGATATTTGAATTTTGGACAGTACAATTTTGTCTTTCACAACATTTTTTCCTTTAGTAGGCAGAAAAATTTAATGATCACCTATTAATCAGACAATTTATTTGAAAAATATATTATGCATAAAGTAACTTCTTTTGTGGTTGTCACAATATTTTGTCATTTTTATGTGTTTAATTTAATAAAGGAAACACAAAATGCATCAGTAAAATTAAAACATGTATGTGTTAAGTTAGGAGAATTTGATCTGAAATTTGTTGTTACACAATTATTTTTACTGATGGAGCATCCAGGAATAGCTATCAGTTGTACTGATTGATTTTATCTTTAGATTTAGGCCATGGGTGTATGCCTTATACAACAAACATGATGAAGTTGGTAAAACATTATTATCAAGCCTTCTAAAGACCTTTTAATATCTGACATTTTCTTTGCCATGAAATATCTCATGACATATATCATATATGAACCAAAATAAAAACCAGATTTTCTCAAATGTCAAAAGATATCATCTTTGATTGAGCTGTATTTTATGTTTAATGGTCATAAATGGTCTGGCACTAATTGTAACACATAGAAAGTCTGTTCCAGTCTGTGTAACATTAGTAGTTTCTGACAAAGTAAAACTAGAGACATGACTTCATGATGGTGTCTGAAGACAGACTGAAATATTAATATGAAGTTTTATGTGCTGCAGTGAATAAACCTCCTCCCCTCGACATTCACATCTCTCTTCCTAAAACACACCTCAACCTGCAGATGACAGAGAGATGAAGGGTCGTTCTGTATTCTCAGATATTTTCTACACGTTATTTCTGAAGTTACTGGCTACTTAGCTAATGCTATGCTAGTTGGGACAACCACAGCAATTTCCATGTAAAGTCTATGTGGAGGCTTGGCAAGGGGGCGTCGAGCTTTCTTACGTCGGCGTAACACACAGAACACGCTGAATGTTTTTTTTTAAGCCAGTGATGGAAAATCTGAACATTGGCCGCTTGACGCGGGGCGTCAACCAATCAGAGCGATCAGCTCGCAGCTTCTGGAGGATATGTGGTGAACCCAGACACAGGGCTGAGATGCCCTACGACAGTGCTCATGCATGCAGCTCACTTATGGCTCGTGAAGCAGCCATTGGCTTTCTGAAAATGCTATCTAAACAAGTCATAATGATCCTCATCGGTGCAGTTCTCTCCACAAACAGCTGCAGGCTTCTTGCAGAAACTTTGCTGTCCTAACGGCCCTAACTGACCCTGTCAGAGTTGCCAGTTTTTGGTGATTTCAGCTGCACCGAACTCCACCAAAGAGCTGCTCCGTCAGTAGCTCCGTCAGAAAGCTCTATATGGCAAGCCAAAAGGGCCAAAATTTCGCCACTTAAATAGCACGTTGGCATAACAACGCCATAAAATACGCCGCTTTTCTTCACAAAGCAGTGTTAAAAGCGCGATTTTTTAAGGCTAAAACGGCATAAAATACACCGTTTCGATAAACGCCGTAAAAAACGACGTTCTGTATAGTTCCTGAACACGTGTAAAAAGTGCCTTTTTCTGCCACTTTTACGGGCGTTAAAAACCGCGTTTTGTGCAATTACAATGCGTGTAAAAAACTGCGTTTTTTAAGATAATTATCCCAACCCCCTTTCTGAACTGCCACTGAAATTGAACCGTAATCATCCCATCAATAAAGAATAAGAGCAGACATCACCAGTTCATCACAGAGTTCCTTTGCTGTATGAGTCGTTCCGATAAGCCCATTCTGGTGTTTGTTAAGCTCTCTGCTTGTGTACTTGTCTGCAATGAAATCCAAATGCACTGCCAGGAGACACGCTCCAATATTGACATTGACATACATATTCCTAACTTCGCATTTGTGGCTTATAAAACAACACTATAATGTGCAATAATTTTTTATTAAACTACCCGTGTGGTAGCGTCTCGCTCATCTGTACTAATTATTAATTAGCATTTTAATTACCATTTAGAGTTCATTTAACGTCTTCCACGGTCACTAAAGAGGCAGAGGATGGCTTCAGTCTATTTGTATGATGAGTTTACCTCCATATTAAGGCACAGAGCTGGGATGCGTTTCTGTATTTATAAAAAGTGAATGTGTCGTGTCACACACTAGGCAGGATGCACGGCAAACTATAAAACACAAACATATATATATATATATATATATATATATATATATATATATATATATATATATATATATATATATATATATATATACATACATATATATATATATATATATATATATATATGTATACACTACCAGTCAAGTTTGGACACACTTTCTCATTGGATTTAATGGAAAAGTGTCTTCATACAGGAGTTCCACAGAGCACAGATTAGAAGATATTTAAAAACATTTGCTCAGCTAACTCTGGACCAGTCTTTGAGAACCGTCCTGGTGCTCATCTCATGTAGGGGCTTCTTTTCACATGATCTGAGTGCAGGGTGGGTGGCTGAGTGGAACTGGGGTGATGGTTGCTGCAGCAGTTTCTCCCTCACAGTGGCTGAAAAAGTCATCGAGCTGTGTTGCCACAGTCTGATTGCTCAAATAAACTTGTTGACTTACCACAAACTATTTTATGCCCAGCTCTCAACATGGTGTTCATTTCATTCAGACATAAAGAAATGATACACCAAACCGATTTATCAGAAATCCCGACGCTGCATCAAGTAAAACAAATAGAACAGATTTTGGTATCTAGAGGGTGCTCACATCTCAGCTGCAGTTAAATTAGTTGAACACTGACAGATGATTGTGTGGGAGAGCCCTTTTGGCTTGCTATAGCTCGATGCCCCCTTGCCGCGCCTTCACATAGACTTTACATGGAAACCTGTCGCTCTTGACGCTCAACTTTAGCAATGCAGTGGAAATAAAAAGCTGACCGATGCAAGGAAACACCAGCACTCATCATTATACATGGCAGAGTTAAACAAACTGGAGACATGCCGAGTCATTCATTTCACAACATTATTATAAACCTAGCTGTGGACAAGCTCCACTTAGCCCAATGCTGTAATGTAACCTGGATGTAGCTTCCACTGTTGGACAGACAGGGGGATGACTGTGGGATTGAATGGAGTCAGAGCTCCATCTAGTGGACAAATACTGCAAGGACATCATTCTGTGCAACTCCAAGACTTAAAAGCGTTTATTTACCATTTTATGATGAATTCAGAATAAATCGGTGGTTAACTAACAAAAAACAATGGTGGATAATGGCCATTTTAAAAAGTGTTATTAGTGGCTGATTTAAACAATAGTGGAAGAATTTAATAATTATTTTGTTGATATGAGACCATGACTCACACAAAACATTTCACTGCAGGATAAAGACAAGTTTCTCTTTGGTCACATAATCAATACAAATATATGTTACTATACGGAGGGACTAAAAACGATGTTATTGACATAGTTAAGGCATTTAAAAATAACGAGAATGCTGATATAAACCAAATTGATATAATGATGATTAAAGAAGTTATTGATGTAACTGCTAAACTTCTCACCTATATTTCTAACCAGTCGTTCCTGCATGATATTGTTCCAGATCACATGAAGATAGCAAAGGTTATTCCATGTCTTACAAATGGTAAAAAGCATCTCATGGGAAATTATAGGCCCATATCTATTCTTCCTCAGTTTTCTAAAATTATGGAGAAACGTTTTGTGAAACAATTTGAGATTTTTTTAAAACATTATTTCGTCAACAACAACATGGACTCTGAGAGAACCGAACTACAACATAAGTCATGAAGAATATGCGTCAGTTCTGCTTTGGATAATAACACATGTTCAACAGGTATATTTATTGATTTAAAGCGAGCCTTTGACATGACTGATCATGGTCAACTACTGCAATAACTTGAGAACTCTGGGAGTCGAGGTTCTGTTCTTTCTTGGATTAAAAGTTATCTAGATAATCATCAACATGTTCAACTAAAAGCTTCAGTATCTGGACTGAAGAGCAGAACATGTGGAACACCACAAGGTTCTGTCATCGGTCCAAAACTTTATCATTTTTAAAAACAATATTTGCAACTTGTCTGACTTGTTTAAATGTGTTTTATTTGACAACGACAGAACATCAGTTTGTTTAGAAAAATAATTAAATGAACTTTTATTATTGACAGAAGGAGGATTAAATTTATCCAAAATCTGGATTGAGATAAACAAAAAAATTAGAGCTTAAAATATATCAGAAGGCGAATGTCTGATATTTGGAAGTAGCCAGTTGCCTATAATTTCCACCTGTTGTCTATTCCATTTGCACAACAGAATGTGAAACTGATTGTCAGTCAGTGTTGCTTCCTAAGTGGACAGTTTGATTTAACAGAAGTGTGGTTGACTTGGAGTTACATTGTGTTGTTTAAAGCTTGTTCCAAACTCCACAAAAAGCAAGAACTGAGTTGTTTCTCTCGAGGCTGCAAGAACAGGAAAAATCTTCTTCGCCAGGTCCATATATCCTCCACGAGAAGCACGTCTGCAGCGGGGAGGGATCACTGCGGGGGGCGATGTCTGCTTTATGTGCCATGAACCCGGTTGTTACCTTCACCAAGGAGGTTGTTTTTCCCGGCGTCTTCGTGCTCAAGATAATTTAAAAGGTTACGGACGGATTTGTATAAAAATTTCAAGAGATGTTGGAAATGTGAAAACGAAATAGTGAATAAATTTTTGTGGCGATCCGGATCACCGTTTGGATCCAGGAATTGTTTAAAAGGATTCTTTAACATCGTGCTTGACGGAGGTTTCCGCTCTCCGAGAGCTTTTCTAGTTTCATATTTAACGAGTAACTTCGTCCACTGCAGGGCGGGTCGTGCACGCGGCAGGGCGGGTCGTGCACGCGGCAGGGCGGGTCGTGCACGTGGCAGGGCGGGTCGTGCACGCGGCAGGGCGGGTCGTTCACGCGGCAGGGCGGGTCGTGCACGCTGCAGGTCGGGTCGTGCACACGGCAGGGCGGGTCGTGCACGCTGCAGGTCGGGTCGTGCACGCGGCAGGGCGGGTCGTGCACGCTGCAGGTCGGGTCGTTCACGCGGCAGGGCGGGTCGTGCACGCGGCAGGGCGGGTCGTGCACGTGGCTGGGTCCGAGTATTTTAATGCCATCATGTAAAAATGTTCCTACTTTCTCACCACCTCGATCAACTGTTTTAACTAAACAATCTGTTTTACCTGCAACAGCAAAAACGCGTAAGAACAAAATGACGTCATTTTCTTCTTGGCACCTCGAGAGAAAGAAAAAAGTTCTCGCTTTTCGTGAAGTATGTAACAAGCGTAAGTGTTTCCCTTATTTTTTTTAGGGCAGTGTATATCAGAAAGCAACATCATAATATTTGGAAGTCAGGAAGTCACTTAAAGAGGAGAAACTAAAAATAGATGGTATTGAAACTGAAAGAAGTTTGATGATAAATTTCTAAGGGTTGTAATAGACTCTAAATTAACTTGGAAGCATCATCTACATTATATTAAGGCCAAAATATCAAAAACAATTGTTATTTTGTATAAAACTGAAGTTTAATTGACAAATAAAGCTTTGTCTATAATGTATTGTACCTTAATATCCCGTATGAGACTGACTGTGTTGAGCAGTCGGGTGGCGCCCACAAGACAACACTTAATGACATTGTTGTATTACAGAAACCTGTCATACGCCTGATAAATAACGCTGAATATTATGATCATACACATCCATTGTTGATTAAATCACTTCTCATGAAATTTGATGATTTATGTTTATTATAAAACAATCCAAATTTTATAAAAAAAATGCTAAACTAAATATTCTTCCAGAAGGTGTCCAAAATATTTCAAGCTTCAGCAAACTAAATATAACTTCAGAGATTGTTGTAAATTTATTTTTCCAAAATCCAGAAAAGATGAAACAAAGATGTTGGTCTTGTTGGGGGGTTCAACTATGGAATAAACTTAGTAATGAGATTAAAAAATGTAATTTCATATTTAAAAAGAAAGTTTACCAGTTTATTTATGAGAGATGTGTAACTGCATGAACTTATTATCTTTACAAAGGTCACATACTGTATATGTAGTACATTTGTTTTTTGTTGGTATCATTTGTACAAAACTCATCTGATGTAAGTGTATACTTATATATGCATACAAGCTTTCTGCTTCTGCCTGTTTTGCTCTTTCAGTTGTTGATGTCTAAAGAAATAAATTATCTGTGACTCAAAAAAATAAACTTCACTTCTTATAAAATGCATTTTAATGCATTTTTATTGTTGTTTGTTAAAGATCAAAATGAAAACTTGATTCATCATCTTCTATTCCTGAAAACTGAAACATTTTCCAGACAAACAAACATTTTGGTTGTGATTCAGCTCCATATTTCTTATCTGATGTTTCTCAACCTACATTCACACACAAGCTCTTCACAGCAACTCTGTGCTGTGAATAAATAAAGCAGAAGAAAGAAAGCCAGCAGGTAAACAGAGCAGCATTTCTCTCCAGTGATGGAGCATCCCTGCCTCTCTCCTTCATGGCTGTTCAGTCATCATCCTTTGTGTCTGTGTTTGGATCACCTGCACAGGCTCGTAGCAGTTCACCTTCTCAGCTTCTCTTTGGCTGCAGAGCTATGAAACACTGACTCTGCTCCACATTTTCACACATTTCTCACCTGATGGAAAGCTGCTCACACACACTCACCACTTCCTTCCATCCACTGTTACCTAGCAACAAGTTAGGTCATAGCTTCACTTGATTTCATTTTCCAATCATGTGATTTTTCTTCAGATCAATTCTTCTTTGTATTTTCCTTTTATCCACTTAACAGGAACATGTGTTTCAGTGTGAACTGACCTTGTGGAACAGAGATCATTTTTAATGACATGAAAGTCAACTGAGAATGATTTCTTTGAAATGATTAGTGTGACGAGGTTTTTGGCTGGAATATGTCATTATTAATGCATGTGAGTGAAGATAACTGCTGCTGGGATGAAAGCTGTTTTCTAATCCAGTTAAAGATGCTTCATTTCTATCAGTGATGGTGGGGAGTTGCTTCATATCAGCTGATTCATTATTATATGATCATTATTTCAGCCATAGATATTCACTAAAGCTCAACGTCTAGAAGCATCAGTCAGTGATTATATATTAGTTTCTGTCTGACAGAATCAAAGTCTTCTGTTTTTATTTCATAAATCATCATTTTTTATGAACTGAAACACTTAAGACAAATAAAACATGGTGTCTGACCTCAGAGTCTCCAGTCTGCAGTGTGGACTCTCCAGAAATCCACAAAGATCTTTAACACCAGCCGGCATGATGTAGTTCCAACTTAGATCGAGTTTTCTCAGATGAGATGGGTTGGACTCCAACGCTGAGGTCAAAGAAGCACAGCTGGTCTCTGACAATCTGCAGCTCTCCAATCTGAATAAAGAATAAAAGCTGTGAGCTGAAGCCAACAGGATGCAGGTTAAAACAGTCCAACAGAAGCAGAGAAGAAGAATTCTCATTAATATTAATGACAACATGCTGCTGCTTCAATAAAGACGTAGAGACTTCAATCAGAGTGAGTTCTCTCAGCGACAGACATGACTGATTCTACTGGCTGAACTGGATGAAAAAAGACTTGAGAGTGTGATAATGGTGACAGGACACACACACTGAAACACACGTTTCCATCACTGCAGATGTGAGCGACAGCAGATTGTCAGCTTGGTGTAAACGGCCTGTTAATGAAAGCAAACACTGGACTAATTAGCACATCAGTCCAGATGTTGCTTATCAAAGCTGTTTCTGGATGGAGCTGAACTGGATCACAATGTTTCTTTACATCCAAACTGGTTTCACATTTCACATCAATGTTTTTATAACCTGTTTCAGTTGAAATCTTCAGTGTTAAGACCTTGTTTTCATATTTGACATTTTTTCTTTCAGTTTCAGATTTTTATGTTCACTTTAAACTTTTGTCTCTGATCTGAGCTGCAGGACGTCACCTGACAGTGTTGTTGAATCCTGATAACAGAATAACAGAAGAGGCTGAATGGACTCCCTCCTATCATGCTGCCTTCAGGAAACCTGGGAACTACAATGATTTCTTTCATATTTCCTTTATTGAAATGACTGAAAACAACCAACAGCAGTGATAAAATGTTTCTCAGTTAACTGTAATGTGTTCAATAAACTTTTATAAAAGGAAAAAATCTGCTCCAAGAAACAGCAGTTTCTAGAAGTAACCTGCTCATTTGTGACGTTTTAACGGCAAAAAAATGTTAAAAACGGCAAAGCGACAGAAAGATCGATTAAAAGATTTTCATCTAACAACAAAATGACATGAGATTCAATATGATCATGGTCTATTCATAAAGACTGAAATGTTGTTCATCTGGAAATGAAACTAAAGCTCCATCAGTGTTGCGATACTGAACCACTTTGTCCCTTTAAAAGATGCACATTTGCAGGTGAGTCACTGCGAGTCAGTAAGGACGGCGCTCATACATATACACACACACGTGTCTCTGACAAAACTATCATTTCTACTTTCCATGTCATGTCAGTCGAATCGTTTTTTTAAAAATAAGTAAAATATGTGATCCTCACTGTGAACATTTCTGCTTTAATTTAGTCATGTTTACTTTTTAAAATGTAAACAATCTATTTTAAAACTACTTGCTTTATATCATAGAGTCAGATCAGTAGGATGTAAATGTGGTGGAAATTTCATATGTTCCACTTCACTTATATTAACTTTATGTAGTGCTTAAATTATATTATAAATGAAACTTATCTCAGTAGATGGTGGTCTGCAGAGATGGATCCATGCTGGATTTTACATCATACTAGGAATAAATGTCCACATCTTCAAGTAGTGCACTGAAACCCAAACAGCTGGAAGGAGTTTCTGCAGCAGCTGACAGAGGAACATCCAGCTGAGTTTACAAAGGAAAACATCCAGCAGGGCAGGTGGAACAATGTGGACTGAAGCACAATCCTCTAGAACAGGGGTGTCAAACTGCAGTCCTGGAGGGCCGGTATCCTGCAGGCTTTTGTTGTCTCTATGCTCCAACACACACCTGACCAACACTCAAACAGGTTGACAAGAAGCTGTTGGATCCATTGATTTGAATCAGCCGTGTTGGTGGAGGGAAACAACAAAAACCTGCCAGATTCCGGCCCTTGAGGACTGGATTCTGACACCCCTGCTCTAGAAGGATGAGGCACAGGTACGGAGAAGCAGGAGGGACAAAAGCCCCAAAACTCCGACTGTCAGCTGCACTGCAAAGCCGTGTGCAGGTGCTGCAGGAGCAGAGACGTGATCTGTGATGGCTGGACTCCTGAAGAGTTTACTTAACCTCATAGTAAATCCTGTAGGTGGTCATGGTAACATAAATGATCTCTTCTTCTCTTCATATAGCCTAACCTAGCTCTTAGTGTCATCATGTCTGTGTGTTCTCTTTGACTTCAGGTTTATTCATCCACGTTCTGGTTTTTACAAACACTGCGGCTCAGGGGCGCGGCCAGGAATTTTGGGCCCGATGAAAGACGATGATGTAGACCCCACCACTTGATTACAAACTTAGGATCTTTGTATTTGCTGCAACTGCTTCAAGCTGATCAAATAAATTTTCAGGGTTTGGTGGAGGTGAGGATCCAAATGCAGGAACAGACCCAGGCATGCTGAATGAAGAATTTTTCTTCTCAGAACTCAGAACTGAACTGAAGGGAAGCGAACACAATGAACCAGCAAACAGAACTGAAACAAAGGGCTACAAATACTGGGAAACCAAACAAGAAACAGGTGTAGTGAATGAAACTAACAAGACCAGGTGAAAACTATGAACAAAGGCTACACAGGAAACAAGGCAAGGAGACTGAACAGGAAAAAACTACCAAACAAAAAACAGGAAACCAAAACTGAGAAAAACGCCTTAAACTTCATATCATGACATAAACAGCTTTTCATGGGAATAATAAAGATCTGTGGCTAAATCACAATGTACATGTCTAACTAGGCTATTTTAATATTGACGGTCACTTTAATACAGGCTCAGTGTTTCTAATCAACTATCCAGTATCCAGTGAAACAATTACAGGATATTTATTTTCTTCATTCTGATTATTTTGTAACTAAATGATTGATAATGATAAAAAAGAATGATATTCCCACAGACTCTCTGTCATAATGCTAAAGGCATGTCCCTGAACACATCGATGCTCACTTTCATCACTGGGACAGGGAGGTGAAACTGGGACTAGAGGAGATACTGGGACAGGAAGGGGGCTGGGACTGAGCTGGCTCATTTGTGTTTATGTGATAATGAGACAAGGTGAATTAATTTCATATAAATATATGGGTTAACATTTACTAGCACTTATTAAATGTTGGTTAACTCTCTGAGGTCTGTGGTGTTTTCCTCTCGCCTGGTCTGGTTGCATATAAATGTTTGTGAAGTCTCAGTCCTGTGAACTTTCTGGCTTAAAAGTTCGGCCTCTAAATTAGCCTGCGAGCTCAGACAATGAAGAGGGTGAAGGTAAGTTAGCAGTAACCTGTGGATAACTAGCTTATTTCACTGGGCAACAGGTTCATTTCAACCGATCACAAACTAAAGAGACAAGAGACCTTTCTTGGAGAAAAACTGGGTCACATATTGGAACCTCTATTTTTCTCTCTCACCTCTCTTTTTTCATTTTGTCCTTTAAAAAAAAAGATTTCCTTTCTTGCCAAGTTGCACTGCAGGAGAGTGTAAACGGCTCTTACAAACTGCTGCTGCTGATGAAATACTGCCCTCTGATAGGACGGGACCAAACCATTTCATGCACTTTCATGGTGTTTGGTTAACATTAATATTCATTTTTTGTTTATCAGTTTACTGCTGAAAAACAAGTGAGAACATAGAGGTCATTTATTTTAATGCTATATTTTCTTATAACATTTAAAATATTATACATTATTTTTCATGAAGCTTTGATAATGTTCTTATATATTTTACATATTTTGGGCCTCTATCAATTCGTAAACCTTCTGAATCTTCCTAACTTTCCCCCCTATACGGCGCCCCTGCTCTGGCTGCCCAAACCAATTCCTGCTGTTTACAGCACTTTACCTTCCTTCCTTTGCTAACCTGAGTGGAGACCTATGCTCATACTGCAGCAGTTGCTGCATTCAGGTACACTCGGACATCTGAGCTTCACTGTGAAGACTTCATCTTACAGTTGATGTTTGATGAAAATTGATTAATTGTCTTGGCTTAGAGAGGGGGGGGCACCTGGGCTGGCCAGTCTGATTGGAAGGGTGACCTCCCCCCCCCCCCCCCAGGCCACCCAGCTGCACCCGTCCCTGCTCTGCTGACCCGATCTCCTCAGACAGCTCATTCCAGAGTTTCGGGTCTCTGAGTACAAAGGCTGCATCACCTCTGGTCTTCATGTCTCTGGGAGAACTAAAAGTCCTCTGGCAGAAGAGCTCAAACTTCTAACAGGCTCATCTGGTTGTAGAAGGTCTGATAAAGAGGAGGCTGAATGACCATGGAGGGCTTTAAAGTCAACAGTAAAATCTTAAAATCAGTTCTAAAACATACTGGGAGCCGGTGCAAAGTAGTGCTGAGCGATATGGACTATAACTGATATCCTGATATAAATTTTACTTTATCCTGATACACGATGTGTATTTTGATGTTTGAAACTCTCTAAAACAGTTTGGGGTGCATGGTGGCGCAGTGGTTAGCACTGTGGCCTCACAGCAAGAAGGTCACTGGTTCAATCCTTCTCTGGGGAGAGGTTCAGTCATTGGCCTTTCTGTGTGGAGTTTGCATGTTCTCCCCATGTATGCGTGGGTTCTCTCCGGGTACTCCGGCTTCCTCCCACCGTCCAAAGACATGCATGTTAAGTTAATTGGTTGCTCTAAATTGCCCCTAGGAATGAGTGTGAGTGGTTGTTCGTCTCTGTGTAGCCCTGCGATGGACTGGCAAGCTGTCCAGGGTGTACCCTGCTTGTCGCCCAAAGCCAGCTGGGATAGGCTCCAGCTTCCCCGCGACCCGGAATGGATTAAGCGGTTCGGAAAATGAATGAATGAATAAAACAGTTTGATTGTTAAATTCAACATTATCATGAATAAAAAGACACCAGTAAGATTTAAGTAAACTCAGCTAAATTTAACTTCATTATTATTTTTTCTTTTTCCAACAAACTTTTTATCTTTCAGACATTCTATTATATTACGGGGCACCACAACCCTCAATATCAACCCCAGCCTCCCCAAGAAGATCTTATTTGTTTACTTTATTTTTTATATTTACTCAATATCTACAATATTTTTTCATTCAACTATTTTCTCTTGAAATATTATCTTATTTTATTATTTAGGTCATTTCTGTGTTGCATCAGATCACAGCAGAATTATTCTAAGGTCTCCTTTCCTCTAGAATGACTATTTTTTTAAACTTTTATTGAAAAGACCAAACAGCCTGATGTTACTGATCTTATTCTCATGTTGATATCTAAATAAGTCTCGTCATGTCTTTAGACGTCATGCCGTGTGCACACACAGGTGAGCTACACTCCCACCTGCAGACAGAGAGAGCATGTGGGAAATTGTGGCATCAACCACCTGTAAAACAGACTAAACTAGAAAAGCACTCGGAGATCGAAAACCTCCGTCAAGCAAAATGATAAAGAATCCTTTAAAAAATTCCTGGATCCAAACGGTGATCCAGATCACCACAAAAATGTAATAAGTTCTTCTTTTTCACATTTCCACCAACTCCTGAAAATTTAATGAAAGTTCATCCATAACTTTTTGAGTTATCTTGAACACTAACAGACAAACAGATAAACGCCGGGTAAAACCTCCTTAGCAGAGGTATTCAGCTGGTTTCAGATCAACTCTTATTTAATAATAAGAGGAAGTGGAGGAGGAGAAGCAGTGGAGGAGTTTTCCTGCTCCGGTGTACTAACTCCATCAGGAAACACACACAGCTGAACGATCCTCTCCTCCTCGTTTTTATTTCTGAGACATATTTCTGCTTTAAATGGGCGTCTCACATTCAGTTTCCATGTCTAACGCTTTTCCAGCTTTTCTTTTAAAATTCTGAAAAGTTGAAAGATCTGCATCTGAGCTGTGTTCACATCCAAAAACACGCTGGTTTCACTATTTACAGCCAAATACTGCACATCTGTGCACAGTTCACTTTAACTCAACAAGAACTGAGCTGTCTGTCTGCTGTGAAGGAGAAAAGCTGAACTAGGAAGAAAATCACATGTAGACGGTTACAACGCTGCTGTTACAGCTTGTCATCCATGTTGGCAAAATAGACATTTTTTATATCTCATGTAAAACTCCAGATGTTCTCGAGAAGAAAACATCCAAGATGGCTGCTGCTGCATGAATGAATCACTGTGCAGATCTTGATAAACTGTTGGATCCATTTGCTTTGAATCAGATGTGATGGACCAGGGAAACATAGAAAACCTGCAGGATTCCAGTCCTAAAGGACCAGGGTACCCCCCCCTGCTGTAATCACTGGTCTGGATACAAAGCAGCGCAGCTATGCTCGGGCTGCAGCTGGGTTGAATGAAGGTACAGATGCTCCCACTGAGGAACTTCAAACTCTACAACAACAACTCCTTCATTTCTTCAGGAGAAAGAACATCACCCTGGAGAAAGAAAATGTTGCTGCTTGTTATACATTCCCCAAGAAAGATCCCAACATGAAGCCGACTACAGAAAACAGTTATGTGGGGAAACTACATTGACTCTGCAGCAAGACTCAAATCAGAGACCCATCCAATATGTTGGCAACGCTGGTTCACTCTCCAGCACACAACGAGGCGTCTATGTATTGTATGTCTATGTAAGCAAATTTATGATATTCGGAAGTAAGAAAGAGTCACTTAAAGAGGAGAAACTAAAAATAGATGGTATTGAAATTGAAAGAGGTTTGTTGATAAATTTCTAGGGGTTGTAATAGACTCTAAATTAACTTGGAAGCATCATCTACATCATATTAGGGCCAAAATATAAAAAACACTTGTTATTTTGTATTAAACTGCAGTTTAATTGACAAATAAAGCTTTGTCTATAATTTATTGTACCTTAATATCCCGTATGAGACTGACTGTGTTGAGCAGTCGGGTGGCGCCCACAAGACAACACTTAATGACATTGTTGTATTACAGAAACGTGTCATACGCCTGATAAATAATGCTGAATATTATGATCATACACATCCATTGTTGATTAAATCACGTCTGATTAAATTTGAGGATTTAGTTTACTATAAAACAACCCAAATTTTATTTTAAAAAAAAATGCTAAACTAAATATTCTTCCAGAAGGTGTCCAAAATATTTCAAGCTTCAGCAAACTAAATATAACTTCAGAGATTGTTGTAAATTTATACTTCCAAAATCCAGAAAAGATGAAACAAAGATGTTGGTCTTGTTGGGGAGTTCAACTATGGAATAAACTTAGTAATGAGATTAAAAAATGTAATTCTTTATTTAAAAAGAAAGTTTACCAGTTTATTTATGAGAGATGTGTAACTGCATGAACTTATTATCTTTACAAAGGTCACATACTGTATATGTAGTACATTTGTTTTTTGTTGGTATCATTTGTACAAAACTCATCTGATGTAAGTGTATACTTATATATGCATACAAGCTTTCTGCTTCTGCCTGTTTTGCTCTTTCAGTTGTTGATGTATAAAGAAATGAATTATCTGTGACTGAAACAAATAAACTACACTTCTTATAAAATGCATTTTAATGCATTTCTATTGTTGTTTGTTAAAGATCAAAATGAAAACTTGATTCATCATCTTCTATTCCTGAAGACTGAAACATTTTCCAGACAAACAAACATTTTGGTTGTGATTCAGCTCCATATTTCTTATCTGATGTTTCTCAACCTACATTCACACACAAGCTCTTCACAGCAACTCTGTGCTGTGAATAAATAAAGCAGAAGAAAGAAAGCCAGCAGGTAAACAGAGCAGCATTTCTCTCCAGTGATGGAGCATCCCTGCCTCTCTCCTTCATGGCTGTTCAGTCATCATCCTTTGTGTCTGTGTTTGGATCACCTGCACAGGCTCGTAGCAGTTCACCTTCTCAGCTTCTCTTTGGCTGCAGAGCTGTGAAACACTGACTCTGCTCCACATTTTCACACATTTCTCACCTGATGGAAAGCTGCTCACACACACTCACCACTTCCTTCCATCCACTGTTACCTAGCAACAAGTTAGGTCATAGCTTCACTTGATTTCATTTTCCAATCATGTGATTTTTCTTCAGATCAATTCTTCTTTGTATTTTCCTTTTATCCACTTAACAGGAACATGTGTTTCAGTGTGAACTGACCTTGTGGAACAGAGATCATTTTTAATGACATAAAAGTCAACTGAGAATGATTTCTTTGAAATGATTAGTGTGACGAGGTTTTTGGCTGGAATATGTCATTATTAATGCATGTGAGTGAAGATAAGTGCTGCTGGGATGAAAGCTGTTTTCTAATCCAGTTAAAGATGCTTCATTTCTATCAGTGATGGTGGGGAGTTGCTTCATATCGGCTGATTCATTATTATATGATCATTATTTCAGCCATAGATATTCACTAAAGCTCAACGTCTAGAAGCATCAGTCAGTGATTATATATTAGTTTCTGTCTGACAGAATCAAAGTCTTCTGCTTTTATTGAATAAATCATCATTTTTTATGAACTGAAACACTGAGGACAAATAAAACATGGTGTCTGACCTCAGAGTCTCCAGTCTGCAGTGTGGACTCTCCAGAAATCCACAAAGATCTTTAACACCAGCCATCATGTTCTTGTTCCAACTTAGATAGAGTTTTCTCAGATGAGATGGGTTGGACTCCAACGCTGAGGTCAAAGAAGCACAGCTGGTCTCTGACAATCTGCAGTTCTCCAATCTGAATAAAGAATAAAAGCTGTGAGCTGAAGCCAACAGGATGCAGGTTAAAACAGTCCAACAGAAGCAGAGAAGAAGAATTCTCATTAATATTAATGACAACATGTTGCTGCTTCAATAAAGACGTAGAGACTTCAATCAGAGTGAGTTCTCTGACAAAACTCTCATTTCTACTTTCCATGTCATGTCAGTGGAACCATTTTTTAAATAAGTCAAATTTGTGATCCTCACTGTGAACATTTCAGCTTTAATTTAGCCTCTTTTGCTTTTTAAAAATTAAAACAATCTTTTTAAGACTACTTGCTTTATATCATCAAGTCAGATCAGTAGGATGTGGTGGAAATTTCATATGTTCCACCTCACTTATATTGACTTTATGTAGTCCTGAAACCTGTCACTGAGTCCACAGATCTCATGTCTAGAGGAAGGGACTTCCTCTACTGCTAAGTTAAATGCTAAGTTAAAATCTTTTAGTAAGGTCACGTATACAACTAGATCTTCACTGGACAAACAGCAGATTTCTACCATCACACATTTATGAAATGATGATTTCATGGCTGGAGAAACAGAATAACTGCAAAACAAGCCATTAATAAAGAAATGATACTTTCACAAATGTTGGAGTTTTGAAAAATCTTCCCTTTATGTAAATACTTGTGCTTTCGTTCCGCTTGTAAATCTCTGAAATGGCATTGGTACGGACAACCCGCCCCAACAGGGTCAGTGTTGGGGCCTAAATTGTTCATTTTATATATAAAATGATTTATGTTCAGTGTCAGCTGTTTTAAAATGTGTTATTTTTGCAAATGACAAAATAATTTTCTGTTCAGGTAATGAATTAAATGATGTAATAGGAACTGCAACAGAAGAGATAGGAAAACAAAAATCCTTGTTTGATTCAAATAAAATATCTTTAAATGTAAATAAAACAAAATGTATTATGTTTGGGAATCATGAAAAGAAATGAGTATTGATTTAAAATTTGAAAAAATAAAAATAATAAAACTGTCTGAAAATAGGTTCTTAGGAGTCGTCCTTGATGATAAACTGAGTTGGAAACCTCACACTGATTATCTGTGTGGAAAAATAGCTGGAAGTGTTGGTCTTCTATCAAAATGTAGATATAGCTAAAATCCAAAATATTACTTACCTTGTACAGTGTTTTGGTATTACCAGATTTTAATTATTGTGTGGAAGTCTGGGGGACCACTTTTAAGACTACTCTGTAAAGATTAGTTATTCTACCAAAAAGAGCCAAAAGGGTTATCAATCATGCAGGATATATAAATCATACCAATAATTTATTTTTGAAAGTATGTTGCCTTAAACTCTGCGACTTAGTTCAGTTTAAAATAGCACAATTTATGTTTAAAGTTCAAAGTAAGATGCCATATAATATCAAAAGATGTTTAAAGACAGAGTTGCTGTGTACAACCTGAGAGGTAAAGCCATGTTACAGAAGCCATATGTACGCACCGCCATAAAAAGCAGATGTATAT
Organism: Telmatherina bonti; assembly: GCF_933228915.1. Lineage (NCBI taxonomy): Eukaryota > Metazoa > Chordata > Actinopteri > Atheriniformes > Telmatherinidae > Telmatherina > Telmatherina bonti. The sequence continues at coordinate 8,751,590 of NC_136618.1, forward strand.
CCATTTATGGAGTAAACTTGTGGAATGGACTAAGTGATGATTTCAAATCATGAATTAATATTTTACATTTCTAAAAACAAAAAAAAGATAAGGAATTATTATTGGATAAATATATATATAAAAAACAATTCATCATTTAATCTGTTGTTTTAATTTTGTCTTTTGACTGATGATTCAGTCTGTAAAGGTTTGCTCTATAATTGTGTTCAACAAAAGACTGTAAATTAGGAGTAGTATCTAAATAAGCATTGGGCCTCCTACTGCTCCTTCTCAAATAACACTGTTATACAAATGTGAATTTTTGTTCTTGTACTGTATATGTGTTTGAGATGAATAAAAAAAAAAAAAAACATATCTCACAGCTGCTTCAGGTGGGAGGAGAAGGGTAGCAACTCAGTTTCTTTATGGTGAACCTGTCAGCGAGGAGGTTTACTTCAGTTAGTTACCATGGAAACAGATAAGACTTGTTCGCTTTCTGCAACAGAAACCAAGAGTTTTCTTCAACTCAGGGTGAACATACTTATTGTTTCAACATAACCTGCCAGGTATGCTGCCCAGCAAGCAGACCCTGATCACATGACCTCAGGGATCTGTTTGCCACATATGGCTGTAAAAGTTCACTGATATAATGTGGAGCCTGAAGCAGCATTGTGCACGTTAACACCAGCACTTTGTAGTGTCCTCTGTAGTGGGTTGGCAGCCAGTGTAGCTGAGCTAATACAGGTACATAAGGATGTTAAAGTACTAGTTAGGAGCCATGCAGCAGCGTTCTGAACAACTTGAAGACGTTCCAGAGATTTCTTCTTGAGGCAAGTGAAAATAGAGGTACAGTAGTTCAGCTGTGAGCATATAAAAGCACGTATGATCTAGGGCTGCAACGATTACTCGGGTAACTCGACTACAAAAATTGATCGAGGCAAATTATCTGCCTCGAGGCTCCGTTTAATTAATATGACGTGGCGATATATTTTAATTTTTGCATCATTGCGGCATTCTCAGTCCACTGCGCTGTTCGGAAGGACTACATCACCGTTTCAGTAAACATATAAAACATCTAAACATGTATAAAATATATAAAAACAGAATCTGTCGCCTACAGTATGTCTGTACAGAATGACTGTTTCACCCGGACCGATGACGGACGTTTCAAACAGCAGTTTGCTTTCTGTCTGAAGATTCTCGTTGCTTTGGTCTCTAATGGCAGAGAATGAAGAAGAGGGGAGGAAAAGCCCGAAAAAGTCGCAAGTGTGGAACCATTTCACACTGAAAAGGGCAGAAAACGTAGTGCAGTGTGTGTGCTGTATAGCAGGTTGTCAATGCTGCAGCACCTGGAACCCCCCCGTCCCCACTTCACCGCTCCAGGCGGAGATTCAGCTTTCCGGTTTACATCAACAACAGCAGCGGCTGTTAAATGTACAGTGTTATAACCTGTGATATTCGTCAGCAGTGACGAGGCATGGCGAGGTGTCGGCTGCTAACGCACGTTAACAGTCTTGTAATCCATCCCTCATCTGTCTCTCCCGCACACACGCAGCGTCAAAGCGCAAACACGTCGGTACATTTTAAAATATGATACTTTTAGAACATTTTAAAAGTGTCATATTTTAAAACATTTTCTTCATGCATTAGGTAGTAACAACACATGCAACAGCTTCACAAATATACATTTATAGATTTACTTTGGTTGAGTTTCTGGTAGTAGTATCGAGTACCCAATTCCAAAAGTACTCGATAGCTGCAGCTCTAGTCTGATCATTTCCAGCTGTAAATGTGACACAATAGTCCTTATCTTAGCAAAATTGTTCCCACTTTGTTTATTAATTGGCTTCTGTTTATAGAACAACACTGGTAAACATGAGTAAACATTACAAGCAAACAGAACACTTGGGGGGCATTTAGACGTCTATTGGAAAATGTTTTGTCCAGTATTAATCTGAGCTGTTTGCAGTGTTTTCTAGTCTTTAGATGAAGTCCATTTCTCCCATTTCCTGATAAAGGAGGTTCATTTGGTCCTCAAGCTGAAAGTCAACTTTTCCACAGCAAGGATTTCTTTAACTTTATCCATCCACTGATTAAGGGTTGGGGGATCCGCCTCATGCCAGTTACTTGTGACAGTTGTTTTAACAAGTCCATAATAGTATTTTATATAAATATCAGTCCTTTTCCAAAGCATTGTCTTCCAGTACAATAAAATACACTCATACCTTTATTAGGGATCTAGAAACCCAAATTCATGCCTACAGTTCTACACACATCTTCCCAAAAGGCTGTAAGTTTTGGACATAGCCAGAAGATATGGGAGTAATTGGCGTTGGGGTTTCTGCACTGCCTCCAGCATTGTTCCTGTGACTGGGATGGTTTGCCTTTACTGTGGGTGGAATGAAGGTAAGGATAAGGTTCTTCCAACCAAATATCCTCCACCTCTTCCAACTTGTGAATGAGTGCTGTGCTCTCCACACAGAACACCAAACTTCCTGTGATTTATTTCTGCTTAGTTCGTTCTCCCATTTTGTTTTGATACGGCCTGAGTTATTCCTCCTTTGGATCCAGAAACCCTGGTAGATTTTAGAGATCATTTTGTTTTTATTTTTATAAACTTCAGTCAAGACATCCATCACTGCATTACCCTCCTCAGACTGTATTGTTGTAATTTTATTGTCATGGTGATCTCATCTGCAGATATCTGAAGAAATCCTCTTTATTCAAGTCAAAATTCCTTTTATTGTTCATGGAAACTCTTAAAGAGACCCTTGTGAGTCAATGTTCACACTGCTGTGATACCATTATCCCACCATCCTTTGAATCATGAGTCACAAAGGTCCTGTTTGAAATTAGGGTCTAAAGCAGGACAGGTAAATAATTTGGTGTCTTCTTCCATGTTGTATTATTTTACCATCTTGGTCCAGACTGGGCAGGGAGAGACCACCCTCTTCTTTTGGAAGCTGGAGTGTTTTATATCTGACCCTTGGTTTCTTATCAGCCCAGATAAACCTAGATATGAGTTTATCCCAGTGTCTGAACTGTGTTTCTGGAATCATCTGGGATGGCCTGGAGAAGCTCCAGCAGTCTTGGTTAGACTTTCATTTTTATTACTTTTATTACGATTACTTTTCTCAAAATCCACGTTATGGCATGACCAGCGTCATCCATCTTGATGTAATGGTTAATTAGATAAAAGTTTATTTCTAAAGTTTAGTCCTGTACAGTGTTCCTGGTTATTAATGTGAATTCCTTTAAGCATTTTGCTTTGTATGACCATTTGTACCGGCGGTTTGATGAACACAGCAAATCAGGTGTGGCTAAGACAGCATCCATGGGGGAATTCCTCATTGTAGGGTGAAACTATCTGTTAAATGAACATTAATTTTAACATTAAATCTTCTTTAATCCCTTGTTTCTTTAGTACTTGATAGAGAAATGTCCGGTTAACACAGCCAAAGGCCTTTTCTGCATCTGAGCTCACCAGTACTGCTCTTAGTCTGGAAATCTGGTCAGTTATTTGAAGGAAACGTCTGATGTTATTCTGGATCTGCCTACCTGTTGTAAACCCTGATTTATCTTAATCAAGTCAGTCAGGAAAACTAAATCTCTTCTGGACATTATTGAGGTGAACATGATACATAATCCACATTTAGGATTGAAATCAGTCTGTAGGATTCACATTGTTTGTTCTCTTTCCTTTTTTCAGAAGGAGAGAAATCATAGCCTCCTTCCAGGAAGAGGGGATTTTAGCTTCTGCTTACACATCTGGAAACCCCAACAGCTGCATCAGGATGCTCTTCATGGACTATAGCTCTGCCTTCAATTCTATTCATCCAATACAACTGGTCAGGAAACTCAGGTCACTGGGACTAGGACCCCTGTTCTGTCTCCGGATTAAGGACCTGATTAACTCATTGGCTGCCAACTATTGTTACAGCAGATGTCTTTGGCAGCCAGTGGGTTAATAGACCTCAACATGTCAGGATTAGTCACCAGACCTCCAGCATCACTCTTAGTACTGGGGTCCCGCAGCTTCATGACACATTTATTACACAAATGTGTAAAAAGTGTTTATTAAATCAGTTTTGATACGATAGAAAAGATGTTTAAAAATAGGTATAGAGAAGCAACAACAGCTCCAGTGAACTGACCTCAGAGACTCCAGTCGGCAGTTTGGACTCTCCAGTCCATCACACAGCTTCTTCACACCTGAATCTTCCAGCCAGGTGTTAGTGAGGTGTAACTCTGTCAGATCTGAGGGGTTGGACTTCAGAGCTGAGGCAATAACTTCACAGTCAGCCTCAGAGAGTTTAATATCAGCAAGTCTGCAATATAAGAAAATGGGGTCAGTTCTACTAAAGGAGAATGTGAATTATAAACAAAAACATTTTGTGAAAATGTTTTTATTTCTGTGATTCATCTCATCTCTGTTTGACACAATAAATCTCTCCAGTTTCTCTCAGACCTGCAGACTTTTAACAGAATCTTTGTTTCTTAATCTGCAGATGAAGGAGGGAACATGGAGTTGCATCACATATTCAATTCAACTTTATTTGTATTCAATCCCCTTTCTGAGCTGCAAGAGGCAGTGGGCGACAGTGGAAAGAAAAAAACTCTTTACAGGAAGGAAAACCTCCATCAGAACCGGGTCTGGGAGGGCGGCCATCTGCCTCAACTCTGTTACATTTGATATCTCCATAAGGTTCCTGATGTTCCTCAACGCAACACAATAATTCTTTTCTGATGTTAATGCTAAAGACAGCAGTAATGCATGAACCTTGTTTGTTACTGTGACAGACTGTCAGTATCTCCAGAACTTCTATCCAACAACCTGTCATGAGTTTGTTTCTTTCTTTACTGACAAAATTCAGAAAATCAGGCAGTCGGTGCTTCCAGCCCAGGAGCAGGATACATGCCATCACTGTGTTCACTCAGAGGAGACATAAACACCATGACACACTTTCCTCCACTCAGCGCTAAAAATTACTTTCACAATTCATTCATTCATTTTCTACACCGCTTCATCCACTTCAGGGCTGCAGGAGAGCAGGAGTCTATCCCAGCAGTTAGCAGACAAGAGGCAGGTTCACCCTGGACAGGTCGCCAGTCCATCACAGGACCAACACAGAGAGACAATCATCATTCATGCTCACACTCACTGCTCAGCAGAATGTAGAGGAACCAGTTAACCCAACATGCATGTCTTTGGTCTGTGGGAGGAAGCTGAAATACCCGGAGATAAAACACACACACACACACACACACACACACACACAGAGAACATCTTCAGCAGCATTTTTCCTTCAATGCTGCTGCAGTCACTTTGTAAATCCACAGGAATGTGGAACCTCTTCATCTGGTACCAGTGTCACACGCTGAATGTAGAAGACTGAGCTGCATCATGTTGTCAAATCCTGAAGGATTCATGTGTTCATAGATTTCACTTTCAGCCTACATCAGTTATTAAGTGACAGCTGTGGTTTCGTGGTGATCTTCACTGAACTTCAGAGCTAAAAACTGGAGGTTGAAGTCCAGGAGCTGCAAACTGTCCTTTAATTATTCAGAGAAGTGTTAAAAAAGAAAGAAAATCATTTCAGTTTTGTGGGGAAAAAAAAGGAAAAAAGTCAGAATTTTTAGTAAATTTTGCATCGAAAGAAAGAAAAAAAAGAAGAAAAAGTTATTTTTATTAAACTCTATTTCATTTAAGTTAAAGGAGTTCTCTTTATATTTACGTTTTTGTTGTGCTCTGAACATTTCAGAATTTCTGACAAATGAATGATGAAGTGAGAAAAACTGCTGATCTACTCTGACTGATAAAGTTCATGAACACATTAACTCACCGAAACTTCCTGCAGTTCCTCACAGCTGGGATCAGTCTCCGTCGTCCTCCTGCTGTTGTGTTGTACTTCATCAGGTCCAACTCATCCAGAACCTCCTCTGACATCTGCAGCATGTAGGCCAGAGCTGAGCAGTGGTAACCTGAGAGTTTCTTCTCTGACTTCAGGAGCTCTTGGATCTCCTGATAAACTGAGAGGTCGTTCATCTCCATCAGACAGTGGAAGATGTTGATGCTTCTGTCAGGACTGATGTTATCAGTGTTCATCTTCTTCAGGTTTTCAGTGACTCTCTTGATAGTTTCTGGACTGTTCTCTGTCTGACCCAACAGACCTGCTAAGAGTCTCTGGTTGGACTGCAGAGAGAGGCCATGAAGGAAGCGAGTAAACAGATCCAGGTGGCCATTTTTACTTTGAAAGGATGCTGTCAAAACCTTCTGTAAGAAGTCGTCTAGAGATGACTTTTTGTATTCTGAACCCAGGAAGTTCTTCAGCGCCTCTGTCTTCTTGTTGATGTGACAGTGCATCATGTAGACTGCAGCCAGAAACTCCTGAACACTCAGATGAACGAAGCAGTAAACTGCTTTCTGGAAGATCACACACTCTCTTCTGAAGATCTCAGTACAAACTCCTGAGAACACCGAGGCCTCTGTGACATCAAGACCACACTGCTCCAGGTCTTCTTGGTAGAACATGATGTTTCCTTTCTCCAGATGTTCAAACGCCAGCCTCCCCAGCTTCAGAAGAACTTCCCTGTCAGCCTCCGTCAGCTCCTGTGGACTCGTCTCATGTCCCTCATGGTACTTGTTCTTCTTCCTCTTTGTCTGGACCATCAGGAAGTGTGAGTACATGTCCGTCATGGTCTTGGGCAGCTCTCCTCTCTGCTCTGTGGTCAACATGTCCTCCAGAACTGTAGCAGTGATCCAGCAGAAGACTGGGATTCCACACATGATGTGGAGGCTCCTGGATGTCTTCATGTGGGAGATGATTCTGCTGGACATCTCTTCATCACTGAACCTCCTCCTGAAGTACTCCTCCTTCTGGACATCAGTGAAGCCTCGTACCTCTGTTACCCTGTCAACACATGTAGGAGGGATCTGATTGGCTGCTGCAGGTCTGGAAGTGATCCAGATGAGAGCCGAGGGCAGCAGATTCCCCTTGATGAGGTTTGTCAGCAGCACGTTGACTGAGGACTTCTGTGTGACATCAGAAACAAGCTCAGTGTTGTTGAAGTCCAGTGAAAGTCTGCTTTCATCCAGACCATCAAAGATGAAGAGAAGTTTCCAGACAGCCAGCTGCTCTGCTGGGATCTTCTGGAATGTTGGATGGAAAACATGGAGCAGCTGGAGAAGACTGTACTGATCCTCTCTGATCAAGTTCAGCTCCCTGAATGAAAGCAGAACCACCACACTGACATCTTGGTTCTCCAAGCCCTCTGCCCAGTCCAGAGTGAACTTCTGCACCGAGAAGGTTTTTCCAACACCAGCGACGCCGCTGGTCAGAACCACTCTGATTGGTCCATGTTGGTCAGGTAAGGCTTTAAAGATGTCCTGGCATCTGATTGGAGTGTCATGGAGGGTGTTGATCTTGGAAGCTGTCTCCAGCTGCATCACCTCATGTTGGGTATTAACCTCTTCACTCTGTCCCTCTGTGATGAAGAGCTCAGTGTAGATCCTGTTGAGGAGGGTTCTACTTCCTGTTTCATCAGTTCCTTCAGTCACATGTTCACATCTCCTCCTCAGACTGATCTTATGTTCATCTAAAACCTCCTGCAGACCAACATCTGCTGGAAACAAGAACAAAGAGACAAAAAGGAAAGAAATAAGATTCATCATAATTTTTTTTTTTTTTTTATCTTTATTTTCTCTGCAGGATGTTTTTGTTTACTTTAACATCACAGTAAATTCCTCAGGAAACATGAAAACAAGTAAAAACAGAGAAACTGAAGTCAAACCACGGAGATGAAGTTAAATGTTCCAGAAATCCTGAGAACTGAACAGACTTGTAAAATCAGGATTTATTGGTTGAGATTCCAGCATTTCAATCAGCATCAATATCATCACGTTGCTGATCTGAGGTCAGTTTTTGGTTCGTTTTGTCTAATTTTTGAACATTTTTTACCAAAATCATTCTGACTGTAAACCTGTTTGCCTTCCAGTGATGAGCTGGATCAGCTGATGCAGAAACCTGCAGCAGGTCCATCAGAACCACAATGACTTTATTTCTTCTTTCTCAACCACATATCCTGAATCCAGCTGTTACTATCATCTGTAGAAACATGTTGGTACCAACTTTATATGAAATAAACACAGCTGCACAGCTCAGCTTCAGCTTGTTTTAAACTAGACAAACAGAAATAATCCTGCAGTTAAATACTGAGACAGAAAACATCTGATTCACCTGAGAAGATGCAAACTGAGACAGTTGGTGGTAAAACACGGACCTGTACTGGACAAACAGGCTACATGCTGCTCTCTTTCACACACACACACACACACACACACACACACACACACACACACACACACATCGATACAGCACACCAACATTCCCAGCAAGAAGGTCGCTGGTTCGAGCCTCGGCTGGGGGGAGGTTTGAACAGTGGCCTCTCTGTGTGGAGTCTTTCTGTGGCCCAAGCTTTCATCTTTAGTTGTCTTGATGACTGGAACAGGGTCTTTACAGGTCCACCTAAAACCTCTATTAGACACCTGTAGACACCTCCAGTCCTCACTAAGATCAAGAAACTGGACCACATCAGTCCAGTTCTGAGGTCTTTACACTCGCTACCTGTCCATCAGAGCAGGGATCCCCAATCCTGGTCCTCGAGGACCGGTGTCCTGCAGGTTTTCCAAGTGTTCCTTCTGGAACACACCTGACTCAGACTCAGAGAAGCTTTGCACGTGTCTGCTAAATACACACTGGTTTGAATCAGGTGCGTTGCAGCAGGGACACTTGGAAAACCTGCAGGACAGCGGTCCTCGAGGACCAGGATTGGGGATCCCTGCATCAGAGGACAGACTTTAAAGTTCTGTTGCTGGTCTATAAAGCTCTGAATGGTTCAGAACCAAAGTACACCAGAGACCTGTTGACCCAGTATGAACCTACCAGACCCCTCAGGTCATCTGGATCTGGTCTTTCAGTCAGTAATTTATATTTATATCTTTCTATAAATTAGTCCAGTCACTTTTTGAAAAGTTTTTCTAGAATTTTGTAGAATTCAGGCAGTAATGACACGGGTCTGTAATGTGTGAACTGGTGTTTGTTTCCAGATGTGTACAGAGGTAGGACCTCGACTGTTTTCATTTTGTCTGGAACTGGGTTGAAAAGACAAGTTCCAGATGTATGTTAGTGGTTTTAAAATCTCCTCAATGGCTCTTCTCACAGCAGTCATATGGATGTTATCACAGTCAGTCGATGATTTGTCTTTACATTCAGCTGCAGTATTTATAATTTCTCTCTCGTCCACTTCTGTGAGGAACATTGAATTCAGATCCACTCTGTTAGACTATCAGATTGTTCCTCGTTGCACATGAAGAAACCTGCTGATCAAAGAGTGAATCATGGCAACAAACCAGGACAAGAAAAGGAAAAATGGTTTTGTTTTTTTCCAAAGCAGAAGTTTAAGTCCTTGTTCCAGACAAGACATTTTATTTGGTGGCCACAGCAGCAACATGTTGCTTGTGTTGTGCAGTTTGTCAGAGTGACTGACAGAACTGGAGCAGAAATAAAAAAGGTCAAACCTCAAGGTGGAGACAAAGACTTGCCTCCCACCATCAGAGTGTGTCTGCATCTGCATCTGTCTGTGGCAGAGACTCCAGACCAACCCGGTAAAGCACGGTTCCATATTTTATGACATGATGTGAAAACTATTTTATACACATGGAGAAAAAACAGCAGGCTGATGTGCTGTGTCCTTCAGCTCTTCCACAGTCGGGGGCAGTAGGTGGTGAGGATGAGGAGGTCCCAGATGAGGAAGATGTTGCCGAGCATCCGGCTGTCCCCAGCACCAGCACATCAGGTGCACATGGTGCATCTGGAGGTGGTTCGGTTCTGACCGAAGGGGGGGCAGGAAAGAGAGGAAACCAATCCTCTGCAACATGTTATGTTATTTAGATCTCCACACACCCCGACCATCTTGCAGACTTTAGTGAGATAAAAGTCTTCCGCCTGAAGCATCTAATGACCGCTACGACACTTCAGGGTGCCGACGGCACGCTCCCTGACTGAGTGTGAACAGCGTTGTAGATGATGTCCTCTGAACTCTGTGGGTTTAAGATTTCTATACTTTCAGCTGAAAGATGTTTCTGGAGCAGTTAAGGCTCACTACAAGGCGCTGTACAGATAACATTGCTGGTCTGAATGTTTATGACAACGTGGATCTATAAGTGATGTTTTGTGTGAAGTGAAATGAAATGTGTAGGAGGAGTATTATGCAGTCTGGCTGCCATTCACCACCTGCATCGTCTATTTTCCCGTCTCCAAACTGTCCGTACGCATGGCTCAGAGTTTACCTGCAGGTCTCACATTTTCCCGTCTTGTTTTTATAAATCACAACTTCTGCGTGAGGAGTGGCGTATGCTGCTTTCAGGCTCCGCTTTGTGCGTACACAACGGTTATTATGAGACTCCTGCTCTGTTTTTTCTCCAAAGTGTTGGATCAGGACTTCAGCTGTTGTGGTTCCAGGATGAAGAAACCCAGCAGGTCAAACTGACTGTCTGACACTTAGTAAACAGCCTGCATGGTGGTCTTCTCACAGTGTTACACTTATAGGACAAGGACGTGTTTGGAGGATGAAGGCTGATTCTAGCTGCTCTGATTGACCCTGAAAGCTGATTGGTTCATGAAAACAGAGACAGCTGGAGCATCACAAACCATCAAATATGAAAGATAAATGTATGAATTTGGATTTTCCTTCAAGAGAGAACACAGGACACGTCTTCCAGAAAAAGTCAAACAGATTGACTGAAATGATCTTTATAAAGATGTGAAACATTCATCAACATGTCTGAGTTAAAACAAGATGTGAACAGAATATCTGACCTGCTACAGTTCTGATCTGACCAGCTGTCTGCAGTCCAGTTCTGGTTCTGGATCTTTTCCCACACTGTGGACAGGAGAAACCTCCTGAGGAAGCAGACTGGTCCCAGTATGAGCTGATGCAGCATCTGCAGAACCAGTGTCCACAGCTGGTAGAGACTGGATCCTTCAGGACGTCCCGACACAAAGGACAGCAGGACAGCTGCTCCTCCTCACAGACACCTCTCCTCTTCCTCCTGTAGAGACATTTCTTCATCACTAAAATGATTTTCTGACTGTTGATGAAAATATCAGGATGTGTGGACACTGTCCAGAAGCTGGGACGTCTCAGAGGACAGTAAAAGAGTTTCCAGGTGTCTGTTTGGATCCAACATTCAGTCTGTGATCAAACTGATGGATCCTTTGATTTCAGCTGCTTCACAAACAAACAAGTTTTTGTTTCTTCTGACTGATTAAACACCGAGAACCTGTTTCAGAAAAGACGTTTCACAAACTCAGAACTTTCTGACTGAGTTGTTGGTTTCAGGCAGGAGGTAACAACTAGTTACACTCAGGAGTCGATGAAAAGTCTCCATCAGTCCAACACAGATAAGTAGCTGGACAGAACGTTTCTTTTGTTCCTCATGGTAACTTATCAAAAGGCTGCCGGAGCAAAAAGTACACTGCTCAAAAAAATAAAGGGAATTCTAAAGTAACACGTTGTAGACCTGAATGAATGAAATATTTTTATTAAATATTTTGTTCTTTCCATAGTTGAATGTGCTGACAACGAAATCACACAAAAATTATAAATGAAAATCAAATGTATCAACCCATGGAGGTCTGGATTTGGAGTTATACTAAATGAAAGTGGAAAAACACGCTACAGGCTGATCCAACTTTGATGTAATGTCCTTTAAACAAGTCAAAATGAGGCTCAGTAGTGTGTGTGGCCTCCGCGTGCCTGTATGACCTCCCTACAACGCCTGGGCATGCTCCTGATGAGGTGGCGGATCTTCTCCTGAGGGATCTCCTCCCAGACCTGGACTAAAGCATCTGCCAACTCCTGGACAGTCTGTGGTGCAACTTGGCGTTGGTGGATGGAGCGAGACATGATGTCCCAGATGTGCTCAGCTGGATTCAGGTCTGGGGAACGGGCCGGCCAGTCCATAACATCAATGCCTTCGTGTTGCAGGAACTGCTGACACACTCCAGCCACATGAGGTCTAGCATTGTCTTGCATTAGGAGGAACCCAGGGCCAACCGCAACAGCATATGGTCCCACAAGGGGTCTGAGGATCTCATCTTGGTACCTAACGGCAGTCAGGCTACCTCTGGCAAGCACATGGAGGGCTGTGCGGCCCGCCAAAGAAATGCCACCCCCACCTTTACTGACCCACTGCCAAACCGGTCTTACTGGAGGATGTTGCAGGCACCAGAACGTTCTCCACGGCGTCTCAGTGTGAACCTGCTTTCATCTCTGAAGAGCACAGGGCACCAGTTTCTGGAGCCAATCTTGGTGTTCTCTGGCAAATGCCAAACGTCCTGCACGGTGTTGGACTGTAAGCACAACCCCCACCTGTAGATGTCGGGTCCTCATACCACCCTCATAGAGTCTGTTTCTGACTGTTTGAGCAGACACATGCACATTTGTGGCCTGCTGGAGCTCATTTTGCAGGACTCTGACAGTGCTCCTCCTGTAACTTCTTGCACAAAGAAGTAGGTAGCGGTCCTGCTGCTGGGTTGTTGCCCTCCCACGGCCTCCTCCACGTCTCCTGTTCAGTTTCACAGAAGTGTGGTTGACTTGGAGTTACATTGTGTTGTTGAAGTGTTCCCTTTATTTTTTGAGCAGTGTACTTTATTCGAGTTTACTACAAGTATATTTCCAGTATACTGCTTCAGTTTTAGCATAAAATAAGATGACTTTTTATCCACTATATTTTATATATTTACAGCGAAGGTTGAGTTGTGGACTCTTAGCAAAAGTTAGTATATTTGAAGTTTATTTTATTGAGTATGCTTAAAGTTTAAGTATACAACAGACCACGTACTTGTAGAAAGTATACTAACTTAATACTTCTTTGGACTAGAATGTACTAAAAGTATCAGGTATACTTAACTAAACTAAAACAAGAAGTATAAACTGGTATGATAGCAGTACGGAGCAGATATGAGTGCAAGTTACTTGTTGTATACTTGAAAGTGTACTTTTGTGAACTGAAAATGACCCTATAAGGTTTTGTAAAACCCAAATAGAAATACGACTATTAGAACATCAGTTCGAGGTTGCTTGTGGCACAAATTGATGTTCAAATGTCTTGCAATACAACATTTGCGCTTTGTTGCAGTTTGCATGAAAACAGATTTATATAAACATAAAAGAAATTTAAAAATAGTAAAAAGCCCGTTAATGGAAGTAAAAACTAACATTATTGTGTTTTGTCTTTTTTTTTTTTTTTAACCCTGATTAATCAGAAGTGATTAAAGCATATGGAGTTCCTGACAACTGTTCCATCTGCTGTCAGATGGAACATGTGGTGTGTGTCAGAAAAAAACCTGATAATAAGCAGGTTTTACAAATTTCCCTCCATGCCACCGGTAACACTGACATACTGTCGTTTGATCGGAACATTTCTAGCAGCTCAACATCTCTGCTCCATCATGTCAGTCTGTGGTCCATCTTAGATCTAACCTGCAGCTCCATAATATACTGTGGAAGGTCCAGCTCAACTTCTGATGGGTTATTAATGTGTTTTCTTTCAGCTAAACTGCGTTCCTCTCCCACCATTTGTAGGAGAACTCAACGTGATGGTCGTCCACGTTGCTGCATGTTAACTTAGTCGACGGTATTTTCTCCGCCGCCATCACCGGCACTGTGCTGGAATAAGCCTGCAGATGTCATGAAGCTGTGGAGCTGCAACACAGTAAACTGGAGGGCCAGTCAGCGTTACCATGGCAACCTACAGGCATCAAGTCTGCCATACAGATCATGTTTTATGTTTCATCCTGATGCTGAGTTCCACACTGCTGATCCTGGATCTGATAGAACAGATCAGAACATTCATTAGTCTGGTTCTGGTGGATCAGCTACTGGACTGAGGTGTTTTACTGCAGGTCATCCTCCTCTCTCTCTGCTCACCATCCTGTCCTCTCTCCACCATGAAGAAAGACCTCCACATCCCAAAATAACCAGAATGTTACTTTAAAATCTTGTTTCCACATATTGTCTCATTTCATGTGAAGAACTTTGGTCAACCTGGATGTGGTTAAATGTGTTTTATAAATAAAGTTGATCTTGACTGTGAACCTAGTTAAACATGTACAAGTGATTTAAATGTATCTATTAATTACAGCCACAGAACTTTATTATTCCCATTAAATGCAATTCATTTGATCTGCCTGAAGCAGTTGAAGCAAAAATAAAGATCTAAAATTTGCAATCAAGTGGTGGGGTCTATGTGACTGCTTTTCATTGGCCCCAAAATTCCTGGTGGCGCCCCTGACTGTGGTAGAACTGGGAGAACTCAGCAGACCTCTACGTGCCAAAACAACCATAAACAGAGAAAATCATTCAGTCTGCTTCGCTCAGATCAAAACTAGATTCAGTCAGAAAAACATTGTTTGGGTTTAATTTGCTCCAAAGTTTCTTCTGACTGTTTCCATCTTTCCTTCATCATGAGACAAACTCCCAGCTGAATCATCTTCATCACTTTCAGCTGCCATGTTGGACATTAACAGCAGATATATCTGAACTTACTGACATGATCAGCATTTATCTGCAGTTTTTCTCCTCTTTCTTGCAGCTTCCTCATTGCTGTTTGCTGTCATGATTTTTATTCCTCCGCAGATCTCCGTCCAAACAACCTGCTGCTCTTACTGAATGAAGGATCAGCTGATTGGTGGGTTTTGTCAGTTTCTTAGATTACAAAGATGTCTTGCAGACATCAAGACCTGGACGACTGAATTTTCTCCTTTAAAACTCAGACAAGACAGAGGTCGTTATCTTTGGGCCTGAAAAACTTAATTACAAAAAAATAAAAATTATCCAGTTATGTAATTAATCTGGATGGCATTACTCTGGCCTCCAGTACCACTTGAACGTCCGTTTTCCCCACAAGCTTCTAATCTGCAGCAGTGGGCAGCAGCACCCCCTTCCTCCCTGGCAAACATCCTCCTCCTGTGGACGAACATGCACTCTCTCCCTACATTTTACTGTCTGACCACTTTATTTTTACTTCCTGGATAAGTCCGGTCGCTGATGAGACAAGCTGACAGCATCTGTCCCCTGCTGACATTTTTCTGCCGGTCTGGTGGTGGTGATGTCCATCCCGTCTCCACCAGATAAAATATTTTTACATTTTACAACCTCGTCGATTAGAATTTCTACCTCATTTTCCAGAAAATTCCGCTTTTTTTCTTTTTTCCCTGCTGAACCGTCATGGAAATGAGATGGATTAATATTTATCAGGGGTTTTCACCTGACCTTTTATGGCCAACATGTGGGCGTGACAAGATGTTCCCACACGTGCGCAACATTTAGTGTAGATCCTGATTTATGAAGCGAAACAGGCGTGGGACGTGCGTGCGCACTGCTTTGTAAATCGTGAAGTTTTTTGTGCCACATTTCCTGTTTTCTGTACATATGCCACCTGTCGTCATCGTTGCTACGCACAGTTTGATAAATGAGGCCCCATGTTTCTATTATAGGCTATGTATGAATTGGCTTAAAATGATGTGCATGTAAAGTTCCATGTAACAACATTGTTGTGAAGTGGCGCTAAACAAATAAAGCTGAATTGAATTTCACTGGTTTCCACATTAATTTTGAGTTCAAGAACCAGCAGTTCTAGAGACTACAGGGAGATCATCACACACCCTGAAACATCTGTTTCACTTCTCTTACCCAAAATGTAAAGGTCCAGGTCCATCACTGAACTCTGGAGGCTTTCCTTTGGACCGGTCACTCTTCAGAGACACACAGTCGGGTTCTGGAGTCTCTGTTCTCCATATGTTGTATAAATCTCTGCAAACACAAACATGTCGTCATTAATTTCACATCAATCAGTGAGAAACTGTCTGATGAAAACCAGTGAAGAAGCTCTGAACACACAAACTGCTGCAGAGAATTATTGCAATAATACCCAAAACAAAGAAGGTTCTGGATCAAGAATCACTCCACACTCTTGACTTTTCCCTGGTCTCACCATAGATACAACACAGTGCCGAGGTTTGGGGCAAAAACTATTAAACATCGCTACAGCCACTGACCGCTGTCCTAAAAAGAGCAAAAAGGATCATTGACAACACTACCTATCAGGAACACACACTTTTTATTCTTTCTGTCAAAATCCATCAAATTTACTGACGTAGGAAATCAAACAGCTCAATGTTTAAGACTAAAATCTATTCCTAATAAATGTAGAGAAACAATTCACTATTCATGAGGGAGGTTATGATCTTAGCTGTAATATTAAATGAATACGTACACGTAGGAAAGGTTTTTGTGTTTCTGTCAGTGGGGTGAGACCGTGGAACAGATTCACAATGCAGATGAAGAAACGTCTCAGCATGAAACAGGTTCAAATGAGGGACAAAGATGCAGTTTTCAGGAGGTACAGCGATGAGGGAGGTGATGGGTTACACTAACTTTTATGAGGATCTGGTTTACTTTCTTCATTTATTCTGGTTACTTTCACTTTCCTTTTGTATGTGTAGCCGTGTACATACTGTATGTGAGGGTCTATGGTTACAAAAGGTCTAAATACGTCTGGGTATGTTGCTGAGTTTATACATGTGTACATGGATACGTGTGTTTATGTATGTATTTGTGTGTGTGTGTGTGTGTGTGTGTGTGTGTGTGTGTGTGTGTGTGTGTGTGTGTGTGTGTGTGTGTGTGTGTATGTGTATACAGATGTGTGTGTAGAAAGTAGTATATGCATGTTTATAGGTATTTTTATTTCTATGTAAAGTGTAAACAGACGTTAAAATCTAGACATATTTAAACCGGAAAGTTTATTTTTATTGTGATGCATTATTCACAGAGAGGAGGTGGAGCTAACAAGTTTTACTTCTTCTCACTGCTTTTTGAAGATGTATTTTGAGTTCAAGAACCAGCAGTTCTGGAGACTACAGGCAGATCATCACACCCTGGAACATTGTATGTCTGGGTATGTTGGTGAGTTTATACTTGTGTACATTCATATGTGTGTTTATGTGTGTATTTATGTGTGTATGTATGCATCCATCCATCCATCCATCTTCTGCCGCTTATCCGGGGTCGGGTCGCGGGGGCAGCAGCCTAAGCAGGGAAGCCCAGACTTCCCTCTCCCCAGCCACATTTGCTAACTCTGCGGGGGGGATCCCGAGGCGTTCCCAGGCCAGCCGAGAGATGTAATCCCTCCAGCGTGTCCTGGGTCTTCCCCGGGGTCTCCTCCCCGAGGGACGTGCCTGGAACACCTCACCAGGGAGGCGTCCAGGAGGCATCCTGACCAGATGCCCGAGCCACCTCAACTGGTTCCTCTCGATGCGAAGGAGCAGCGGCTCTACTCTGAGCCCCTCCCGGATGACCGAGCTCCTCACCCTATCTCTAAGGGAGAGCCCGGCCACCCTGCGGAGGAAACTCATTTCAGCCGCCTGTATACGAGATCTCGTTCTTTCGGTCACGACCCACAGCTCATGACCATAGGTGAGGGTAGGAACGTAGATCGACTGATAAATCGAGAGCTTCGCCTTCTGGCTCAGCTCCTTCTTCACCACGACAGACCGGCGCAGAGCCCGCATTACTGCAGACGCCACACCGATCCGTCTGTCGATCTCACGCTCCATCCTTCCCTCACTCGTGAACAAGACCCCGAGATATTTAAACTCCTCCACTTGAGGCAGGACCTGACTCCCGACCCGGAGAGGGCAATCCACCCTATTCCGGCTGAGGACCATGGTCTCAGATTTTGAGGTGCTGATTCTCATCCCAGCCGCTCCACACTCGGCCGCGAATCGCTCAAGCGAGAGCTGGAGATCACGACCAGACGAAGCCAACAGGACCACATCATCTGCAAAAAGCAGAGACCCAATCCTGAGGCCACCAAGTCGGATCCCCTCAACACCTCGGCTGCGCCTAGAAATTCTGTCCATATAAGTTATGAACAGAATCGGTGATAAAGGGCAGCCTTGGCGGAGTCCAACCCTCACCGGAAACGAATCCGACTTACTACCGGCAATACGAACCAAGCTCTGACACCTGTCGTACAGGGACCAGACAGCTCGTACAAGGGGATCCGGTACCCCATACTCCCGGAGTACCCCCCACAGGAGCCCCCGGGGGACACGGTCGAATGCCTTCTCCAGGTCCACAAAGCACATGTAGACTGGTTGGGCAAACTCCCATGCCCCCTCCAGGACCCCAGAGAGGGTATAGAGCTGGTCCACTGTTCCGCGACCAGGACGAAAACCACACTGCTCCTCCTCAATCCGGGATTCGACTATCCGGCGGACCCTCCTCTCCAGGACCCCTGAATAGACCTTACCAGGGAGGCTGAGGAGTGTGATTCCCCTGTAATTGGAACACACCCTCCGGTCCCCCTTCTTAAAAAGGGGGACCACCACACCAGTCTGCCAATCCAGCGGTACTGCCTCCGATGTCCACGCGATGCTGCAGAGGCGTGTCAGCCAGGACAGCCCCACAGCATCCAGAGCCTTAAGGAACTCCGGGCGGATCTCATCCACCCCCGGGGCCTTGCCGCCAAGGAGCTTTTTGACCACCTCAGCGACTTCAGCCCCAGAGATAGGAGAGTCCACCCCTGAGTCCACCAGCTCTGCTCCCTCATGGGAAGCCATGTTGGTAGGATTGAGGAGGTCTTCGAAGTATTCCCTCCACCGACCCACAACGTCCCGAGTTGAGGTCAGCAGCTCCCCATCTCCACTGTACACAGTATTGATGGAGCACTGCTTCCCCCCCCTGAGCCGCCGGATGGTGGACCAGAATCTCCTCGAAGCCGTCCGGAAGTCTTTCTCCATGGCCTCGCCGAACTCCTCCCATGCCCGAGTTTTTGCCTCGGCAACGGCCGAAGCCGCATGCCGCTTAGCCCGTCGGTACCCATCAGCTGCCTCCAGAGTCCCACAGGCCAAGAAGGCCCGATAGGACTCCTTCTTCAGCTTGACGGCATCCCTCACTGCTGGTGTCCACCAACGAGTCCTGGGATTACCGCCACGACAGGCACCAACGACCTTGCAGCCACAGCTCCGGCTGGCCGCCTCAGCAATAGAGGCACGGAACACAGCCCATTCGGACTCAATGTCCCCCGCCTCACCCGGGACATGTTCGAAGCTCTGCTGAAGGTGGGAGTTGAAGCTCGCTCTGACAGGGGACTCAGCCAGACGTTCCCAGCAGACCCTCACAACACGTTTGGGCCTGCCAGCTCTGACTGGCTTCCTCCCCCACCATCTGAGCCAACTCACCACCAGGTGGTGATCAGTTGACAGCTCCGCCCCCCTCTTCACCCGAGTGTCCAAGGCATGTGGCCGCAGGTCCGACGATACGACTACAAAATCGATCATTGAACTGCGGCCCAGGGAATCCTGATGCCAGGTGTACATATGGACACTCTTATGCTGGAACATGGTGTTCGTTATAGACAATCCATGACGAGCACAGAAGTCCAATAACAAAACACCATTTGGGTTCAGAGGGGGGGGACCATGCCTCCCAATCACTCCCCTCCAGGTCTCACTGTCATTGCCCACGTGAGCATTGAAGTCCCCCAGCAGAACAATGGAGTCCCCAGAAGGAGCACCCTCCAGCACTCCCTCCAAGGACCCCAGAAAGGGTGGGTACTCTGAACTGCTGTTCGGCGCATAAATACAGACAACAGTCAGGACTCTGACTGTATGTATGCAGTTCAAATCAAATCAAATGAAACTTGAGCTATTTCTTGAACACCTTGTCTGATGAAAACCAGTGACGAAGCTCTGAACACACAAACTGCTGCAGATGACACAGATTTTAAACCAAACAAATTAGACAATCCCTTTAAACTATGGGAGAATGGGCCGAAGATGTTTTGGGAAATAGTTGAAAATAATGTACTGATGAGTTTTCAGGAATTTAAGGATATGTACTCTTTAAATAATCAAGATTTCCACAGGTATCTCCAATTGCGGCATTATGTGGAACAAGGAAATATAATAGAAACTCCACATGTATCGCAATCATTGATAATTAAAATAATATTAGAAGCATGTAAATCTCAACTGGATCGAAAGATTATCTCCAAAATATACGGAGGATTTAAAGGCCGACACCACAGATTATATAAAAGCATATCAATCATTCAGAGCAGAAGGGCATTCACATTTGCCCCTCTTCAAGAAGAGCACTTTTCTAGTTTTTTATTTGTATTTTATTCATCAGGAAACAATGCTTACAACAAGGAGGAATTTAATACCAAGAACATGATAGTTAATTGCCTTGGCTGAATACAAACAGCGTCTCTATCTATCACTTTCCCCAACAATGTTCTTGGCAATTATTAGTGAAACAAACAACAAGGTTCTAGACTAGCTTTTAAACCACAGGTATCAAAGTCCAGTCCTGGAAGGCCGATATCCTGCAGGTTTTTGTTGTCTCCATGTTCCAATACTCCTGACTGAAGTGAAGGAATAGGCTGACAAGAAGCTGCTGAATTATTTTGATTAGAATCAGGTGTGTTGCTACAGGGAAACAACAAAAACCTGCAAGATACCGGCCCTTGAGGACTGGAGTTTGACACCCCTGATTTAGATCGTACCTCATCATCCCAAAACTAAATGGAGTCGACCAAGGAAAGAAAAGGACTCCAGGTTGCGGAAAAGGTCAGACTGTTGCCCAATACTGTGTTTCACTTTCTTGAAGTAAAAACATTTGGTCCTTCAGTCAGGAGAAAGGTCAAGGAGGTTTATTGTCTTTCTAATGTAATAAGATGTGTCTGTGAGCAATGAGGGAAGCAAAAACAATGACAATTCTTTCCCTATTGGTGAAACAGTCAAGGTCTTTAGGTGTACCAAATATGGAAACAGCAGAGCTGGGAGTCAACATCTAGTGTGTTCCCATAACAACAAGAGATGGTGATCATATAGAACCATGGCTGCTTTGAAAACATTATTAACCCTTTAACATCTGATCCGTTTCCTGAGCTGCAAAATGACACTTGTCATTCCACTTCTACGTATGAAGACATATTTTTAGTCATAAAAGACACATTTTCATTTATTGGTTTTCAGATTAATTTGACATATACTTATTTTTACAATTTTTTGTTATTTATCAAGTTATTTTACAATGTTCTTTCCACACATAGCCTCATTTCATGGAAAGAACTTTGGTGAACTTGGATGTGTTTAAATGTGCTTTTCACTGGTTTCCACTTTAATGTTGAGTTCAAGAACCAGCAGTTCTAGAGACTACAGGGAGATCATCACACACCCTGAAACATCTGTTTCATTTCTCTTACTGAAAGTGTGAAGGTCCAGGTCTATCACTGAACTCTGGAGGATCATCTTTGGACCAGTCACTCTTCAGAGACACACAGTCGGGTTCTGGAGTCTCTGTTCTCCATCTGTGGTTCTGACCTCTGCAAACACAAACATGTTGTCATTAATTTCACATAAAGTGTGTTTTGTTTGTCTGGTAAATGTCTGATCCTGCTGGATATTTGTTGTAAAACAGACGTGGTTCATCTTGAAGTGATTCTACACATTACAGCAGATTCTTCATTCAGTGAGCAGATGCAGAGATTACCCTCAGAATATCTATTCTATTCTATTGTCATTTAGCAGACACTTTTCTCCAGAGTGACTTAAATCTGAAGTGAGAACAACACAAGCATGAAATCAGACAGCAGGAGACATCAGAGACCAGTGTTAGTCAGACTGCTGGGAGTCCAGTTGGACACAGTGCTGCCATGTAGTGACAGAAGCTGTGTCATTTTTGTTGTTTGTTTCCTTCCCTCCCTGCAATAGTCGCTTTGTTAAAATACAGGAAACAATATTTCACACAATATCATCAAACTGCACATTGTTGCTGTTCATGGAGCTGAAATATCTTCATCATCATCATCATCACAGCGTGTCGGACTGATCAGTGAATTACCGGACTGCCGCCACAACGCTGCACCTGCAGTTTCTCATACATCTATGTCAGGCGGAAGAAGAAGTAGTTATGAGGAATCGTCCCGAACCTCCCGATCGATTCCACTCATCAGGATTGTGTGCAGACTCATCAGGTCCGTTTTTATAACATTTTCACTTCTTCACCTTTAAATGAGTTTTCATAAGAAGCTGGCGTGTTCAGCCTCCATCTACAGTGGAAACGGCAGAACTACAAAGTGTCTCTAAATGTCTCAAACTGGTGGCTTATAGATTAGTCGCTGCTATTAGATGATTGATTTACTATTTATGAGCAGATGAGCCGTGGGATGGTTCTGGTCCACAGGCAGCCAGCTGAACAGCCCTGCTCCACATGCTCCACCATCCTCCACAATGTGTACAGACAAGCGTACATGCAAGTAAACACACTCTCAGCAGCAGATGCATGTGGTGTGTGTCAGAAAAAAACCTGATAATAAGCAGGTTTTACAAATTTCCCTCCATGCCAGCGGTAACACTGACATACTGTCGTTTGATCGGAACATTTCTAGCAGCTCAACATCTCTGCTCCATCATGTCAGTCTGTGGTCCATCTTAGATCTAACCTGCAGCTCCATAATATACTGTGGAAGGTCCAGCTCAACTTCTGATGGGTTATTAATGTGTTTTCTTTCAGCTAAACTGCGTTCCTCTCCCACCATTTGTAGGAGAACTCAACGTGATGGTCGTCCACGTTGCTGCATGTTAACTTAGTCGACGGTATTTTCTCCGCCGCCGTCACCGGCACTGTGCTGGAATAAGCCTGCAGATGTCATGAAGCTGTGGAGCTGCAACACAGTAAACTGGAGGGCCAGTCAGCGTTACCATGGCAACCTACAGGCATCAAGTCTGCCATACAGATCATGTTTTATGCTGAGTTCCACACTGCTGATCCTGGATCTGATAGAACAGATCAGAACATTCATTAGTCTGGTTCTGGTGGATCAGCTACTGGACTGAGGTGTTTTACTGCAGGTCATCCTCCTCTCTCTCTGCTCACCATCCTGTCCTCTCTCCACCATGAAGAAAGACCTCCACATCCCAAAATAACCAGAATGTTACTTTAAAATCTTGTTTCCACATATTGTCTCATTTCATGTGAAGAACGTTGGTCAACTTGGATGTGTTTAAATGTGTTTTATAAATAAAGTTGATCTTGACTGTGAACCTGTGCTGACCTGGTTAAAAGGGACTTTTCACTGGTTTTACTGGTTTACATTAATGTTGAGTTCAAGAACCAGAAATTCTAGAGACTACAGGGAGATCATCACACACCCTGAAACGTCTGTTTCACTTCTCTTACTGTGAGTATGAAGGTCCAGGTCCATCACTGAAGTTTGGAGGTCTTCCTTTGGACCGGTCACTCTTCAGAGACACACAGTCGGGTTCTGGAGTCTCTGTTCTCCATCTGTGGTTCTGACCTCTGCAAACACAAACATGTTGTCATTAATTTCACATCAATCAGTGAGAAATTGTCTGATGAAAACCAGTGAAGAAGCTCTGAACACACAAACTGCTGCAGAGAATCAGAAGCTTTCATGTTTGGATCAGTCTTTTTCAGAGGACCAGGATCAGTCAGGTTCCAGGCTATTTCTGAGAGCCTGGAGCCTGTTATCTAAGCTGGACTTAATTCCAGTCTGGATCCAGTCCAGCGATGCAGATCTTCTGGTCTTGTCTGGAACTTGGCTGAATAAAGAATCTCTGACATGGTCCTTTGCTGTCAGCTCCGCCTCTTTTACATCAACTAAAACACATTTTACAACCTGGACAACTGAGCAGCTTTCAATACGCTCATTTCCAGCTCCAGCATCCAGTTGCCATGGCAACAGACTCCGCTAAGGCACCAACCCCTTCATGAGCAGTCCACTTACTTTGTATGTGATGGTTCTGGTCCAGTCCTGCAGTCTGGAGGTCTGGATGGGTCCATCACAGCCAGACATCTGGATCCTGCAGACTCTGCTCCGTCCTCGTCTTCCTCGTCTTCCTGAGAGGTAAAGCAGAAACACTCAGAACTAAAGAATGAAAACAAACATGTCTGTTCAGGTCTGAGACCCAAACAGAAACCAGTTTCTGACCTCCTGCTTTTCCTTCTGCTTCTTCTGGCTTCCTGTCAGAAATCAGACGTCAGATTGACTTTGTGATGACAGAAACATCTGGATCAGCTGATGTTTTCCAGCTGAGTTTCTGCTGCAGTGAAATCCTCCAACATGAACAAAGTCAGGAGGAAAAAAGCCAAACAGTCATTTAACACAACTTGAAGCTGGAATCAAAGGATCTCCAGAATCCAAAAGATTTCAATGAAATTAACTTTGAACAAGTTCAGAAACTGAAAACATGAACTCCGAACTTCAACTGGGGCGGCTGTAGCTCAGGAGGAAGAGCAGTTGTAATTCAACTGGTAAGTTGGGGGATCGATTCCAGGCTTCCCCTGAAATGCCGAAGTGTCCTAGGGCAAGACACTGAACCCCAAAACTGCCCCCCGATGTGCCTATTGGGGTATGAGTGTGTTGTATGAGTGTGTGTGAATGGGTGAATGTGACAAGTAGTATAAAGCGCTTTGAGTGGTCTGTATGACTAGAAAAGCGCTGTACAAGTCCATTTACCATTTAACAATTCATTTTAAACTTGTCAGAACTTTGAACAAGTTCATGAGAAACATGAAGCTTCACAATACGAAGAGATATTTTTTATAAAAACCAAACAACAAAATGATGACTGCTTCGGGTGGCTGAGGAGAGAAGCAGCTGCTGAGTCAGTGTGGAAGTTGCTGAGTCACTGGTCCACTGACTGAATATTTAACTTCATTAAAACAGGAGCATGCGGCTTGAAGTATTGGTGGATAGAATACCTTTTTAGTTTCATGCAGTTTCAATCCCACTGCAGAAAAACACATGTAGGCAGCTGCAAATGAAGTATTATCTTTTAGTAAGGTAATGTAGACCTTTTGAACTAGACCATGATTTTATATTTCTCAACCTATTTCACACTCGATCCAATTAAACCCATCGGCTGTTTCTACATCTAGTGGTGGAAACCTAACAAATGCCGCCAATAATATCACTGGAATTATGATTTGAAGACTTCTTGTCTTTCTAAAAAGTTCTCTGTCATCAGGAAAGTTTCCACTTCCAAAAGCATATGAAAAAAGTCATTTTATTACAGTACAAAGTACAAATCTGGTGTCAATGGCTGGAGAATTATTGACAGCAGGACGGATCCATTAAACGACACATGAACATGGAAATATTGACACGTTGGAGTTCCTAAACATCCTCCTTCGTAAATCATGGTGTTTTAATTCAGCTTCTAAATGTCTGGAATCGCGTTGCGGACAAAAGATCCGATCCTTCAGGTGAGAGGAGACAGTTAGAAACTCAGTTTCTTTAGCCTGAACCTGCCTGAACATTGAAGTTTAATCCACCAGAAAGCACAAAAACAGGCCAAAATGTGTCTTTATTTCATTTCCCAGAGAAAATCACACAGTTATGTTAAAGTTTCACCGTGAAATGAGACTTTTCTGCTGCGTCACACCTGAGAAACAGAAAGTCGCGCAGACTAACCAGTCAGGTTAATAAAAGCTGTTTGTATTGACGGAGAATCGAAGTTTAGCTTTTCTTCCTGTCCACTCCTGAGAGGAAACACACTCACACACTCTGAGGGGAAAGAACAATGTTGTTCACACACTCACCTTTAAGCAGAACTCAGGTGTTCTCTAGTTGCTGTCGTCTCAAAATGAAGCTGAACTACTTTTCACTTTCTTCTCTCCTCCCACCTGAGATCAGAGTCCACTCCTGAAGTAAAAAGTAATAATTAAACAAGGAAAACATGGATAAAATAACAGTAAAATAAATGAGAATAAAATAAGACATATCATATCAAATAAAAGAAGAAGAGTAAATGACTTCCATTAAATGAATTCATCAGAAACATCTCATTCAAAGCCTGGGTTTAAAAACATCAACAGTTTCAGACGCCTTCAGGTCCTCTGGCAGACTGGTCCACAAATGTGGAGCATAAAAACTAAAAGAAGACTCACCTTGAGTCTTTGTGAAGATGTTTGCTGTTTGTAAAAGTCACCTATTAGAGGACCTGAGGGCTCTGGAGGCTCACAGTCATTAAGAATGTCTAAAAGTAAGAAGGACCAAGACTGTTAAGAGTCTTCTAAACCAGTAAAAGAACCTTCAAATGGAGCCTGAAGTGAACTGGAAACCAGTGCAGAGACTTCAGGATGGGTGATGTGGGCTCTCTTTCTGGTCCCCGTCAGCAGACGTGCTGCAGAGTTCTGCAGCAACTGCAGCCGTGCTGAAGTTTTCATTGGGAGAACAGAAAGAAGAGCATTGCAATGATCCATCCTGCAGGTGATGAAAGCATGGATCAGAGTCTGCATCGGCTTGAGAGAGAAACGCTCCAACTCTGGCCATGTTTTCCAGCTGCTAGAAACAAGTCTGAGTGACGTTCTTGATGTGGGTGTGAAAGCTGAGATGAGAGTCAAACATGACTCTGAACCAGGGGCGTAGACTTCATTTTAAAAGTGAAGGGGACAAATTGTTTAGAAATCTATCGACTGATTTATCATCCTCTCGCATTCAGCTGCACCTATCAGCTAAAGAACTACATCACTACAAACAGCACAGCACCAGGGAACCAACTTTACTTCTTTAAAATGACAAAGCTGCTAAACTGCTTGAGTTGACATAGAATGACCCTGGAGCGTCTACAGGGAGAGTAGTCAGATTATTATGTGCCAAATGACAAGACTAAAAACTAAAAGTTTGGTAAAATACCATTCCTGTTTAAATATATCAGCGCCAAAATGACATGGAAGTGACAAGGTAACAGCGGAAATAAGTTACATCATTTAATATAACAGAAACAATGATGAGTAAAAGTGACCCAACAATAAACATGTCAACAAAAAGATGTTGCTATTTTATCATTTATTTTATCATTAATGATGGCAGCACAGATGTGGAAAATTAATCAGTGAAGAAGAATGTTTTGACCAACGCCTGCTGCCTGATACAGCAGTCAAATCATATTTGCAAATAAATGAATAAAAAACAAATATTGTCTTTGAAATGACAGATAAACAACATCTGTGTAAATATTTCCATTTTGAACGAAGGGAATCAAAGACTACAGGCTCTCCTGAGAAACTATATTACAAAATAATATCATGAGCTCGAAATTTCATTTTACACTCGAGCAGAAACAGAAATAAGATCAAAATAAATAAGTTTATGTTCATGTTTTTATGGGGGCTGTAACTAAATAATAAATAAATGAATGAACTATACATACAGGAGTAAAAGTGAAATTGTTGTAGAATTTAATCTCAAAATCCCTTTTAATGCTGTAAATATTTTCTCTCAGTCAGTTCTAACAGAGAAATTCTAAGGCAGGACTTCTGGTATAATTTCTCCTCACCTGCTGTGAAGACCATCCATGTCCATCTCTGCTGCTGGCCTCTGGCCCAGGGATCCCCAATCCTGGTCCTCGAGGACCGGTGTCCTGCAGGTTTTCCAAGTGTTCCTTCTGGAACACACCTGACTCAGACAAGCTTTGCACGTGTCTGCTAAATACACACTGGTTTGAATCAGGTGCGTTGCAGCAGGGACACTTGGAAAACCTGCAGGACACCGGTCCTCGAGGACCAGGATTGGGGATCCCTGCTCCGGCCCACTTTCTCCTCCCTCACGCTGCTCCTTCTATTGTAGAAAGATAAAAAAGATTTGCAAAACAACAGTAAGGAGAACTTCTGTGCAGAAATGAAGAAGGAATGGAGGAAAATCAGCAAAAATTCAAGCAAGTGTTTTGTTTCTTTAGTACAATGTTACTTCCACAGAAGTAAATAGTACTCATCCAAATAATTACTTGAGTAAGAGTAAAAACAAACAATTATCTGGTAAAATAAACCACTCAAGTGCTGTGTAGCCTAACATCTGATTTTATTCATCAAATAAAATTATTGCAATCATTCAATCAAAATAATAATCAGCAATCATAAAAGTCATGTACTATAAACTTTAACTACCACAAAAATAAATTAAATCTTTACAAATATAACAGTCAAAGGAACACAAATACATTTATATTCTTATTTTCTACCCAAAATGAGTCATCTTAGAGTAGCCTAAATAGTAGCTTAACTTTGCTTGAGTAATAGCAGCTTATTGTTACTTTAGAATAATGTTACTCAAAAACATTTTTGGAACAAAACAACTCCCAAGAGTAACCACATCTCCACTAAGCTTCAACCAGGACTCCATTGTTTGCGTTGTCAAGGCGACAGTGACTGACATATATGATTTGGCTCATAACAAGTGGGGTTCAAGTCATGTCAGAATGTGGGATTTTGGGAGGAATGAAAAGGTGTAAATCTAAATTTAAATTCAGTTTATAAATTTACACTGACATTTACTGAAATATATTAAAAATTTGAAATATATTTATATCAATTTAATAAAGGATGTTTTAAAGAATACATAAAAATACATAGGTTTCCAAAAAAAAAATTCACATATCCCCTGGAATGCCTTGAAGTACCCCAGCGGTACCATACCCCCGTTTGAGGAACAGTACATTCATGGGTATTCTGATCCAATCAGAAATAACCAGAAAATACAATTATACAACTTCAATTATACAGTTTGTTCTGAAGTGATCTTTTTCAATTTGCTTTCTAACGTTGGATTTGTGCAACATGAGAATTTCATGTAATACCACTTTGACAAGTAAAATAAAGCTTTGTTTAAAACTGCTGTTTAATACTGTGTTTTAATGTCTGGGATGTCTAAGTGTTGGAGTTTTTTTTTTTCTTCAGGACCTGGTCTGATGTGGTCCAGATGCCAAAAATATCATGAAACAAGCTTTATGTGCATTTTCACAAATAGAATAAAGGTTTCACAAATCAGACACTTTGTTTTCATGAATCTGCATCGTATGTGGAATATTTTAGTCCAGGTTTGAAGAGTGTAAGTATTGTAGATTTTTGTCAGGACCTGGTCTAATGTGGCCCAGTTGCCAAAAATGTCATAAAATGAGCTTATTTTGCATTTTCACAAATAGAATAAAGTTAGGGCTGGGCGATTAATCGATTTAATTGATTAATTCGAATTTGCTGTTTATGACGATTTATTTTTATGAAAATCGGGAATTTTCTTTTTTCTCCGCCATCACCTTTTGGGCTTCCGTACTTTATAGTGACGTCAGCGCGCTCCCGCTGGTTTCCCACAGAAACGTATAAACACAACATGGCAGCTAGAAACGTACAAGAAGTGCCCCCTCTGCGTTTCCATTACATTTTGTTGCAAAATAAAAACGATATTTGTACGTTTAGACAAACAACAGTAGTGATTTGCGGGTGTTTCCGCTGAACAATGTTTAGCACATTAGCATCACGTTTCGTAATTGCGGTTAATGCAAAGTGGGCACGTGGCGTTATTTTATGCTTTCTACTTGCTGCGGAGAATTTGCTTTGGATTTTCAAAGCTTTTCTCCCTCATTTTCTTTTCTAAAACTCTGAAATCCGCTGTTTTTTATTCCACACCGCGCCATCTTTACCGGGAATTACCTGGTCACGACCCCCACGTCACATCTGTGGACACGTAAACGCAAAAAAGTGTTCCCATTACACTTTTGCAATATAGTTCTGTATTGAAATGTCTAGTAAACCACCTCTTGAGATCGTAAAAACTTTTATAGCAGCAGTTTTTATGGCAACAATTAGTTGTTGCGCAGTTCTAGGTGTGATGGAAACGCAGTGTTTTCAGTGTGGGAGGGGGCGTTGTCACATGCCACAGGGGTCTGAAGCCAGATGCAGCTGACAGGCTCGTCTTTCTTGACAAAAATGTGTAAATTAAACAAAAAACATCAAGAATGTAATCATACATGTATGTTAGAGATATAGCTTTAATTAACATTAAATCGATTAAAATCGGAAATTGGATTTGGTTTAAAAAAATCGGAGATTTTATTTTTTGGCCATATCGCTCAGCCCTAAGTAAAGGTTTCACAAATCAGACTATGTTTTCATGAATCTGCATAGTATGTGGAATATTTTAGTCCAGGTTTGAAGAATCTAAGTATTGTGGATTTTTTTCAGGACCTGGTTTAATGTGGTTTAGTTTCCGAAAAATTCAGTGGAATTGCCCTTCACACATATTGCGAATCGGAAGCTGCGAATCGGAAGCTAACTTCAGCCTCGTATGCCAGATAGCAGCACTATGGGCTACTTTATGACTAACGAGTGCTCCAAGTTATTTATTTAGACTAACATAGAACATCTGTCCATCTTTGCTGTTAAAGCTGATTCCCAGGATCAATATGGTAATTGACATATGAAGCGGGATCCAATGTGCTGTCTACATGGATGTTAATGACAGAAACTGCCCACCCAGCAGTCATGATAACTAGCATGCGGAGCTAGCATAGTTGCTGCTCATTTAAACCACCTTATTTGAACAAGACAAACTAGAAAAGCACTCGGAGAGGGCAAACCTCCTTTTCACATTTCCAACAAGTCCTGAAAATGTCATGAAAATCCGTCCATAACTTTTTGAGTTATCTTGAACACAAACAGATAAACGGCAGGTAAAACATGACCTCCGTGGCGGAGGTAATAAAATGTACTTACCGCTGTCGTGTTTTTCTTTCCATCCTCCTCTTTCTTCTTCCTTCTTTTCTGACTTGCTGGTGGATAATTCCGCTTCATGACGGTCAGATTTTCATATCCAGCCAGCAGTAGAAATCACGGACCTGGCTGGAAACAGTCAGTAAGTACCGCAGTGATGGGGCCCCGTTAAGGGGGATCCCACTAACCGCGTCGTTGCTTTTTCCTGCATCGACCATCATAGAATTTGAAAGAGCACACAGTTTCTGGTTGCATTCAACTCATAATAATTTGTTGTCTTGGGGCTCCTGGCAGCTTGGGGACCCTGGCAATTGCCTGGCTTGCCTGTCTGCAGCCACAGCCTTTCTACATCACCTGCTTTGTCGTAATAATACACACCTCCTGTACCATCAGACATGTTAAACTAGCTGATTATTTGATGCAGCAGATTAGATGTGAGCACAATGAACAAAAAACAGCATGTAGTGCAAAGTGTAGAGCAGCAACAGAATATTTTGTATGAACTGTATAAAACAGAGCTGCAACATCCAAAACAGGATTATTTAACAAAGTAGTTTGATCTGAGGTGCAGCAGCTGCTAGAACTCTTCCAGCTTCACTACATGTGTCATACAAAACACAAAGTACAGGAGAAAAACAAGATAAAGCTCAAATCTTTATCAATCCAACATGAAGATATTTGAAAGCCAATACTGATAAAACAATGCAAACTTTCACATGATATCATTATCTGGCTTATTCAGAATGTTTCATAAAGATCAGATTATTCTGGATTTAATCATTTCAGATGGAATTGAATAGAAGGCAGACATTAGTAAATGCTCTCTCTCTTGTGGATAATATGATGTAGCTCATCTGAAGCAGCTAAGCATGAATAATTATTGTGAGTAAAGCCGAAATAAACTTCAATCATTCTGATGAAGCAAAACTGTTTCCAGTCCAACATGTTGCTCTTCCTCTGATAGACCTGCAGGGGGCAGTCATGTTCCTCTGCACAAATCACTTTTACAGCTTTCACACCAAAAGCATCAGAATCCATTTAAATATAATGTGTCCAGTAAATGTCAAGTCAGGAAAATGTTCATGAAGGATGAAAACTTTGAGCTTGGAGCTGATCTGTAAACATGACTCAGCAGAAATCAACATTCATGTTCAGATCCAGATAAAAGTCCTCTAAAATATCAAGTGGATTTGATTTCTTTCTGCTGCTTTTAGGATGATGCTTCACAAAGATGTGCTGAGCTCAGAAAACACAGAATGTGTGAGTTCCTCACGTTACGGTGAGTTTGTACACAAACATGAAGCAGCATCGTCCTTCTGAACTAACAAAAGGATTTTATGAAACGTTCCTGAGGAAGAAAGCAGACATTTTCTTCCTGCAAGGATCTGATCTGTTTGTTTTAGTTCCCATCAGGATTTTCTAGCAGGAGACAAGTTTGTCAGCATCACTGACCTTTGACTTGGTCAGTGTGGAGAGAGAAAATCCAGCCTCTATGTTGCTTTAATAAGGCAGAAAATAACACTTCAAGCTTCTATCAAGAAAATCTCCACAACAAATCCAAGTTCAGTTCTTCAAAAGAAAGACATGACCCACACTGACGCTTCACATGAACACACACATGAAATGTGTGCAGAAACAGGGAATCAGGATCAGAATGAATCTGAGTTGGAAATAAAACTCAGCACAGTGATCAGAAACGTGTCAACAGTTCCATCTTTTCTTTCTGTTTCTCTTTTTTCCACATCTGTAGAGTTTATCTCTTCAGAGCCAGTTTTTTATTTTAGACTTTCTGGCATTTAGTAGTTCATGATCCTCTTCTCCAAACCAGTATGGCTGCTCTCTTTCCAGCCACTCCAGGAGCTTTTCTCTCTCATTGTTGTTTAGAAGTCCTGATGCGTGGTATCCCTCCACCAACAGCTGCTCTCCGATGCTGTGCTGCAGCTTTACATGGTCTCCACAGAAAAAGTCCAGTCTGTTGTTGTATCGGCTGAGTCCTGTGGAGTTCACATGCTGAGAAAAGAAAGATGATCTGAATTCACCCTTCTTTATGTAGAGATAAACATCTGACAGGCTGTGAACGTATGAGCACGTTTACCAATGCTGGATGATTGGTAAATGACTGATCAATGCTAAATGATGATTGATGAATGATTTCTAAAGCTGGAACTGTGCTCATATCCAGAGGAAGACAATATTCAGGATGATCTGCTGGAGTCAGTGGAATGATTTGATGTTGGCTGTTGGGGCTTTCTATCAATCTGATGTTGCTGTGGTGAGTTGGAGAAAAAAGCAGCAGGTCTGGACACTAGAATAAACACTTCATTAGATTCCAAGCTCACAGTGACGTTTTCATCCCAAACGCTCTTCATCAGAACAGCCAGAACAGAACATCTCCTAGAAATACAGTCCATGTCCAAACAGGTCACATGAGCACCCAGTAAGCAGCATCCCAGTTCAGCCCAGAAGGGGATATTAGAAGTGGAGCAACAAGTTGCAGGTGAACTGACAGAGCAGAGAACATTCCAGAAACTTTCTGATGAATGTGAAGAGCTGAAAAATAAAGTGGCTAAAGAAACGCCGGCTGGCAGGAAGAAGAGCTTTGAGAGGGATGCTACCAATGTGAAGGAGAGTCTCTCAGTGGGGAAAGCCAGCACCTCAGGGAGGCCCACACTGGGATCCACTTCCTTCATACTTGCTCTAGATATTCCACATCTACTCCAATGACACACATCAGTTAGTAAGTGATGCTGAATATGAGTCCAGCTGTGTTACTGGACACAGAAACAACAGATGGATCATCCATCAGTTAGAGGAAAAACATCTGGATGAGAGAATGACTTATCCTGCCAGAGATCCTACTGAGGACCACATTCATCTTTCATATCCTGGACTTTGCTCACATAGAGATGGAAACGTCTCCATCTTTCTATGTTTTAGGACACAAAGCAGCTGGAGTCCGTTTTTTAAACAAATAAAAGCACCTTCTAAGCATAGTTGCCTTAATAATGACAATAAGAAGAATAAAAATGATGATTATTATGATCTTCCTTTCTGAAAACTCAAATGTTTTATGTGATGAAGAAGAAGTCATTTAGGGAATTCTATTGAAGTGGAAACCTTTTCACAGATTGACTTAAAAAGCAGAAGTCGGTGTTTTTCTCCTCCCTGGTATCCAGTTAGGATAACAGACTTCTTACTGGGCTTTTATTGCATTTTTCCCAGGATGAAGCAGGAACTCCGAGTTTTGCTGCTTTTCCTTAAAAACAACAAGCCACAAACTACTGCAAGAACTCTGCTCTCACTAGAAGTTCATCAGAACAAATGAATCCTAAAAGTTCTTCACAAGGTTTTGGTGTTGAAGCAAAGCCAGAGAATGGGAGTTAGCCACACCTTCATCCCTTTCAAAGTGAGCTGCATCATCTTCAGCATCTGCTGTAGAAGCTGAGTTTGCTGCTGGTGAAGAACTCCTTCTTTGAGGCTTTGCTCCTCCTGAAAGCTCTCCTGTGCTTGGGAGAGCTTTTTCCTGGAGGCCTCCTTCTCCTTCTCAATCTGCTGCTGGATCTTCCTCTTACGCTCCAGCTCCGCCTGACGCCTCTTCTCCTCTTCCTCTCTTTGCCGTTGCTCTTCTTCTTGCCGTCTCTCTCGCTCCTTTCTTTCTTTCTCTGCTTTTTCTTCTTCACTTCTACCTGTAGAAAAACAGAAAGATGCAGAAAGTCACGTTAGCTTCTAACTTCTATCACTCCATGCTCATCAGTGTACGAGCTGCTTATTTTTTCTGCTTTTCTGGAACATTTAGCCCACATCTTCCAACTTCTGGCTCTTTTATTGCTTGAAATTGCTGCAGCTTTTCAGAAACGTTGCAATAAAAGCTGTGATGTTTCTGTTTTTTCCATGAAGAAACATTTATTTATTTATCTTGTTTGTCTGAGTTTGCTGAGTCGTGAAAACAGCAAAAAAAAAACAGCAAGAAATGTATTTTTAAGCCACGACAAACGTAAAATCTCTGAAAAACTGTGAGTTGAAACTCTTCATTAAATGTGAGCTCCCAGTAAATAGTTTTCTGTTCCACTTTATATTGAAGCTGAGTCGACTAAAGCAAACTTTTCCAGTTCAAACTGGAAACTCCTTCATTCCCACCATCCCAGTATGGTGACCAAGCGCCTTCATGGGGGATTAAATGGCAGCATTTTCACAAAGCACTCCTCACTCTAACCTTCATCATGCAGCAAATATGATGCTAGAAACACCAAGAAATACTTTCGAGTTGCTCTAACTTCATGCCGATGAAGAATAGAAAGTATTCCAGCAAGAATGAAAGTACTACGAGTCTGTCTGGCATCTCAGGTGATGGAGAAGTGGCTGCAACCAGTAAGACCAGCATTCTTCTTCCTGCTCTTCATCACTTACTTTAAGAAATGATGGAAAAGGTTCTTGATGAAAAGCGGAGCCCGTCTCAGACACTTTAAACCATTGCACTTTGGCTTGAGGAGCAGCGGTCCAGAGGAAGAAACTGCACCAGTAAAAGAATCTTTGGCTGCTTCTAGCTGAACTTCTGGATGTGATAAAGATCCCATAAGGCACGGCAAGTTTATCTGAACAGCACATTTCATGTAGAAAACAATTCAAAGTGCTTTCCATAAAACATGAAAAGCTTCCATGTGGTGCAAAGAAAGCAGAAGTTGAGCTGGAAGCAGTGGATATGAGGCTTCCAGCCTCCAGGAGGAACTGAGGCTTTAATCAGCAACACAAGAAAGAAATGATGAAATGAAGGAGAAGAAGATCATTTAGGGCATTTTAATCTGGAGGGATTGAGGAAAATGTTTCCGTTTCCTTCAGATTTAAAGTGAAAGAATTCCTAAAGCTCGGCCTTATCAGCTGTTTCTGTGTTTCTCTCTGAATCTCAATGAATCAGACAATTAAAGAAACAGCTCAGAATAAAAGCTCATTTCATTTCTTTTCTTCTTATTAAAACTTACCAAAGTGTGGACATCGCTCCACTACCTGACCAGAAGAATTATTGATCAGTTCAACATATCTGCGCTCACTGCTTTCTCTTAAGGTGGATGAATCTCCACCCCCCCATGTCTTAAGGTCCCAGTCTGACTGCTTTTCATCTGGAAGGTCCAGCTGATATTTGGGAAAGAAATCTTCTCCGTATTCTCTTGTGCTATTTCTGTATCGTGTCCAAACATCCTGAGAAAAGTGGAAAAAGAGGGAAAAGCAGGAATTAATGATGATTTACTGAAGTGCAACTTTTCTCCTGAAATGTGTGAAACTTGCATGTTTTCCTCTGTCAAGCAGCCAGTTAGAAGGAGTCGTACTGGTTATGGAGCCTTTGTTTCCCATCATTCAGCCTCTGGAAGAAGAAAGAAAAGATAGCAGAATGAATTCAGTCTAAACTGTTGCGCTCAGGTTTGTTTCGTCTCATTTCTGTCTTCCTTCATTATTCCAGTGGGAAACATCCACTTCTGATGTGAAGAGCAAAGTCCTCCTCGCTGCTATGGACTGAGGTTAGACGCTGAGTTTACTTCTTCAGACTGACCTCAGCAGCAAAAAACACTAAAACTCTGCTAGAAGAAAGTTCAAATGACTCCAGTTTTTATGACTATGAAGCTTCATCTTGTACTTGTGCTAAAAAGAAAAAGAAAGAGGCAAACAGGATTTCAGATAGTTGTGTCCAACATGTTGGGAGGTAACCAGTATGATGAAAATAATCCAGCTTGACTTCTACTCACACACTGCATCAATACAAAGTGCTGCTGTCACAGTAAATCTAAAACAAACACTAACTTGGCAGAAGGTTTGGGGATTTAAAACAACTCCCATTAAACAAAGACCAGGCAACGTACAAAGGAAACTTTTTCACTGGAAAATATTCATCAAGTGACTTGATAAGGGATCTATAGTTGATCAATTCTTCTCTTTTATCAAACAACTTTCTAAATGAATCAATCCAAGGAATCACTATCATGTCTGATAGCGATCCATACCTACAGGGCCATAAACAGTGTTGTGATGGAGAATGTTCAAACCTTCCACAGTCACAGTGAAACAGTATATATATGTACAGGAATGTCATGATCATGTTGCTGTTAAACCTGCCACTCTGTTGCAGAAAAGTTCATCCCAGTTTTAGGAAAAACATCAGCAGCTTTCACGTCTTCCTGCGTCCCAACCCTTGATTGTTGGAGTTAAAGGTGACTTTATTTCCCAGCTAGAAGAGGACAAATATTCTAGTATGATCTGACACATTTAGCCAGATTTTAAAAGCCGTGTTAAAGTTTCTCTTTTTGTTCTTTATTGTGATATTAAGTGTAAAAATACAGGACATGGGACCCCGTACAAACACATCTGAGGAGAGGAAGGAGAGAGAGAGGAAGGAGGAAAAAGACAGAATAAAGCAAAACTAAAAGGAAGAGGTCCATGTTTGGCCAGGAAATGTGACATTATGTGGGTAGAAGTCATTTTGAGTTGGCTGGACTGGAGAGGGAGAAGAAAGAGAAACCATATCCAGGATATATGCTTATATACACACATACATATATAATGAGGCTAAAGATGACTCAGAATGATACTGATAATGATGACTATACCAATAATCTAAAAAGAAACAGACAAGGAAAAACCCCAGCAGAAGAAAAAAGAAAGAGATAAATAGATGAAATGAAATAATAAATAAATGATGAAGGAAATAGATTCAAGCAGCCGAGGGCCGTTGGAGGCAGGCTTGAGTGGGAAGTTGGGATGAAGCAGCCG
Organism: Telmatherina bonti; assembly: GCF_933228915.1. Classification (NCBI taxonomy): domain Eukaryota; kingdom Metazoa; phylum Chordata; class Actinopteri; order Atheriniformes; family Telmatherinidae; genus Telmatherina; species Telmatherina bonti. The sequence goes on from NC_136618.1 coordinate 8,788,967, forward strand.
GGACCGCCCGATTCCGACGTTATCACCTGATTAAACTACCTGAACTTCATAAATAGAAATGTGGTCTTCTGTGATGCTGGAGGATGATGAAGATGATGATGGTGAGGCCTTAAAAAATGAAGGATCTGCTGCCATCAGGAGCATTTAGGAATCAGAAGCGATCAGAGTTTGAGTCTCTGTTTTCCATTGTGTGGCAAGATAACAGCCTCCAGATGGCATGAGGAGGAACTCCAGTGATAGAACATGATCAGGTTGATCACTGATGCATGTCCATTTAACTACTTGTTTCCTACACAAGCTCCCAAAACCAGCTGGACAACAATGATCTTAGAAGACATTTGAACAATATTGTTCAGGTTGGTTTTGCTTCTGAAAGCAACAAAGAAAAGAAAAAGTTGAAAGAATCCTGAAAATGTGATGAAATGTTGTCAGAAACATGAAAAGAGCTTGACCTCTGCTGCAGGTGGATCCTCTGTTGCCCTTTTTAAGAAGGACCTTTCACTCAAGCCTGAAATGTGACAGAAACACAAACAGTTCCAGGTAAGAGTCCACAATCTGCAGCTTTTCTCACTGAATGATGCTGAGTTTTGGAAGGCAGAGCTCCTTCGAAAATCAACCATTATTTCTTTGCTTTTTCTTCCATTTAGCTCCAACAGATGTTGACCGCTGTGACCCTTCTCTGTCCCACCAACCAGTCTCAGCAGGCTGGTGTCATCAGAGACTTCATGAGGTCAACTTGCTTTATGGGATGCCCGACAGCTGCTGGTGTGTCATCAACACTGGAAAATCTAACTACACTGGAAAAACTAAAGCTTAGATTTACTTCATTTTGTTGAGGAAACACTTTTACACTGAAAACTATGAAGCTGGAAACCAGTTCAACCACTTCTATTGACCTCATCAGTTGAGTAAGTGGAAGTAAAGGAAATGAAGTTGACATGAATGACTGTAGCTGTTACAGTAACATGTAAAACTGACTTCATATCACTGGAATAAGAAAGAAACTTCAAATCAGGACATTCAAAACTGAGTAGATATACTGAAATACTTGGTAAATGTAACTAATAAAATGATGATCTGATGAAGAGGATCTGTCATATTTACTTCATGTTTTAAACTAAATCTATGTAAAAAGTTATTCATTCAACATTTATTTGTATGAATATGACATTATATCCATCAGCCTTTGTGTAATATATCTGAAGCAGGTCCATTCTCTAAAAACAGCCAGTTAAACTAAACTCTGTGTCCAACGGATCAAACATGATGCATTTATCTAGATTTAGCTTGTATATATGACAAGTGTTTGCTGCTTCAACCTGCTTACTGTTACTAATACGTACGTGGAAATTCACTTGCTATTTGAACAGCATCCGCTTGTCAAAGGAACTCAGAGCTTTGCAGCTTTAGAAAAAAGTGCATTTCCACCCTGCACAAATAACACTTGCCATCCTATGAGCACACTAAAATCATGAATATGTGAGAAATGTTTCCAGGAACATGTTCCACATGCCCATAAAAAACAAACAGGCTGCAAGAAGTTTTACTTTACCTTGTAACTTCTGTGCTGAACATTTTGTCAGTGTGGAGAGACAATTACCAAAATAAAAGCCCTTTTTTCCTGCTGCAGCCCACTGACGTCACCAGGAGGACCAAGACTTGGACTGAACTAAAGTGTTGATCTGACTAGAAAGCAGTGATCAATAACACTACAAATCAGTTCCAATGACATAAGAGGCAACGAGGCGACGGCACCAGCCTCCCTCACTACAGACCAGTAAGAATTAAACAGGACTGTGCAGCAGTTTGACAAGATGGACATTTTAAAGCAGCTTAGTCTTAGTGTGCAAGACAAAATCCTGTTTAAGTGCAAACAGAGTAAAACTAAGCAGCTAACTTTTAGTTGTGGAAACGGCGACACATTAACGTCATACATTAGTAAACCTTCCAATGAATGTGACCTTCTGGTTAACAAGTCCGAAGCTTTCGGAGCAGCTGTGTGAAATGTTGTCATCTAGAATACACACAGGTCATTTTTCACTCTCTGAAGCTGGACTTAAAGGTTTCCAGGGTCCAGCTCCAGGAAGCCTCTTTGAAATCCTTCCACACTAGATGTGAGATTGGTGGGTATTTCAGATGCAGACCACCGGCTCGTCCCAACAGATAACAGTCTCTGCTGAGATGCTGAAGATTACTGAGGACAGTAATGATCCTACATCAGTAGGTTCAGCCGAGCCGTCTCGGTTGGGTAAATCTTCATCACGTCCTCAGCAGGCGCATCAGCATCTTCCTGTAAACATGACAATATTAACAGCTTCAAGTTCATTTTAATGACACATATTTCAAGGAATGGACACATAAAAAGTTGTTTTCACATTAAAGCTGGAGAATCAGCTTTTCCACTTCTTATCAATCAGACTGTTGTAGATTTGTTCAAACTGGATCACAATGATTTGGCTTGAACTGAATATATCTGAGCCATGACATGACTTTGCTGTTTATTGACGCTGTACAAATAAAGCTTCATTGAAGTGAATTGAAGATGCACGGAGGAACATTTGGACTCTGCAGTGGAAACGTTTTAAACAAACGCTGTTCTCTGATGTACTTTCTGGCAGTAGTTTACCTGCAGTAGCCTGTACACGATGCCACAGTGGAAAATGTTGCAACGATACACAACATGATACAAACAGAATTCACACTTTCCTTTACGGCACGTTGAAAAAGGTGGACGAGGCTTCTTGATGACTGTCGTCTACCAAATGTCATTAAATCCATCCGAGAAAACAATGTGAAGCAGTAACTCTTGACAACGTGCACATCATCAGCAGTAAATGTTCTGGACTAACAGCCACTGTGTTGGCAAGGTGTCCCCCCCACTGATCTGTAGATATTGTATTCAGCGGCTGGGTGGAAAATCTCAGCATCAAATCCGACACAAATGCTGACATACAACTCCACTGGAACATGTCAAGTCCAAGTCATGTGAAATCTGCACTGAAACGTGCACTACTGCACAACTTTCTAAAGCTTTATTTATTACTGGGACTCAGCTCAAAGTTAGTTTTGATCCCAAAAGCCAAAATATGAAAGTCTTCAAACTCCTGAAAGAGATGTACGGCACTAAGCTCAAAGTGTCTGACTGAAGTACCTGCATCCTCTCCCAGATGATCAATGACACATCGGATGGCCACCTCTCGTCTTCTCAATGGGAAACTCACTGGAAAATAGAAAGTCTCAACTGGAGCTAAATATGTCAGTGTGAACATTCAAACATGTCTTTGCTCCTCTGTTCTGGCTTAAACAAAACTACTGCAGGTGAATTAACAGCAGAGACATTAAAACCTCAGCAGCACAGAAAACTTGTGTTTGTGGAGAAGCAGATCGTACATACAGGCAAACTAAACATATGAAGTCTGGCAGATAAAAACAGAAAGACAGTTGTCCTGAAAAGCTGGAGGAGCAGTAACAGGAGTTTCCAGATGAACACACAGTAAAAGAGAGACGAGTCAAAGGGAATAAAAAAAAGCCTGATTAGAATGAAATGTCTAAAGTCAGCAGAGATCTGACACAAAGCTGTGAATGAGACGGGTAAACTATGATTAAGGCTGGTATTATATAATGCATAGCAGGGAAATGAAATGATTTTACCTGAAGCAGAATCTTTCTTTGTGCCCGCTGTTGTTGTCCTGCAGCATTATTCTGGGTTTGGAAAGGGGACCAGTTGGAGGAAATACAAGTCCAACACTGGAATGAATGTTCAAGCTTCAGTTGTGTCATCTGATGAAACTCTGCACTGACCTGACTGACTGATATGACTATAACTGAGGATTGTGCAGCAAACTGCAGCCTTTTTAAAACTGAACCTACCTCCACTCCCTCCAGTTGCTGCTCTTTGTTAACATGTGGAAAATAAAGGCAGAAGACAGATGGACTTTCCTTTGCAGAAATGGGATCCAAAGGGACCAAATGTCTCCACAGTTTCAGGTGAATATTTTACAGGAGCAGCAACAACTCACATCCTCCACATGATTTATCCTCCATGACCAATCACTGCAGCTCATTTTTCTGTCTTTGTTGTACTAAGATTTCAGATTTTAGCTTCTCCTTTCCTCCCAGGTTGAAGTCGACTCCGTCAGGATGAAGATCCTGTTTGCAACACATCAGACCCGTTGACCTCATCCATCCTTCCGTCTCATAGTTGGACTCAACAATGGTTCCTCCAACATTTCAGCTCTTTGTTTCAAACTGTCCTTCTCCTCACACATGATGTGCAGAAATCTACAAGTTGATTTTTCCCTTTGGTCATATCTTCTTGCCAGGTAAGGTCCGAGTTGTAAGTCATGGTGGTCAGTAGCAGTTACAGGAAGTGACTTTATCTCCAGATAGACCAGTTTTTAACATAAAACTGTTGCTTTAACTGCTGGCAGATGTGACCCACTGAAGTTTGCTGCTAAAGTTGTGGATGATGCAAAAACCTTTTAATAAGATGCAACCTGATATCTTCATGTTGTAACTAACAGAGTTCAGCAGGTTGTTGTGATTCGGCACATCTCTTACTGTGTTGAAGAATAAAGCTGCTCAGACCAAATCCTCACTTTCAGGCTCCTTAGAACTGGACCGACTAGTTTTCAGCCTCATCGACTGGATTTACATCTATGTTGGCACATTTTGAACAAATCTCAGCTGAAATGGGACCTGGATTAGTACTTTGCACAGAGCTGAACATGAAGACAAACATTTCTGGAACTTTGTAACAAATAAAATCAAAATCAAATGAAATTTTCTTGATAAAACACTTTTCATGCACAAAGCAACACAAAGTGCTTCACATGATAAAAACTATTTCTGCTGATTAAAAACAAACATTTAAAACACCTTCACACACCACAGTATATAAGAACGATGTAAAAACACACACAACTCATTATAATCTCTTTCACATACACACAAAGCACAAACACACTTCGTCCCCATTCTGCACAAACATGAACTCCCATCCCTCGTTACTGTCTCTGAACTGAAAAGCATCAATAGAATGAAAACATCTGGCTTGCTGTGCAATGTACAATTTACTTCTAACCTGGAGAACTTTCACAACTATCAACATTCCTGCAAACAGACTCCAAGATTTCTGTCAGGATTACGGACTGGACATTAACTTTACTTTTCTGGATCACACCTGAAATTTACACACCAGCAGAGTGTTCGTCCCTGTTATGATGTTTATCAGAAGTGCAAGTTCAAGGCTTAAAACTGAGTGCAGGATTGGGGGTATTGTGCATATTTTCACAGAATCCTAGTGTGGTAAATTCTTACATTTACAGTGATGTCGCTCAGTTAAGTTGCATCATGTGTTGCATCATGTCTGCTGACAGGAAAAAGCCGAGATAAAAGCAAAACCTGAAAAAGAAACAGCATCTGGCTGCATTTCAATGAGAATGCAAAGCAGGAGGCAGAATTTGTGGAATAAAAATTTCATTCACCACATCTAAAGTGTTGTAATGCTAAAACTTTGGCCTTTAATTATTACATTTGTTTGTGGTTCTGTGTTATTTTTTAAAAGCTCAGATAAAGATGTTAAACAGCCTTTTTGGAAAAAATCCTGAAAATAAAGCTGTTATGAAAACATTGATTAAACATTGCTTATCAACACAAACTGTTTAAAATGGTAATTTGATGCTGAAATAAAAGCTCAGAGTGATTCTAAATGAAGCATTTGGGAACTCTAAGAGTCGGCTCTTCTCAGGATGCTGGAGCCAAAAGAGCCGATCTCCCGTCACTACGATGAACCAAGCAAATCAGCACATTTTCTACCAACACTTTTCCTTTTTATAAAGGTTGTTTGGAAAAGATGTTTTCATAGAAAAGCAACATGGCAACATTACAAGAATGATTTCCATCTATTCATCGTCCTTTTCTATCGTTTTCCCACCAAATGTGCCGCAAAGTGAATCCAGGAAAGGACAAGCTAACAAACAAACAAAGAGAAAGAAAACAGAAAAATACTACTGCCCACTACTTTAGAGCCTCAGACCAGTCAGGAAGAGTCCAACACAAATCCAGATGTGAACAGTTTAGAGTCCAGACCGAGTCCAAAGACACCCGCCTTCGTGTCTTTGGACCGCCTTCGACTCTTCCTCCTCCTGGCGTTCATAGTGACAGTCAGCTGTGATGCACAAACTCTCTGCTTTACTAACGTTTGCATCTAATTTCGTGTGAAATTGAAGCGATTATCATGAAAATCATCCAGAATGTGAAAAAAGCAACTTTTCCACCTCACATGGCACCAAAAGAAATGACTAAAATGAGGAAGATGAGTCATATGATGAAGACTAATGCTGGAAAATGAGTTTTATCTGTGATTCTAGATGCAGAAAAGAGGAGTGATGTGAGGTGGAAAAAGATGTGCGTGGAGTTCAGAGGAGAAGATGTGAAACAGAAAAGACATGTGGAGAACAGACTTTAGTGCTGCTGTTTGCAGATGATGAAATATTTCCTGACTTCTCATTCTGAGGCTGCAGTTTGAAATGTTTCCAACATGAAATCCTGCCGTCCTAATCTCAGGATAACAGCAGGAAAACAACAAGATAGAAAATCCTCTTTGTTTTCTTTAAAGCAACATGATGAAGATGTGATGTGGAGATAAAGAGTCTTCCTCACATGTGAACCATCAACCAGGACGACACTCAGCTTCCAGAGAAAAGCTCTGAATCTGTGGAAATGTGTTGCTGTGAAGCATTTTATCTTCAGCTGTTGTTCATGGAAAATCAGCTGTGAAGCCTCAGATTGAGATCCACATCTTGTTTCCAGCTAACCTGCTAACAAGGCGCCACTTTGCTGGAAATCCTGAAAGTTGTAGCTTCCATGTGCTTGTTTGACCCTGGATGAAGAGAAATATCTGGATGATAACGTGTCTGATGATTCAGTTCAGGTTCATTTAGAGCAGGAAGTTCTCTGCTGAGAACAGGCGGCCATTTTGTCTCTGATTCTCCCACAAACATCCACTGGGTTGATTTTGAACTAAAACCTTTATTGACTCAATCAAAAGGAAACATAATGAACATGATGGAGACAGAATGAAGGCTGGAAACATAAAAGTGAAAATATATTTCAGAAGAAGTGGAAGGAAAGAGAATATTACTTTCAGGTTCCCACATTTCCATCAGCTTCATCATCTCTGAAGCTGCTGCATCTCCGACTGAATCAGACTGAAAGATTTTCATTTCCTCTGATGGATTTTTCATTTCCATCAAAGTCAGATGGAAGCAGCTCCAGTTGGATTAAAAGTCTGTTTTTAAAGGCAGAAAATGAAGCAAAGAGAATAAAACTGGAGGCAAACTTTACACTTTGATTTCACTTCTGATGTAGCAGCATGTAGTGATCACACCTCCATTTATAGATCATTTTCACTCCTGATCATCTCAAACTCAACATTAACTTTACTACATCACAAGATAAAATGCTTGATAAAAATATATGTCAGCAGTAAATACATCATCATCATCATCATCATCATGTCGTCAGTGAAGCTGCAGCTGCTTCAGACTCTGTGGATCATCAGAACGAAGCTCCTCCTCTCAGAACAAACACTGTCCTGTTCAGTCACCCCACCTCCATCTGTGTAGAGAAAAATGAAGAAGAGATGAGATAAAGGAGTGTTTCTCCTCCATCAGGATGAAGAGCAGCAGGACTTCAGTCCTGTTCAGATCAGCTGTTCAGCATCTCCAGCTTCCTTTCAGCTCTCATGTTAACATGTTGCAGTGAACACACTGAGATGAAACTCACACGCCTGCAGAAACTTTCAGCATCAAGTCTGTTTGCTCTGCAGATTCACTCAGAGTGGAAATAAACTGCTGAGTCATGAAAGCTTCATGACTCAGCAACACTGCAGTGATGGATTTACTGCTGTTACATGTCAGCTGCTGCTCCATTTAAACAAAGAGTCTCTGAGTGTTGATGAACATCTGATCTGTTACTGAAACATCAGCTGACACATGAACATGGAGGCTGTCCCTGAACACATCTGGAAGGAGCCAATGACAGAAGGACAGATGTGATGACTGGACTTCAGCAGAGGTTCTGGTCTGGATAAAGACCACATGGTTCCTAAATGTAAAGCAGCTTCTCTGAAATGAGAGACTGCAGTCAGACTGATCTCAGAGCAGAGAGAAGATGAAGCTGATCAGCTGTTTAGTGTTGAAATGAGACAACAAACAGTCTGAGGTCCGACTGGATGGATTTAGTCTGATGTTGGATCAGCATGAAAAGTCCAACATCATTCTCCTCTCACAGCTTCACTGAGGGAAGCAGCTGCTGAGAAGCTGCAGCTTTACAGGAAACACCAGATCTTTGCTCTGATACCAGCTGAGTTCAGTACAATCCAGCTGAGAGCAGCATGGACCTCCAACCCTCTACTGACCTCAGAGTCTCCAGTTTGTTCTGTGGATTCTTCACAAGATCAAGCAGCTGCTTCACATCTGGTTCTTGCAGGGAGTTGTCTCTCACATCCAGTTCAGTCAGATGGGAGGGGTTGGACTCCAACGATGAGGCAAAAGAATCACAGCTGATCTCTGACAAACTGCAGTTCCTCAACCTGAATAAAGAATGAAATCTGTGAGCTGAAGCCAACAGGATGCAGGTTAATACAAACAGAAGCAGAGAAGAAGAATTCTCATGAATATTGATGACAACAGACTTCAGCTCTTAAACTCTGCAGCTCCACCAGATGCTCCATCCATACACACTCATGTTGTGCAGCCAACTGATTCACGTTTGTAAAGAAAAACAACCAGGATGAATTTAGGAGGAAACGGGGAAAATTCATGGAAATGTAGATAAAATGAGCTGTTTTATTAAAACTCTACTGATGTCTAATGTTTCTTCTACTGATGGAAACAAACTTACTGAAGAGTTGACAGAAGCAGAACTTGTTATTGTGACATGTTGTGTTTGAGGATTTCAGTCAGAACAAACATTCCAGCCTGATAAACATGTAGGAAGCAACGAGAGGTGGATTGATTGATCAGTTTGGCTGATTAATGGATGCTGATGTGCAGTTTGACAAAGTATCAGAATCAGAGGAGTTAGAGACCTCCCCCATCTCCACCAGGAAGCCACATACCTGAAGTCAAGGTGAATTCAGTCAAGCTGAGTGTTTTCATTTGTAACAGAGTTACAGATGGACTTTAATGAAGAACTTCCAGCTCAGATTGAAGTAATAACTCGCTTTGATCTTTGTGAATTTGATCTCATTCAACAATTTGAGCTTCTGATTTTCTTTCATGCAGGAGAAAATAAAAAACACACATCAGCATTGTGGTACCTTGTAATCTCCTGTAGCTTCCTCCTCCTCCCTCACAGAGCTGCTCAACAATAGTTCTGTTCACATGGAGCACTTTTAACCCCATCCAACGTCCAGTCAGGATAAAAATGCATCATGTAAACACCACAACTGATCCGATCAACCTCGATTGGAAAGAAGAATCAGATCAAGAGGGGGGGTTTAAACCTTTTCACGATGGGATCAGCAGGCAGAATGAACCATGTCTACACTCATTCCTGTCGTTTTGTGCTGGATGTTTCTGTGCAGGCTTGAACCATGTGGGGGTTATGTGGTGTAGGTAATTTTGTGTGTGTGTGTGTGTGTGTGTGTGTGTGTGTGTGTGTGCAGGGTCTAGTTTGGTTTAAATATAACAACACTTTATCAGGCTGGGTGGGGTACAGTTATAGGTTGGGGGGTGTGGGGTCAGGGGTGTGCATAGCTTGCCTTAATTCCAGCATGTGGCAGATTCTCCTTGTTCTGTTAGAATCCTGGATGGGTTGATTTGCAGTCCAGTTGCTGTGCAGTACATTGTCCTACTAGGTGTGTAGTGTGGTTTTGTGTGCTTTGCAGTGCACTTTTTAAGCAAGCTGGTGTGTATTGTGCTTTGAACTCATCCCATCTGGAGGACTGTGGACTGTCGGCTGATAACTGGCTGTTCTACTGAACGGAACAAAATAAAGTGTAATTATCTTCCTCACCTCGTTGTGGTCTCTGTCCTGGTGTGTTGCTCTTTAGAAGAGACTCCTTTACATCACTGAGCTGTTACAATATTAAGCGGTCTAGTTAGTTTAGGACCTCTGACCACATAAGCTCCGTCACCTAAAACGTCTGATGGGCTCGACACAGGTGAAATTCATGGCCACCCAGGTGAAACCAACACACAGGACGCGACAAACAGCAGTGAGAGTGGCGGTGTCGCGCACCACGCTCTCGCATCGCTTGTCTCCAATAAAAGTGATTGGTTGTGATATTTGAGGGAATCTATGCATTTTCAAAGCAGCACGTGACACATGAAGCATCAAGGATGAAGAGTCGGGAGATTTTGCTCCAACTGAAAGAAATCTTGCTGTTAACTCGACTTTACAAAAGAAAGGGTTCATCCTGTTTTAAAAACAAGGAAGCAGACTGGTGAACATCATCATTTGATGGCGGACCTCAACGGAAGAATTCAGCTTCTACTTGATCATTCAGTGAAATGCTCGCTGATTAGTTGTAGAGCCGTGTGACAGCAGCAAAAGCTGAACATTTTCTAACTTTCTTGTGTTGTGTTGCAAATCCCCATGTGCATGTCTACGTGAACAAGGGCAAAATTTCACATGCACAAATGTCGCCTGTCGTTTGGCTGGAGGAGGACAGATAAGAGAAAGATCTGAATCTGAAAACATGAAAAAATATTCATTTTACATTCAAATGAAAAATATTTCTGCTGTTTTTCTTGTTCATTTGAATGTTTTTATCTGTTATTGATCAAAAAGTTCAGGATGAAAACTTGATTCATCATCTTCTATTCCTGAAGACTGAAACATTTTCCAGACAAAAACATTTTGGTTGTGATTCAGCTCCATATTTCTTATCTGATGTTTCTCAACCTACATTCACACACAAGCTCTTCACAGCAACTCTGTGCTGTGAATAAATAAAGCAGAAGAAAGAAAGCCAGCAGGTAAACAGAACAGCGTTTCTCTCCAGTGATGGAGCATCCCTGCCTCTCTCCTTCATGGCTGTTCAGTCATCATCCTTTGTGTCTGTGTTTGGATCACCTGCACAGGCTCGTAGCAGTTCACCTTCTCAGCTTCTCTTTGGCTGCAGAGCTATGAAACACTGACTCTGCTCCACATTTTCACACATTTCTCACCTGATGGAAAGCTGTTCACACACACTCACCGCTTCCTTCCATCCACTGTTACCTAGCAACAAGTTAGGTCATAGCTTCACTTGATTTCATTTTCCAATCATGTGATTTTCCTTCAGATCAATTCTTCTTTGTATTTTCCTTTTATCCACTTAACAGGAACATGTGTTTCAGTGTGAACTGACCTTGTGGAACAGAGATCATTTTTAATGAATTGAAAGTCAACTGAGAATGATTTCTTTGAAATGATTAGTGTGATGAGGATTTTGGCTGGAATATGTCATTATTAATGCATGTGAGTGAAGATAACTGCTGCTGGGATGAAAGCTGTTTTCTAATCCAGTTAAAGATGCTTCATTTCTATCAGTGATGGCGGGGAGTTGCTTCATATCAGCTGATTCATTATTATATGATCATTATTTCAGCCATAGATATTCACTAAAGTTCAACGTCTAGAAGCATCAGTCAGTGATTATATATTAGTTTCTGTCTGACAGAATCAAAGTCTTCTGCTTTTATTGAATAAATCATCATTTTTTACGAACTGAAACACTGAAGACAAATAAAACATGGTGTCTGACCTCAGAGACTCCAGTCTGCAGTGTGGACTCTCCAGAAATCCACAAAGATCTTTAACACCAGCCGGCATGTTCTTGTTCCAACTTAGATCGAGTTCTCTCAGATGAGATGGGTTGGACTCCAACGCTGAGGTCAAAGAAGCAAAGCTGGTCTCTGACAATCTGCAGTCCTTCAATCTGAATAAAGAATAAAAGCTGTGAGCTGAAGCCAACAGGATGCAGGTTAAAACAGTCCAACAGAAGCGGAGAAGAAGAATTCACATGAATATTAATGACAACATGCTGCTGCTTCAATAAAGACGTAGAGACTTCAGTCAGAGTGAGTTCTCTCAGCGACAGACATGACTCTGATTCTACAGGCTGAACTGGATGAAAAAAGACTTGAGAGTGTGATAATGGTGACAGGACACACACACTGAAACACACGTTTCCATCACTGCAGATGTGAGCGACAGCAGATTGTCAGCTTGGTGTAAACGGCCTGTTAATGAAAGCAAACACTGGACTAATTAGCACATCAGTCCAGATGTTGCTTATCAAAGCTGTTTCTGGATGGAGCTGAACTGGATCACAATGTTTCTTTACATCCAAACTGGTTTCACATTTCACATCAATGTTTTTATAACCTGTTTCAGTTGAAATCTTCAGTGTTAAGACCTTGTTTTCATATTTGACATTTTTTCTTTCAGTTTCAGATTTTTATGTTCACTTTAAACTTTTCTCTCTGATCTGAGCTGCAGGACGTCACCTGACAGTGTTGTTGAATCCTGATAACAGAATAACAGAAGAGGCTGAATGGACTCCCTCCTATCATGCTGCCTTCAGGAAACCTGGGAACTACAATGATTTCTTTCATATTTCCTTTATTGAAATGACTGAAAACAACCAACAGCAGTGATGAAATGCCTCTCAGTTAACTGTAATGTGTTCAATAAACTTTTATAAAAGGAGAAAATCTGCTCCAAGAAACAGCAGTTTCTAGAAGTAACCTGCTCATTTGTGACGTTTTAACAGCAAAGAAATGTTAAAAACAGCAAAGCGACAGAAAGAGTGATTAAAAGATTTTCATCTAACAACAAAATGACATGAGATTCAATATGATCATGGTCTATTCATAAAGACTGAAATGTTGTTCATCTGGAAATGAAACTAAAGCTCCATCAGTGTTGCGATACTGAACCACTTTGTCCCTTTAAAAGATGCACATTTGCAGGTGAGTCACTGCGAGTCAGTAAGGACGGCGCTCATACATATACACACACGTATCTCTGACAAAACTATCATTTCTACTTTCCATGTCATGTCAGTCGAATCGTTTTTTTTAAAAATAAGTAAAATATGTGATCCTCACTGTGAACATTTCTGCTTTAATTTAGTCATGTTTACTTTTTAAAATGTAAACAATCTATTTTAAAACTACTTGCTTTATATCATAGAGTCAGATCAGTAGGATGTAAATGTGGTGGAAATTTCATATGTTCCACTTCACTTATATTAACTTTATGTAGTGCTTAAATTATATTATAAATGAAACTTATCTCAGTAGATGGTGGTCTGCAGAGATGGATCCATGCTGGATTTTACATCATACTGGACCTTGTAGGAATAAATGTCCACATCTTCAAGTAGTGCACTGAAACCCAAACAGCTGGAAGGAGTTTCTGCAGCAGCTGACAGAGGAACATCCAGCTGAGTTTACAAAGGAAAACATCCAGCAGGGCAGGTGGAACAATGTGGACTGAAGCACAATCCTCTAGAACAGGGGTGTCAAACTGCAGTCCTGGAGGGCCGGTATCCTGCAGGCTTTTGTTGTCTCTATGCTCCAACACACACCTGACCAACACTCAAACAGGTTGACAAGAAGCTGCTGGATCCATTGATTTGAATCAGCCGTGTTGGTGGAGGGAAACAACAAAAACCTGCCAGATTCCGGCCCTTGAGGACTGGATTCTGACACCCCTGCTCTAGAAGGATGAGGCACAGGTACGGAGAAGCAGGAGGGACAAAAGCCCAAAAACTCCGACTGTCAGCTGCACTGCAAAGCCGTGTGCAGGTGCTGCAGGTGCTGCAGGAGCAGAGACGTGATCTGTGATGGCTGGACTCCTGAATAGTTTACTTAACCTCATAGTAAATCCTGTAGGTGGTCATGGTAACATAAATGATCTCTTCTTCTCTTCATATAGCCTAACCTAGCTCTTAGTGTCATCATGTCTGTGTGTTCTCTTTGACTTCAGGTTTATTCATCCACATTCTGGTTTTTACAAATACTGTTGCTCAGGGGCGCGGCCAGGAATTTTGGGCCCGATGAAAGACGATGACGTAGACCCCACCACTTGATTACAAACTTAGGATCTTTGTATTTGCTGCAACTGCTTCAAGCTGATCAAATAAATTGTCAGGGTTTGGTGGAGGTGAGGATCCAAATGCAGGAACAGACCCAGGCATGCTGAATGAAGAATTTTTCTTCTCAGAACTCAGAACTGAACTGAAGGGAAGCGAACACAATGAACCAGCAAACAGAACTGAAACAAAGGGCTACAAATACTGGGAAACCAAACAAGAAACAGGTGTAGTGAATGAAACTAACAAGACCAGGTGAAAACTATGAACAAAGGCTACACAGGAAACAAGGCAAGGAGACTGAACAGGAAAAAACTACCAAACAAAAAACAGGAAACCAAAACTGAGAAAAACGCCTGAAACTTCATATCATGACATAAACAGCTTTTCATGGGAATAATAAAGATCTGTGGCTAAATCACAATATACATGTCTAACTAGGCTATTTTAATATTGACGGTCACTTTAATACAGGCTCAGTGTTTCTAATCAACTATCCAGTATCCAGTGAAACAATTACAGGATATTTATTTTCTTCATTCTGATTATTTTGTAACTAAATGATTGATAATGATAAAAAAGAATGATATTCCCACAGACTCTCTGTAATAATGCTAAAGGCATGTCCCTGAACACACCGATGCTCACTTTCATCACTGGGACAGGGAGGTGAAGCTGGGACTAGAGGAGATACTGGGACAGGAAGGGGGCTGGGACTGAGCTGGCTCATTTGTGTTTATGTGATAATGAGACAAGGTGAATTAATTTCATATAAATATATGGGTTCACATTTACTAGCACTTATTAAATGTTGGTTAACTCTCTGAGGTCTGTGGTGTTTTCCTCTCGCCTGGTCTGGTTGCATATGAATGTTTGTGAAGTCTCAGTCCTGTGAACTTTCTGGCTTAAAAGTTTGGCCTCTAAATTAGGCGCCTGCGAGCTCAGACAATGAAGAGGGTGAAGGTAAGTTAGCAGTAACCTGTGGATAACTAGCTTATTTCACTGGGCAACAGGTTCATTTCAACCGATCACAAACTAAAGAGGCAAGAGACCTTTCTTGGAGAAAAACTGGGTCACATATTGGAACCTCTATTTTTCTCTCTCACCTCTCTTTTCTCTTTTTGTCCTTTAAAAAAAAGCAGATTTCCTTTCTTGCCAAGTTGCACTGCAGGAGAGTGTAAACAGCTCTTACAAACTGCTGCTGCTGATGAAATAATGCCCTCTGATAGGACGGGACCAAACCATTTCATGCACTTCCATGGTGTTTGGTTAACATTAATATTCATTTTTTGTTTATCAGTTTACTGCTGAAAAACAAGAGAGAACATAGAGGTCATTTATTTTAATGCTATATTTTCTTATAAAATTTAAAATATTATACATTATTTTTCATGAAGCTTTGATAATGTTCTTATATATTTTACATATCTTGGGCCTCTATCAAGTCGTAGACCTTCTGAATCTTCCTAACTTTCCCCCCCTATACAGCGCCCCTGCTCTGGCTGCCCAAACCAATTCCTGCTGTTTACAGCGTTTTACTTTCCTTCCTTTGCTAACCTGAGTGGAGACCTATGCTCATACTGCAGCAGTTGCTGCATTCAGGTACACTCGGACATCTGAGCTTCACTGTGAAGACTTCATCTTACAGTTGATGTTTGATGAAAATTGATTAATTGTCTTGGCTTGGGGGGGAGGGGGCACCTGGGCTGGCCAGTCTGATTGGAAGGGTGAGCTGTGCCCCCCCAGGCCACCCAGCTGCACCCGTCCCTGCTCTGCTGACCCGATCTCCTCAGACAGCTCATTCCAGAGTTTCGGGTCTCTGAGCACAAAGGCTGCATCACCTCTGGTCTTCATGTCTCTGGGAGAACTAAAAGTCCTCTGGCAGAAGAGCTCAAACTTCTAACAGGCTCATCTGGTTGTAGAAGGTCTGATAAATAGGAGGCTGAATGACCATGGAGGGCTTTAAAGTCAACAGTAAAATCTTAAAATCAGTTCTAAAACATACTGGGAGCCGGTGCAAAGTAGTGCTGGGTGATATGGACTATAACTGATATCCTGATATAAATTTTACTTTATCCTGATACACGATGTGTATTTTGATGTTTTAAACTCTCTAAAACAGTTTAATTGCTAAATTCAACATCATTATGAATAAAAAGACACCAGTAAGATTTAAGTAAACTCTGCTAAATTTAACTTCATTATTGTTTTTCCTTTTCAACAAACTTTATCTTTTAGACATTTTATTTTACTATGGGGCACCACAACCCCCAACATCAACCCCAGCCTCTCCTGGAAGATCTTATTTGTTTACTTTATTTTCTATATTTACTCAATATCTTCTATATTTATTCATTCAATTATTTTCGATTAAAATATTTTCTTATTTTATTATTTAGGTAATTTCTGTGTTGCATCAGATCACAGCAGAAGTATTCTAAGGTCTCCTTTCCTCTAGAATGACTTTATTTTTTTACTTTTATTAAAAAGACCAAACAGCCTGATGTTACTGATCTTATTCATTTAAAAATGTAGATGTAAGTGGTTTTTCAGTCTCAGGTAAACTTTCTAAAAATGAAGGATGTTTAACATCATCTGTAAGTACATTTCAAGTCATTGCTGTTAAGTCTGAAATACAGTAACTGACGACGGACATTACTGCAAAACCAGACCAGGATAGTTATTGTCAACTTCATCCAGCAGTGCTTTAAACTGGCGATCATTTAAAGCTCGGGCAACAATAAAGTTAACCACCTGAATGACCAGCGACATCACTTCATCAAGCTGCTTGTCACACATTTGCCCACAAAGTGACTCCTGATGTAGAATGCAGTGGAAACTGAGGATGGGTCTATTTTCCTGCTCACAAAGAAGCGCTACAAATCCTCTGTTATTTTCCACCATGCACGGAGCACCATCAGTACACAGAGAAATAAGTTTATCCATCGGTAGATTTTTTTATTTAAACTCCATGAAAGACTTGAATAAATCCTCTCCTCTCGTTGTTCCTTTCAGTGGCAAAACAGCAAGACTTTCCTCACTCAGCGTGTCACATGCAACGTACCGTGCAATAATACTGAACTGGGATAAATGACTGACATCTGATGATTCATCCAAGGCGAGGGAAAAATATCTCGCTGCATTCATGTCATTCACTTGTTTCTGTACTTGATTTGACATCATTATGGTACGATCATGTACAGTTCTTGCTGACAACGGCATATCTTGAAGTACCTTAAAGTTATCAAAAAGCTCGTTGGCGACATCAATCATGAACGCTTTGGCTTATTCACCATCTGTAAACAGCTTCCCGCTCCTCACAAACGCTAAAGAACCAGCAAAGCGAGCCGAATTCCAGTCACCTTGTCGGGCCCACACACAGAGCTGCTGCTGACTAGCCTGTACTCTGGACCGTAGTTTCTGCCGTCTCCCGCTGGATATTTCACTGCAAATGTGGCATGGTGTGTGTCAAAGTGTCGCTTTATATTTAACCGTTTCATTGATGAAATTTTATCATTGCATATTAGACACATTACAGAACCTGCTCTCTCCACAAAGGCAAATTCTTCTGTCCATTCCTGCTGAAATGTACGGTACTCCTCATCTGTTCCTCTTTTCACCATCTTCTTGCTTAGAAGGGTTCACTCTGGATAAATAAGCTTCCTAAAAATGAGGGAATATTACTTCTTGGTCTGAAAATGGCTTGAGCAGGCTGTTGTAAATGATCCACTAAAATGAGAGTTTCAGGGTTTCGGACCCTCCCACACACCGGAGTACAGAGAGGATTGGCTCTTTGCTGCACGCAACAGTGAAAACTTGTGGATGAAAATATACTGTATATATACGGTAGATTAAAATGTGTTGATTTTTAGTTTTGTTTATTGTGATGGCTTTTTCTGTTTCATTTTTATTTTAATCAAAGTAACAGCAAAATTATGGATTCATTTTTCTTTGAAGAAATTTCTGCTGATTCATCTGAAACTCAGATGCAGCCATAAAAAGAGCCACATCTGGCTTGCGAGCCATAGGTTCCTGTTCTGAGTTATGGTTTAACATCCATGGTTGATAAACCAACAAGGGTAATTCAAGAACATTAAACTCTTACAGAAAACATTGACTAAAATTAAAGTAACGGCACTAGAATAAAATATTTGAAAATGGTACAACTAATGTTAAACAGAGTTGCTAAGTAATAAATCAGGTTTGAAATAGATGCAATAATAAAGATGTTCCAGATTATTTTAAGAAAAACAGTAATGTAAAAGTAGAAAATAGTAGGGTCCGACCTGTATGGAATTTTTAAGGCTGATGCCATTAACTGGCAGAAAAAACTTCACGATAAACTATCAATCAGACAATTAATTAGAAAAATATATAATGCATAAAATAAACTGCTTTTCGGTCGCTTAATACTTACACCAAAAGATATTTGAATTTTGGACAGTACAATTTTGTCTTTCACAACATTTTGTCCTTTAGTAGGCAGAAAAATTTAATGATCACCTATTAATCAGACAATTTATTTGAAAAATATATTATGCATAAAGTAACTTCCTTTTTGGTTGTCACAATATTTAGTCATTTTTATGTGTTTAATTTAATAAAGGAAACACAAAATGCATCAGTAAAATTAAAACATGTATGTGTTAAGTTAGGAGAATTTGATCTGAAATTTGTTGTTACACAATTATTTTTACTGATGGAGCATCCAGGAATAGCTATCAGTTGTACTGATTGATTTTATCTTTAGATTTAGGCCATGGGTGTATACCTTATACAACAAACATGATGAAGTTGGTAAAACATTATTATCAAGCCTTCTAAAGACCTTTTAATATCTGACATTTTCTTTGCCATGAAATATCTCATGACATATATCATATATGAACCAAAATAAAAACCAGATTTTCTCAAATGTCAAAAGATATCATCTTTGATTGAGCTGTATTTTATGTTTAATGGTCATAAATGGTCTGGCACTAATTGTAACACATAGAAAGTCTGTTCCAGTCTGTGTAACATTAGTAGTTTCTGACAAAGTAAAACTAGAGACATGACTTCATGATGGTGTCTGAAGACAGACTGAAATATTAATATGAAGTTTTATGTGCTGCAGTGAATAAACCTCCTCCCCTCGACATTCACATCTCTCTTCCTAAAACACACCTCAACCTGCAGCTGACAGAGAGATGAAGGGTCGTTCTGTATTCTCAGATATTTTCTACACGTTATTTCTGAAGTTACTGGCTACTTAGCTAATGCTATGCTAGTTGGGACAACCCCAGCAATTTCCATGTAAAGTCTATGTGGAGGCTTGGCAAGGGGGCGTCGAGCTTTCTTACGTCGGCGTAACACACAGAACACGCTGAATGTTTTTTTTTAAGCCAGAGATGGAAAATCTGAACATTGGCCGCTTGACGCGGGGCGTCAACCAATCAGAGCGATCAGTTCGCAGCTTCTGGAGGATATGTGGTGAACCCAGACACAGGGCTGAGATGCCCTACGACAGTGCTCATGCATGCAGCTCACTTATGGCTCGTGAAGCAGCCATTGGCTTTCTGAAAATGCTATCTAAACAAGTCATAATGATCCTCATCGGTGCAGTTCTCTCCACAAACAGCTGCAGGCTTCTTGCAGAAACTTTGCTGTCCTAACGGCCCTAACTGACCCTGTCAGAGTTGCCAGTTTTTGGTGATTTCAGCTGCACCGAACTCCACCAAAGAGCTGCTCCGTCAGTAGCTCCGTCAGAAAGCTCTATATGGCAAACCAAAAGGGCCAAAATTTCGCCACTTAAATAGCACGTTGGCATAACAACGCCATAAAATACGCTGCTTTTCTTCACAAAGCAGCGTTAAAAGCGCAATTTTTTAAGGCTAAAACGGCATAAAATACACCGTTTCGATAAACGCCGTAAAAAACGATGTTCTGTATAGTTCCTGAACACGTGTAAAAAGTGCCTTTTTCTGCCACTTTTACGGGCGTTAAAAACCGCGTTTTGTGCAATTACAACGCGTGTAAAAAACTGCGTTTTTTAAGATAATTATCCCAACCCCCTTTCTGAACTGCCACTGAAATTGAACCGTAATCATCCCATCAATAAAGAATGAGAGCAGACATCACCAGTTCATCACAGAGTTCCTTTGCTGTATGAGTCGTTCCGATAAGCCCATTCTGGTGTTTGTTAAGCTGTGTGCCTGTGTACTTGTCTGCAATGAAATCCAAATGCACTGCCAGGAGACACGCTCCAATATTGACATTGACATACATATTCCTAACTTCGCATTTGTGGCTTATAAAACAACACTATAATGTGCAATAATTTTTTATTAAACTACCCGTGTGGTAGCGTCTCGCTCATCTGTACTAATTATTAATTAGCATTTTAATTACCATTTAGAGTTCATTTAACATCTTCCACGGTCACTAAAGAAGCAGAGGATGGCTTCAGTCTATTTGTATGATGAGTTTACCTCCATATTAAGGCACAGAGCTGGGATGCGTTTCTGTATTTATAAAAAGTGAATGTGTCGTGTCACACACTACGCAGGATGCACAGCAAACTATAAAACACAAACATATATATGTATATATACATATATATGTATATATACATATACATATATATGTATATATACACATATATATATATATATATATATATATATATGTATATATACACATATATATATATATATATATATATATATATATATATATATATATATATATGTATGTATGTATGTATGTATGTATATATGTATGTATATATGTATACACTACCAGTCAAGTTTGGACACACTTTCTCATTGGATTTAATGGAAAAGTGTCTTCATACAGGAGTTCCACAGAGCACAGATTAGAAGATATTTAAAAACATTTGCTCAGCTAACTCTGGACCAGTCTTTGAGAACCGTCCTGGTGCTCATCTCATGTAGGGGCTTCTTTTCACATGATCTGAGTGCAGGGTGGGTGGCTGAGTGGAACTGGGGTGATGGTTGCTGCAGCAGTTTCTCCCTCACAGTGGCTGAAAAAGTCATCGAGCTGTGTTGCCACAGTCTGATTGCTCATATAAACTTGTTGACTTACCACAAACTATTTTATGCCCAGCTCTCAACATGGTGTTCATTTCATTCAGACACAAAGAAATGATACACCAAACCGATTTATCAGAAATCCCGACGCTGCATCAAGTAAAACAAATAGAACAGATTTTGGTATCTAGAGGGTGCTCACATCTCAGCTGCAGTTAAATTAGTTGAACACTGACAGATGATTGTGTGGGAGAGCCCTTTTGGCTTGCTATAGCTCGATGCCCCCTTGCCGCGCCGTCACATAGACTTTACATGGAAACCTGTCACTCTTGACGCTCAACTTTAGCAATGCAGTGGAAATAAAAAGCTGACCGATGCAAGGAAACACCAGTCACTCGTCAGCATACATGGCAGAGTTAAACTGAAACTGGAGACATGCCGAGTCATTAATTTCACAACATTATTATAAACCTAGCTGTGGACAAGCTCCACTCAGCCCGGTGCTGTAATGTAACCTGGATGTAGCTTCCACTGTTGGACAGACAGGGGGATGACTGTGGGATTGAATGGAGTCAGAGCTCCATCTAGTGGACAAATGCTGCAAGGACATCATTCTGCACAACTCCAAGACCTAAAAGCGTTTTCTATTTTATGGTAAATTAAGAATAAATCAATGGTTAATTGGCTAAAAACAATGGTCGATAGTTTTGAAAAGTGTTAATAGTTGTGGATTTAAATAAGAGTGGAAGAATACAATCATAACTTTGTTGATATGAGACCATGACTCACACAAAACATTTCACTGCAGGATAAAGACAAGTTTCTCTTTGGTCACATAATCAATACAGAAATATGTTACTATGTGGAGGGACTAAAAACGATGTTATTGACATAGTTAAGGCATTTAAAAATAACGAGAATGCTGATATAAACCAAATAGATATAATGACGATTAAAGAAGTTATTGATGTAACTGCTAAACTTCTCACCTATATTTCTAACCAGTCGTTCATGGTATTGTTCCAGATCACATGAAGATAGCAAAGGTTATTCCATGTCTTACAAATGGTAAAAAGCATCTCATGGGAAATTATAGGCCCATATCCATTCTTCCTCAGTTTTCTAAAATTATGGAGAAACGTTTTGTGAAACAATTTGAGATTTTTTTAAAACATTATTTCATCAACAACAACATGGACTCCGAGAGAACCGAACTACAACATAAGTCATGAAGAATATGCGTCAGTTCTGCTTTGGATAATAACACATGTTCAACAGGTATATTTATTGATTTAAAGCGAGCCTTTGACATGACTGATCATGGTCAACTACTGAAATAACTTGAGAACTCTGGGAGTCTAGGTTCTGTTCTTTCTCGGATTAAAAGTTATCTAGATAATCATCAACATGTTCAACTAAAAGCTTCAGTATCTGGACTGAAGAGCAGAACATGTGGAACACCACAAGGTTCTGTCATCGGTCCAAAACTTTATCATTTTTAAAAACAATATTTGCAACTTGTCTGACTTGTTTAAATGTGTTTTATTTGACAACGACAGAACATCAGTTTGTTTAGAAAAATAATTAAATGAACTTTTATTATTGACAGAAGGAGGATTAAATTTATCCAAAATCTGGATTGAGATAAACAAAAAAATTAGAGCTTAAAATATATCAGAAGGCGAATGTCTGATATTTGGAAGTAGCCAGTTGCCTATAATTTCCACCTGTTGTCTATTCCATTTGCACAACAGAATGTGAAACTGATTGTCAGTCAGTGTTGCTTCCTAAGTGGACAGTTTGATTTAACAGAAGTGTGGTTGACTTGGAGTTACATTGTGTTGTTTAAAGCTTGTTCCACACTCCACGAGAAGCAAGAACTGAGTTTTTTCTCTCGAGGCTGAAAGAACAGGAAAAATCTTCTTCGCCAGGTCCATATATCCTCCACGAGAAGCACGTCTGCAGCGGGGAGGGATCACTGCGGGGGACGATGTCTGCTTTATGTGCCATGAACCCGGTTGTTACCTTCACCAAGGAGGTTGTTTTTCCCGGCGTCTTCGTGCTCAAGATAATTTAAAAGGTTACGGACAGATTTGTATAAAAATTTCAAGAGATGTTGGAAATGTGAAAACGAAATAGTGAATAAATTTTTGTGGCGATCCGGATCACCGTTTGGATCCAGGAATTGTTTAAAAGGATTCTTTAACATCGTGCTTGACGGAGGTTTCCGCTCTCCGAGAGCTTTTCTAGTTTCATATTTAACGAGTAACTTTGTCCGCGGCAGGGCGGGTCGTGCACGTGGCAGGGCGGGTCGTGCACGCGGCAGGGCGGGTCGGTCACGCGGCAGGGCGGGTCGTGCACGCGGCAGGGCGGGTCGGTCACGCGGCAGGGCGGGTCGTTCACGCGGCAGGGCGGGTCGTTCACGCGGCAGGGCGGGTCGTGCACGCGGCAGGACGGGTCGTGCACGCGGCAGGGCGGGTCGTGCACGCGGCAGGGCGGGTCGTTCACGCGGCAGGGCGGGTCGTTCACGCGGCAGGGCGGGTCGTTCACGCGGCAGGGCGGGTCGTGCACGTGGCTGGGTCCGAGTATTTTAATGCCATCATGTGAAAATGTTCCTACTTTCTCACCACCTCGATCAACTGTTTTAACTAAACAATCTGTTTTACCTGCAACAGCAAAAACGCGTAAGAACAAAATGATGTCATTTTCTTCTTGGGACCTCGAGAGAAAGAAAAAAGTTCTCGCTTTTCGTGAAGTATGTAACAAGCTTAAGTGTTTCCCTTATGTTTTTAGAGCAGTGTATATCAGAAAGCAACATCATGATATTTGGAAGTCAGGAAGTCACTTAAAGAGGAGAAACTAAAAATAGATGGTATTGAAATTGAAAGAGGTTTGATGATAAATTTCTAAGGGTTGTAATAGACTCTAAATTAACTTGGAAGCATCATCTACATTATATTAAGGCCAAAATATCAAAAACAATTGTTATTTTGTATAAAACTGCCGTTTAATTGACAAATAAAGCTTTGTCTATAATGTATTGTACCTTAATATCCCGTATGAGACTGACTGTGTTGAGCAGTGGGGCGGCGCCCACAAGACAACACTTAATGACATTGTTGTATTACAGAAACGTGTCATACGCCTGATAAATAACGCTGATTATTATGATCATACACATCCATTGTTTATTAAATCACTTCTCATGAAATTTGATGATTTATGTTTATTATAAAACAATCCAAATTTCATAAAAAATATTAACTAAATATTCTTCCAGAAGGTGTCCAAAATATTTCAAGCTTCAGCAAACTAAATATAACTTCAGAGATTGTTGTAAATTTATTTTTCCAAAATCCAGAAAAGATGAAACAAAGATGTTGGTCTTGTTGGGGAGTTCAACTATGGAATAAACTTAGTAATGAGATTAAAAAATGTAATTTCATATTTAAAAAGAAAGTTTACCAGTTTATTTATGAGAGATGTGTAACTGCATGAACTTATTATCTTTACAAAGGTCACATACTGTATATGTAGTACATTTGTTTTTTGTTGGTATCATTTGTACAAAACTCATCTGATGTAAGTGTATACTTATATATGCATACACGCTTTCTGCTTCTGCCTGTTTTGCTCTTTCAGTTGTTGATGTATAAAGAAATGAATTATCTGTGACTGAAACAAATAAACTACACTTCTTATAAAATGCATTTTA
This sequence comes from Telmatherina bonti, assembly GCF_933228915.1. NCBI lineage: Eukaryota > Metazoa > Chordata > Actinopteri > Atheriniformes > Telmatherinidae > Telmatherina > Telmatherina bonti. The sequence continues at coordinate 8,813,808 of NC_136618.1, forward strand.
ATGCATTTTTATTGTTGTTTGTTAAAGATCAAAATGAAAACTTGATTCATCATCTTCTATTCCTGAAGACTGAAACATTTTCCAGACAAACAAACATTTTGGTTGTGATTCAGCTCCATATTTCTTATCTGATGTTTCTCAACCTACATTCACACACAAGCTCTTCACAGCAACTCTGTGCTGTGAATAAATAAAGCAGAAGAAAGAAAGCCAGCAGGTAAACAGAGCAGCATTTCTCTCCAGTGATGGAGCATCCCTGCCTCTCTCCTTCATGGCTGTTCAGTCATCATCCTTTGTGTCTGTGTTTGGATCACCTGCACAGGCTCGTAGCAGTTCACCTTCTCAGCTTCTCTTTGGCTGCAGAGCTATGAAACACTGACTCTGCTCCACATTTTCACACATTTCTCACCTGATGGAAAGCTGCTCACACACACTCACCACTTCCTTCCATCCACTGTTACCTAGCAACAAGTTAGGTCATAGCTTCACTTGATTTCATTTTCCAATCATGTGATTTTTCTTCAGATCAATTCTTCTTTGTATTTTCCTTTTATCCACTTAACAGGAACATGTGTTTCAGTGTGAACTGACCTTGTGGAACAGAGATCATTTTTAATGACATGAAAGTCAACTGAGAATGATTTCTTTGAAATGATTAGTGTGATGAGGTTTTTGGCTGGAATATGTCATTATTAATGCATGTGAGTGAAGATAACTGCTGCTGGGATGAAAGCTGTTTTCTAATCCAGTTAAAGATGCTTCATTTCTATCAGTGATGGTGGAGAGTTGCTTCATATCAGCTGATTCATTATTATATGATCATTATTTCAGCCATACATATTCACTAAAGCTCAACGTCTAGAAGCATCAGTCAGTGATTATATATTAGTTTCTGTCTGACAGAATCAAAGTCTTCTGCTTTTATTTAATAAATCATCATTTTTTATGAACTGAAACACTGAAGACAAATAAAACATGGTGTCTGACCTCAGAGTCTTCAGTCTGCAGTGTGGACTCTCCAGAAATCCACAAAGATCTTTAACACCAGCCGTCATGATGTCGTTCCAACTTAGATCGAGTTCTCTCAGATGAGATGGGTTGGACTCCAACGCTGAGGTCAAAGAAGCAAAGCTGGTCTCTGACAAACTGCAGCTCTTCAATCTGAATAAAGAATAAAAGCTGTGAGCTGAAGCCAACAGGATGCAGGTTAAAACAGTCCAACAGAAGCAGAGAAGAAGAATTCTCATTAATATTAATGACAACATGCTGCTGCTTCAATAAAGACGTAGAGACTTCAGTCAGAGTGAGTTCTCTCAGCGACAGACATGACTCTGATTCTACTGGCTGAACTGGATGAAAAAAGACTTGAGAGTGTGATAATGGTGACAGGACACACACACTGAAACACACGTTTCCATCACAGCAGATGTGAGCGACAGCAGATTGTCAGCTTGGTGTAAACGGCCTGTTAATGAAAGCAAACACTGGACTAATTAGCACATCAGTCCAGATGTTGCTTATCAAAGCTGTTTCTGGATGGAGCTGAACTGGATCACAATGTTTCTTTACATCCAAACTGGTTTCACATTTCACATCAATGTTTTTATAACCTGTTTCAGTTGAAATCTTCAGTGTTAAGACCTTGTTTTCATATTTGACATTTTTTCTTTCAGTTTCAGATTTTTATGTTCACTTTAAACTTTTCTCTCTGATCTGAGCTGCAGGACGTCACCTGACAGTGTTGTTGAATCCTGATAACAGAATACCAGAAGAGGCTGAATGGACTCCCTCCTATCATGCTGCCTTCAGGAAACCTGGGAACTACAATGATTTCTTTCATATTTCCTTTATTGAAATGACTGAAAACAACCAACAGCAGTGATAAAATGGCTCTCAGTTAACTGTAATATGTTCAATAAACTTTTATAAAAGGAAAAAATCTGCTCCAAGAAACAGCAGTTTCTAGAAGTAACCTGCTCATTTGTGACGTTTTAACGGCAAAGAAATGTTAAAAACAGCAAAGCGACAGAAAGATCGATTAAAACATTTTCATCTAACAACAAAATGACATGAGATTCAATATGATCATGGTCTATTCATAAAGACTGAAATGTTGTTCATCTGGAAATAAAACTAAAGCTCCATCAGTGTTGCGATACTGTACCACTTTGTCCCTTTAAAAGATGCACATTTGCAGGTGAGTCACTGCGAGTCAGTAAGGACGGCGCTCATACATACACACACACGTATCTCTGACAAAACTATCATTTCTACTTTCCATGTCATGTCAGTCGAATCGTTTTTTTAAAAATAAGTAAAATATGTGATCCTCACTGTGAACATTTCTGCTTTAATTTAGTCATGTTTACTTTTTAAAATGTAAACAATCTATTTTAAAACTACTTGCTTTATATCATAGAGTCAGATCAGTAGGATGTAAATGTGGTGGAAATTTCATATGTTCCACTTCACTTATATTAACTTTATGTAGTGCTTAAATTATATTATAAATGAAACTTATCTCAGTAGATGGTGGTCTGCAGAGATGGATCCATGCTGGATTTTACATCATACTGGACCTTGTAGGAATAAATGTCCACATCTTCAAGTAGTGCACTGAAACCCAAACAGCTGGAAGGAGTTTCTGCAGCAGCTGACAGAGGAACATCCAGCTGAGTTTACAAAGGAAAACATCCAGCAGGGCAGGTGGAACAATGTGGACTGAAGCACAATCCTCTAGAACAGGGGTGTCAAACTGCAGTCCTGGAGGGCCGGTATCCTGCAGGCTTTTGTTGTCTCTATGCTCCAACACACACCTGACCAACACTCAAACAGGTTGACAAGAAGCTGCTGGATCCATTGATTTGAATCAGCCGTGTTGGTGGAGGGAAACAACAAAAACCTGCCAGATTCCGGCCCTTGAGGACTGGATTCTGACACCCCTGCTCTAGAAGGATGAGGCACAGGTACGGAGAAGCAGGAGGGACAAAAGCCCAAAAACTCCGACTGTCAGCTGCACTGCAAAGCCGTGTGCAGGTGCTGCAGGAGCAGAGACGTGATCTGCGATGGCTGGACTCCTGAAGAGTTTACTTAACCTCATAGTAAATCCTGTAGGTGGTCATGGTAACATAAATAAGCTCTTCTTCTCTTCATATAGCCTAACCTAGCTCTTAGTGTCATCATGTCTGTGTGTTCTCTTTGACTTCAGGTTTATTCATCCACGTTCTGGTTTTTACAAATACTGCGGCTCAGGGGCGCGGCCAGGAATTTTGGGCCCGATGAAAGACAACGACGTAGACCCCACCACTTGATTACAAACTTAGGATCTTTGTATTTGCTGCAACTGCTTCAAGCTGATCAAATAAATTTTCAGGGTTTGGTGGAGGTGAGGAGCCAAATGCAGGAACAGACCCAGGCATGCTGAATGAAGAATTTTTCTTCTCAGAACTCAGAACTGAACTGAAGGGAAGCGAACACAATGAACCAGCAAACAGAACTGAAACAAAGGGCTACAAATACTGGGAAACCAAGCAAGAAACAGGTGTAGTGAATGAAACTAACAAGACCAGGTGAAAATTATGAACAAAGGCTACACAGGAAACAAGGCAAGGAGACTGAACAGGAAAAAACTACCAAACAAAAAACAGGAAACCAAAACTGAGAAAAACGCCTGAAACTTCATATCATGACATAAACAGCTTTTCATGGGAATAATAAAGATCTGTGGCTAAATCACAATGTACATGTCTAACTAGGCTATTTTAATATTGACGGTCACTTTAATACAGGCTCAGTGTTTCTAATCAACTATCCAGTATCCAGTGAAACAATTACAGGATATTTATTTTCTTCATTCTAATTATTTTGTAATTAAATTATTGATAATTCATGATAAAAAGAATAATATTCCCACAGACTCTCTGTAATAATGCTAAAGGCATGTCCCTGAACACATCGATGCTCACTTTCATCACTGGGACAGGGAGGTGAAACTGGGACTAGAGGAGATACTGGGACAGGAAGGGGGCTGGGACTGAGCTGGCTCATTTGTGTTTATGTGATAATGAGACAAGGTGAATTAATTTCATATAAATATATGGGTTAACATTTACTAGCACTTATTAAATGTTGGTTAACTCTCTGGGGTCTGTGGTGTTTTCCTCTCGCCTGGTCTGGTTGCATATGAATGTGAAGTCTCAGTCCTGTGAACTTTCTGGCTTAAAAGTTTGGCCTCTAAATTAGGTGCCTGCGAGCTCAGACAATGAAGAGGGTGAAGGTAAGTTAGCAGTAACCTGTGGATAACTAGCTTATTTCACTGGGCAACAGGTTAATTACAACCGATCACAAACTAAAGAGACAAGAGACCTTTCTTGGAGAAAAACTGGGTCACATATTGGAACCTCTATTTTTCTCTCTCACCTCTCTTTTTTCATTTTGTCCTTTAAAAAAAAAAAAGATTTCCTTTCTTGCCAAGTTGCACTGCAGGAGAGTGTAAACGGCTCTTACAAACTGCTGCCGCTGATGAAATAATGCCCTCCGATAGGACGGGACCAAACCATTTCATGCACTTTCATGGTGTTTGGTTAACATTAATATTCATTTTTTGTTTATCAGTTTACTGCTGAAAAACAAGTGAGAACATAGAAGTCATTTATTTTAATGCTATATTTTCTTATAACATTTAAAATATTATACATTATTTTTCATGAAGCTTTGATAATGTTCTTATATATTTTACATATTTTGGGCCTCTATCAAGTCGTAGACCTTCTGAATCTTCCTAACTTTCCCCCCCTATACGGCGCCCCTGCTCTGGCTGCCCAAACCAATTCCTGCTGTTTACAGCGTTTTACTTTCCTTCCTTTGCTAACCTGAGTGGAGACCTATGCTCATACTGCAGCAGTTGCTGCATTCAGGTACACTCGGATATCTGAGCTTCACTGTGAAGACTTCATCTTACAGTTGATGTTTGATTAAATTTGATTAATTGTTTTGGCTTAGAGGGGGGCACCTGGGCTGGCCAGTCTGATTGGAAGGGTGACCTGTGCCCCCCCAGGCCACCCAGCTGCACCCGTCCCTGCTCTGCTGACCCGATCTCCTCAGACAGCTCATTCCAGAGTTTCGGGTCTCTGAGCACAAAGGCTGCATCACCTCTGGTCTTCATGTCTCTGGGAGAACTAAAAGTCCTCTGGCAGAAGAGCTCAAACTTCTAACAGGCTCATCTGGTTGTAGAAGGTCTGATAAATAGGAGGCTGAATGACCATGGAGGGCTTTAAAGTCAACAGTAAAATCTTAAAATCAGTTCTAAAACATACTGGGAGCCGGTGCAAAGTAGTGCTGAGCGATATGGACTATAACTGATATCCTGGTATAAATTTTACTTTATCCTGATACACGATGTGTATTTTGATGTTTGAAACTCTCTAAAACAGTTTGGGGTGCATGGTGGCGCAGTGGTTAGCACTGTGGCCTCACAGCAAGAAGGTCACTGGTTCAATCCTTCTCTGGGGAGAGGTTCAGTCATTGGCCTTTCTGTGTGGAGTTTGCATGTTCTCCCCATGTATGCGTGGGTTCTCTCCGGGTACTCCGGCTTCCTCCCACCGTCCAAAGACATGCATGTTAAGTTAATTGGTTGCTCTAAATTGCCCCTAGGAATGAGTGTGAGTGGTTGTTCGTCTCTGTGTAGCCCTGCGATGGACTGGCAAGCTGTCCAGGGTGTACCCTGCTTGTCGCCCAAAGCCAGCTGGGATAGGCTCCAGCTTCCCCGCGACCCGGAATGGATTAAGCGGTTCGGAAAATGAATGAATGAATGAATGAATAAAACAGTTTGATTGTTAAATTCAACATTATCATGAATAAAAAGACACCAGTAAGATTTAAGTAAACTCAGCTAAATTTAACTTCATTATTATTTTTTCTTTTTCCAACAAACTTTTTATCTTTCAGACATTCTATTATATTACGGGGCACCACAACCCTCAATATCAACCCCAGCCTCCCCAAGAAGATCTTATTTGTTTACTTTATTTTTTATATTTACTCAATATCTACAATATTTTTTCATTCAACTATTTTCTCTTGAAATATTATCTTATTTTATTATTTAGGTCATTTCTGTGTTGCATCAGATCACAGCAGAATTATTCTAAGGTCTCCTTTCCTCTAGAATGACTATTTTTTTAAACTTTTATTGAAAAGACCAAACAGCCTGATGTTACTGATCTTATTCTCATGTTGATATCTAAATAAGTCTCGTCATGTCTTTAGACGTCATGCCGTGTGCACACACAGGTGAGCTACACTCCCACCTGCAGACAGAGAGAGCATGTGGGAAATTGTGGCATCAACCACCTGTAAAACAGACTAAACTAGAAAAGCACTCGGAGATCGAAAACCTCCGTCAAGCAAAATGATAAAGAATCCTTTAAAAAATTCCTGGATCCAAACGGTGATCCAGATCACCACAAAAATGTAATAAGTTCTTCTTTTTCACATTTCCACCAACTCCTGAAAATTTAATGAAAGTTCATCCATAACTTTTTGAGTTATCTTGAACACTAACAGACAAACAGATAAACGCCGGGTAAAACCTCCTTAGCAGAGGTATTCAGCTGGTTTCAGATCAACTCTTATTTAATAATAAGAGGAAGTGGAGGAGGAGAAGCAGTGGAGGAGTTTTCCTGCTCCGGTGTACTAACTCCATCAGGAAACACACACAGCTGAACGATCCTCTCCTCCTCGTTTTTATTTCTGAGACATATTTCTGCTTTAAATGGGCGTCTCACATTCAGTTTCCATGTCTAACGCTTTTCCAACTTTTCTTTTAAAATTCTGAAAAGTTGAAAGATCTGCATCTGAGCTGTGTTCACATCCAAAAACACGCTGGTTTCACTATTTACAGCCAAATACTGCACATCTGTGCACAGTTCACTTTAACTCAACAAGAACTGAGCTGTCTGTCTGCTGTGAAGGAGAAAAGCTGAACTAGGAAGAAAATCACATGTAGACGGTTACAACGCTGCTGTTACAGCTTGTCATCCATGTTGGCAAAATAGACATTTTTTATATCTCATGTAAAACTCCAGATGTTCTCGAGAAGAAAACATCCAAGATGGCTGCTGCTGCATGAATGAATCACTGTGCAGATCTTGATAAACTGTTGGATCCATTTGCTTTGAATCAGATGTGATGGACCAGGGAAACATAGAAAACCTGCAGGATTCCAGTCCTAAAGGACCAGGGTACCCCCCCCTGCTGTAATCACTGGTCTGGATACAAAGCAGCGCAGCTATGCTCGGGCTGCAGCTGGGTTGAATGAAGGTACAGATGCTCCCACTGAGGAACTTCAAACTCTACAACAACAACTCCTTCATTTCTTCAGGAGAAAGAACATCACCCTGGAGAAAGAAAATGTTGCTGCTTGTTATACATTCCCCAAGAAAGATCCCAACATGAAGCAGACTACAGAAAACAGTTATGTGGGGAAACTACATTGACTCTGCAGCAAGACTCAAATCAGAGACCCATCCAATATGTTGGCAACGCTGGTTCACTCTCCAGCACACAACGAGGCGTCTATGTATTGTATGTCTATGTAAGCAAATTTATGATATTCGGAAGTAAGAAAGAGTCACTTAAAGAGGAGAAACTAAAAATAGATGGTATTAAAATTGAAAGAGGTTTGTTGATAAATTTCTAGGGGTTGTAATAGACTCTAAATTAACTTGGAAGCATCATCTACATCATATTAGGGCCAAAATATAAAAAACACTTGTTATTTTGTATTAAACTGCAGTTTAATTGACAAATAAAGCTTTGTCTATAATTTATTGTACCTTAATATCCCGTATGAGACTGACTGTGTTGAGCAGTCGGGTGGCGCCCACAAGACAACACTTAATGACATTGTTGTATTACAGAAACGTGTCATACGCCTGATAAATAATGCTGAATATTATGATCATACACATCCATTGTTGATTAAATCACGTCTGATTAAATTTGAGGATTTAGTTTACTATAAAACAATCCAAATTTTATAAAAAAAAAAAAAATGCTAAACTAAATATTCTTCCAGAAGGTGTCCAAAATATTTCAAGCTTCAGCAAACTAAATATAACTTCAGAGATTGTTGTAAATTTATTCTTCCAAAATCCAGAAAAGATGAAACAAAGATGTTGGTCTTGTTGGGGGGTTCAACTATGGAATAAACTTAGTAATGAGATTAAAAAAATGTAATTCTTTATTTAAAAAGAAAGTTTACCAGTTTATTTTTGAGAGATGTGTAACTGCATGAACTTATTATCTTTACAAAGGTCACATACTGCATATGTAGTACATTTGTTTTTTGTTGGTATCATTTGTACAAAACTCATCTGATGTAAGTGTATACTTATATATGCATACAAGCTTTCTGCTTCTGCCTGTTTTGCTCTTTCAGTTGTTGATGTATAAAGAAATAAATTATCTGTGACTCAAAAAAATAAACTACACTTCTTATAAAATGCATTTTAATGCATTTCTATTGTTGTTTGTTAAAGATCAAAATGAAATCTTGATTCATCATCTTCTATTCCTGAAGACTGAAACATTTTCCAGACAAACATTTTGGTTGTGATTCAGCTCCATATTTCTTATCTGATGTTTCTCAACCTACATTCACACACAAGCTCTTCACAGCAACTCTGTGCTGTGAATAAATAAAGCAGAAGAAAGAAAGCCAGCAGGTAAACAGAGCAGCATTTCTCTCCAGTGATGGAGCATCCCTGCCTCTCTCCTTCATGGCTGTTCAGTCATCATCCTTTGTGTCTGTGTTTGGATCACCTGCACAGGCTCGTAGCAGTTCACCTTCTCAGCTTCTCTTTGGCTGCAGAGCTGTGAAACACTGACTCTGCTCCACATTTTCACGCATTTCTCACCTGATGGAAAGCTGCTCACACACACTCACCACTTCCTTCCATCCACTGTTACCTAGCAACAAGTTAGGTCATAGCTTCACTTGATTTCATTTTCCAATCATGTGATTTTTCTTCAGATCAATTCTTCTTTGTATTTTCCTTTTATCCACTTAACAGGAACATGTGTTTCAGTGTGAACTGACCTTGTGGAACAGAGATCATTTTTAATGACATGAAAGTCAACTGAGAATGATTTCTTTGAAATGATTAGTGTGACGAGGTTTTTGGCTGGAATATGTCATTATTAATGCATGTGAGTGAAGATAACTGCTGCTGGGATGAAAGCTGTTTTCTAATCCAGTTAAAGATGCTTCATTTCTATCAGTGATGGTGGGGAGTTGCTTCATATCAGCTGATTCATTATTATATGATCATTATTTCAGCCATAGATATTCACTAAAGCTCAACGTCTAGAAGCATCAGTCAGTGATTATATATTAGTTTCTGTCTGACAGAATCAAAGTCTTCTGCTTTTATTTAATAAATCATCATTTTTTATGAACTGAAACACTGAAGACAAATAAAACATGGTGTCTGACCTCAGAGTCTCCAGTCTGCAGTTTGGACTCTCCAGAAATCCACAAAGATCTTTAACACCAGCCGTCATGTTCTTGTTCCAACTTAGATCGAGTTCTCTCAGATGAGATGGGTTGGACTCCAACGCTGAGGTCAAAGAAGCACAGCTGGTCTCTGACAATCTGCAGTTCTCCAATCTGAATAAAGAATAAAAGCTGTGAGCTGAAGCCAACAGGATGCAGGTTAAAACAGTCCAACAGAAGCAGAGAAGAAGAATTCTCATTAATATTAATGACAACATGTTGCTGCTTCAATAAAGACGTAGAGACTTCAATCAGAGTGAGTTCTCTGACAAAACTCTCATTTCTACTTTCCATGTCATGTCAGTGGAACCATTTTTTAAATAAGTAAAATTTGTGATCCTCACTGAGAACATTTCAGCTTTAATTTAGCCTCTTTTGCTTTTTAAAAATTAAAACAATCTTTTTAAGACTACTTGCTTTATATCATCAAGTCAGATCAGTAGGATGTGGTGGAAATTTCATATGTTCCACCTCACTTATATTGACTTTATGTAGTCCTGAAACCTGTCACTGAGTCCACAGATCTCATGTCTAGAGGAAGGGACTTCCTCTACTGCTAAGTTAAATGCTAAGTTAAAATCTTTTAGTAAGGTCACGTATACAACTAGATCTTCACTGGACAAACAGCAGATTTCTACCATCACACATTTATGAAATGATGATTTCATGGCTGGAGAAACAGAATAACTGCAAAACAAGCCATTAATAAAGAAATGATACTTTCACAAATGTTGGAGTTTTGAAAAATCTTCCCTTTATGTAAATACTTGTGCTTTCGTTCCGCTTGTAAATCTCTGAAATGGCATTGGTACGGACAACCCGCCCCAACAGGGTCAGTGTTGGGGCCTAAATTGTTCATTTTATATATAAAATGATTTATGTTCAGTGTCAGCTGTTTTAAAATGTGTTATTTTTGCAAATGACAAAATAATTTTCTGTTCAGGTAATGAATTAAATGATGTAATAGGAACTGCAACAGAAGAGATAGGAAAACAAAAATCCTTGTTTGATTCAAATAAAATATCTTTAAATGTAAATAAAACAAAATGTATTATAATTGGGAATCATGAAAAGAAATGAGTATTGATTTAAAATTTGAAAAAATAAAAATAATAAAACTGTCTGAAAATAGGTTCTTAGGAGTGGTCCTTGATGATAAACTGAGTTGGAAACCTCACATTGATTATCTGTGTGGAAAAATAGCTGGAAGTGTTGGTCTTCTATCAAAATGTAGATATAGCTAAAATCCAAAATATTACTTACCTTGTACAATGTTTTAGTATTACCATATTTTAATTATTGTGTGGAAGTCTGGGCGACCACTTTTAAGACTACTCTGCAAAGATTAGTTATTCTACCAAAAAGAGCCAAAAGGGTTATCAATCATGCAGGATATATAAATCATACCAATAATTTATTTTTGAAAGTATGTTGCCTTAAACTCTGCGACTTAGTTCAGTTTAAAATAGCACAATTTATGTTTAAAGTTCAAAGTAAGATGCCATATAATATCAAAAGATGTTTAAAGACAGAGTTGCTGTGTGCAACCTGAGAGGTAAAGCCATGTTACAGAAGCCATATGTTCGCACCGCCCTAAAAAGCAGATGTATATCCATTTATGGAGTAAACTTGTGGAATGGACTAAGTGATGATTTCAAATCATGAATTAATATTTTACATTTCTAAAAACAAAAAAAAGATAAGGAATTATTATTGGATAAATATATATAAAAAAACAATTCATCATTTAATCTGTTTTAATTTTGTCTTTTGACTGATGATTCAGTCTGTAAAGGTTTGCTCTATAATTGTGTTCAACAAAAGACTGTAAATTAGGAGTAGTATCTAAATAAGCATTGGGCCTCCTACTGCTCCTTCTCAAATAACACTGTTATACAAATGTGAATTTTTGTTCTTGTACTGTATATGTGTTTGAGATGAATTAAAAAAAAAAAAAAACATATCTCACAGCTGCTTCAGGTGGGAGGAGAAGGGTAGCAACTCAGTTTCTTTATGGTGAACCTGTCAGCAAGGAGGTTTACTTCAGAGTTAGTTACCATGGAAACAGATAAGACTTGTTCGCTTTCTGCAACAGAAACCAAGAGTTTTCTTCAACTCAGGGTGAACATACTTATTGTTTCAACATAACCTGCCAGGTATGCTGCCCAGCAAGCAGACCCTGATCACATGACCTCAGGGATCTGTTTGCCACATATGGCTGTAAAAGTTCACTGATATAATGTGGAGCCTGAAGCAGCATTGTGCACGTTAACACCAGAACTTTGTAGTGTCCTCTGTAGTGGGTTGGCAGCCAGTGTAGCTGAGCTAATACAGGTACATAAGTATGTTGAAGTACTAGTTAGGAGCCATGCAGCAGCGTTCTGAACAACTTGAAGACGTTCCAGAGATTTCTTCTTGAGGCAAGAGAAAATAGAGATACAGTAGTCCAGCTATGAGCATATAAAAGCATGTATGATCATTTCCAGCTGTAAACGTGACACAATAGTCCTTATCTTAGCAATATTGTTCCCACTTTGTTTATTAATTGGCTTCTGTTTATAGAACAACACTGGTAAACATGAGTAAACATTACAAGCAAACAGAACACTTGGGGGGCATTTAGACGTCTATTGGAAAATGTTTTGTGTCCAGTATTAATCTGAGCTGTTTGCAGTGTTTTCTAGTCTTTAGATGAAGTCCATTTCTCCCATTTCCAGATAAAGGAGGTTCATTTGGTCCTCAAGCTGAAAGTCAGCTTTTCCACAGCAAGGATTTCTTTAACTTTATCCATCCACTGATTAAGGGTTGGGGGATCCGCCTCATGCCAGTTACTTGTGACAGTTGTTTTAACAAGTCCATAATAGTATTTTATATAAATATCAGTCCTTTTCCAAAGCATTGTCTTCCAGTACAATAAAATACAGTCATACCTTTATTAGGGGTCTAGAAACCCAAATTCATGCCTACAGTTCTACACACATCTTCCCAAAAGGCTGTAAGTTTTGGACATAGCCAGAAGATATGGGAGTAATTGGCGTTGGGGTTTCTGCACTGCCTCCAGCATTGTTCCTGTGACTGGGATGGTTTGCCTTTACTGTGGGTGGAATGAAGGTAAGGATAAGGTTCTTCCAACCAAATATCCTCCACCTCTTCCAACTTGTGAATGAGTGCTGTGCTCTCCACACAGAACACCAAACTTCCTGTGATTTATTTCTGCTTAGTTCGTTCTCCCATTTTGTTTTGATATGGCCTGAGTTATTCCTCCTTTGGATCCAGAAACCCTGGTAGATTTTAGAGATCATTTTAACATAACATTTAAAATATTATACATTATTTTTCATGAAGCTTTGATAATGTTCTTATATATTTTACATATTTTGGGCCTCTATCAATTCGTAAACCTTCTGAATCTTCCTAACTTTCCCCCCCTATACGGCGCCCCTGCTCTGGCTGCCCAAACCAATTCCTGCTGTTTACAGCGTTTTACTTTCCTTCCTTTGCTAACCTGAGTGGAGACCTATGCTCATACTGCAGCAGTTGCTGCATTCAGGTACACTCGGACATCTGAGCTTCACTGTGAAGACTTCATCTTACAGTTGATGTTTGATGAAAATTGATTAATTGTCTTGGCTTAGAGGGGGGGGCACCTGGGCTGGCCAGTCTGATTGGAAGGGTGACCTGTGCCCCCCCAGGCCACCCAGCTGCACCCGTCCCTGCTCTGCTGACCCGATCTCCTCAGACAGCTCATTCCAGAGTTTCAGGTCTCTGAGCACAAAGGCTGCATCACCTCTGGTCTTCATGTCTCTGGGAGAACTAAAAGTCCTCTGGCAGAAGAGCTCAAACTTCTAACAGGCTCATCTGGTTGTAGAAGGTCTGATAAATAGGAGGCTGAATGACCATGGAGGGCTTTAAAGTCAACAGTAAAATCTTAAAATCAGTTCTAAAACATACTGGGAGCCGGTGCAAAGTAGTGCTGAGCGATATGGTCTATAACTGATATCCTGATATAAATTTTATTTTATCCTGATACACGATGTGTATTTTGATGTTTTAAACTCTCTAAAACAGTTTAATTGCTAAATTCAACATCATTATGAATAAAAAGACACCAGTAAGATTTAAGTAAACTCTGCTAAATTTAACTTCATTATTGTTTTTCCTTTTCAACAAACTTTTTATCTTTCAGACATTTTATTATATTACGGGGCACCACAACCCTAAATATCAACCCCAGCCTCTCCTGGAAGATCTTATTTGTTTACTTTATTTTCTATATTTACTCAATATCTTCTATATTTATTCATTCAATTATTTTCGATTAAAATATTTTCTTATTTTATTATTTAGGTAATTTCTGTGTTGCATCAGATCACAGCAGAAGTATTCTAAGGTCTCCTTTCCTCTAGAATGACTTTATTTTTTTACTTTTATTAAAAAGACCAAACAGCCTGATGTTACTGATCTTATTCATTTAAAAATGTAGATGTAAGTGGTTTTTCAGTCTCAGGTAAACTTTCTAAAAATGAAGGATGTTTAACATCATCTGTAAGTACATTTCAAGTCATTGCTGTTAAGTCTGAAATACAGTAACTGACGACGGACATTACTGCAAAACCAGACCAGGATAGTTATTGTCAACTTCATCCAGCAGTGCTTTAAACTGGCGATCATTTAAAGCTCGGGCAACAATAAAGTTAACCACCTGAATGACCAGCGACATCACTTCATCAAGCTGCTTGTCACACATTTGCCCACAAAGTGTCTCCTGATGTAGAATGCAGTGGAAACTGAGGATGGGTCTATTCTCCTGCTCACAAAGAAGCGCTACAAATCCTCTGTTATTTCCCACCATGCACGGAGCACCATCAGTACACACAGAAATAAGTTTATCCATCGGTAGATTTTTTTATTTAAACTCCATGAAAGACTTGAATAAATCCTCTCCTCCCGTTGTTCCTTTCAGTGGCAAAACAGCAAGACTTTCCTCACTCAGCGTGTCACATGCAACGTACCGTGCAATAATACTGAACTGGGATAAATGACTGATATCTGATGATTCATCCAAGGCGAGGGAAAAATATCTCGCTGCATTCATGTCATTCACTTGTTTCTCTACTTGATTTGACATCATTATGGTACGATCATGTACAGTTCTTGCTGACAACGGCATATCTTGTCTTTATCCTTAAAGTTATCAAAAAGCTCGTTGGCGACATCAATCATGAACGCTTTGGCTTATTCACCATCTGTAAACAGCTTCCCGCTCCTCACAAACGCTAAAGAACCAGCAAAGCGAGCCGAATTCCAGTCACCTTGTCGGGCCCACACACGGAGCTGCTGCTGACTAGCCTGTACTCTGGACCGTAGTTTCTGCCGTCTCCCGCTGGATATTTCACTGCAAATGTGGCATGGTGTGTGTCAAAGTGTCGCTTTATATTTAACCGTTTCATTGATGAAATTTTATCATTGCATATTAGACACATTACAGAACCTGCTCTCTCCACAAAGGCAAATTCTTCTGTCCATTCCTGCTGAAATGTGCGGTACTCCTCATCTGTTCCTCTTTTCACCATCTTCTTGCTTAGAAGGGTTCACTTTGGATAAATAAGCTTCCTAAAAATGAGGGAATATTACTTCTTGGTCTGAAAATGGCTTGAGCAGGCTGTTGTAAATGATCCACTAAAATGAGAGTTTCAGGGTTTCGGACCCTCCCACACACCGGAGTACAGAGAGGATTGGCTCTTTGCTGCACGCAACAGTGAAAACTTGTGGATGAAAATATACTGTATATATACGGTAGATTAAAATGTGTTGATTTTTAGTTTTGTTTATTGTGATGGCTTTTTCTGTTTCATTTTTATTTTAATCAAAGTAACAGCAAAATTATGGATTCATTTTTCTTTGAAGAAATTTCTGCTGATTCATCTGAAACTCAGATGCAGCCATAAAAAGAGCTGCATCTGGCTTGCGAGCCATAGGTTCCTGTTCTGAGTTATGGTTTAACATCCATGGTTGATAAACCAACAAGGGTAATTCAAGAACATTAAACTCTTACAGAAAACATTGACTAAAATTAAAGTAACGGCACCAGAAAAAAACATTTGAAAATGGTACAACTAATGTTAAACAGAGTTGCTAAGTAATAAATCAGGTTTGAAATAGATGCAATAATAAAGATGTTCCAGATTATTTTAAGAAAAACAGTAATGTAAAAGTAGAAAATAGTAGGGTCCGACCTGTATGGAATTTTTAAGGCTGATGCCATTAACTGGCAGAAAAAACTTCACGATAAACTATCAATCAGACAATTAATTAGAAAAATATATAATGCATAAAATAAACTGCTTTTCGGTCGCTTAATACTTACACCAAAAGATATTTGAATTTTGGACAGTACAATTTTGTCTTTCACAACATTTTTTCCTTTAGTAGGCAGAAAAATTTAATGATCACCTATTAATCAGACAATTTATTTGAAAAATATATTATGCATAAAGTAACTTCCTTTTTGGTTGTCACAATATTTAGTCATTTTTATGTGTTTAATTTAATAAAGGAAACACAAAATGCATCAGTAAAATTAAAACATGTATGTGTTAAGTTAGGAGAATTTGATCTGAAATTTGTTGTTACACAA